>NW_025999977.1:48927896-49026879 GCF_001458135.2 Marmota marmota marmota | reverse complement strand
TATTTTTTTTTTTTGCTGATGTTCCCAAATCCATAAAGTGCCAGTGCACTCAAAAGAAAGAGAAAAGGGCTTCTTGGCATTCTGGACAAGGAGGTCTCATGCAACTCTAGATAGTAATCTTGTCTTTTTTATAATGAAGGGTCCTTGCTGAAATGAATAAGGGATAGATGACACCATGAGTAGCACAATTTTGGAACTGAATTTTGCACTTGAAGACACTGAGGTGTAGGGAGATAAAGGGCAGCTGGTGTGATTTCCTCAGAGCAGGTTTAGCAAAGATCTAAGTCATCATAAACTTATCACACACTTAACCTCAAATGTCATATAACATAAAGGTGTATTTTTTAAAATATATGTATGTACCAAACTTTAATTTTCACTTCACACTCAAAACTTCTGTACAAAAAGAGGCAAAGCAGGCAAAAAAAAAATTACAATGACTTCAGCAAACAACATATAACAACTTTAAAACAGCTTTGGGTATGCAACAGCCTTTACAGATGTGCTGGGAAAACTGGGGTCTAAAGTTTTATGCTCTTGAAATAAAATTCCTGTAGCTATCTAGCATACAAGAATGAATGAGAAGTCTCTGAACTCTATTGCACAACTGAATCCCAAGATTTGTGGTCCTTATTTTTCTTTTGAGAAAGAATGAGATTCTTTTTCCTTAAATGTGATGATGTATCAAAATTCTAGGTCTATCCTTAATGTCTTGATATAATGGTGATGACTAAGAGCAAATATTGATGGAGCATGATATTAACTAATAATTAAAAGATAATATCCATGATCTTCTTTCTGGGTAATATTCCAGACCCAATGGGTCAGTACTATTCAAAACATCTATTTCTACCTTTTTTTTTAAACATTAATTCCTCGTGGCACATAAAAGTTTTCTTAGAAAAGAGTTAAAATGCCAGAACAGGAATGTATATGAGAAACATAATTTTTATGTTGTTGTTTGCCCCAAAATAAATATCTGAGTCATGGAAAACACTGTTTATTTGAAAACTATGAGACATCAAATATGAAAGATAGTTAACATTGACATTGACACTGTCACTAGCATTTTCCCCTAACCCACCCACAAGTCTTGGACGTGTGTGCATGCAGCACAAACAAACTGATTGTTCAAGGGCTCCTGAGGCCTGGAGGACAGTCTGTTAAGACAATTTGTCTCCCACAGCAGCTCTGGGGTGGACCTCGAGGCCCATCTCCAGGTAGTGATCACAGACATTTAGCCTGTCCTCCTGATGATCAGAGGCAACAATTCAGACCCTGGACTTCCCAGAATCCGTGTGCTGAGTCTCAACTGTGAGACAAGGTGGCCCAGCTAAACTGAAGCAGGCCAGCAGCCCATACATATGTTTGGTCCCATTTGATAGAAAGTCTAATTAAAAATTATAAATGTGCTCAACTATTTATATATATATATATAATATTTGACAGATAATCCCTAACATTTTTTTTTTTCATTTAGCTGGCTGAGAGGCAGCTGTGGTGTGGACACATGGCTTGGGTTCAAGTCCCTGGGTCTGTGCCTCAAGAGCCCCATGGTGACGGGCAAGTCCTTTCTTCTCTTCAAACTTTAATCTGCTCATAGTGATGATAAGCACTGCGAACTCTGAACTCCAGGGCTCGGCAGTGTCTGTCCACACAAAGCCCTGGCTGCCATGCAGGACGTCACTTAGGCTGAATATTTAAGGACTTTGCTCATTCTGCATTACCACATTCTCTGGCTTCCTCCGGGGTTTTAGAATTCCTAGGTTCTGAAAAGCTCTTGAAGTCCATCTAGTATTTTTCTGTTTTGATGAGAGAAGCTCCATCCAAGCAGCCATGCTTATTGAACAACTCTAAGGAAAAGGGCCTTGTCTCCGTCCGTTGACTGACATTGACCCATAGACCAGGGACTATTTCCTGCCACTTGACTGCATTTCTTTGTTAAGACAAAACAAAACAGGCATTTGTCCCCTCTTCTTGGACAACATAAATGTATGTATGTACCAAATATACAAGGGAAAGTCAGCTGGGCACTAAAGTCCAGAAAGCAAACGTATCTCATTCCTTGGAATGTTGCAAATGATGCCAAACCCTGATGTACCCGGGCCCAACATCCAGGATTATCATTCACTTCCTGTTTAGGCAACTCTTCTTCTGGCGGAAATAGGCCGGACTGAGTACTTCTCTACAATGGTCCAGTCCCATCCCATAGAATAAACTCACAGGCCATATGGTGAAAAGGAAGACTGTGGACTCAGGAGGGAAGCATCCTGGTATCCAGCCCCACCTGGAGCCATCCTGGATGACCACATACACTGGCTCTCATTTTCCCACTGGAGGTCAGGATAGGCTTCCAAGATTTCGTTCTAACTTAGCTCTGCTCTGCAGAAGAATGACTATAGGCCTCGTAACGTTGGCAGTCAGTGGGGCAATGCTGACTGGCATCTACTCAGGAAGAAGGACGGCAGAGCCAGCCATTTTATCAGCTTCTAGACTAACAGGATTCTTGGAGATTGTCTGTTTTAATTGCCCACTTTAGAGATGAGGAAGCTGAGATGTAGAGAGCTAAGAAAACTTCCCAATATCATACTACGTTTCATTAGTAAGCCAAGGACTAAATCCAGGTACTTAGACCAGAGTTTTCCCACTGCAACAATCTGGCAATGTGAGCAAGAAGGAGTTGTCTCTTAAAAACCAGGTAACCAGAAATGTGGATTTTCTTCCTCTAAATTCCCCCAGTTTTTTGATAACTAAAAACACATCCTAGACTTCTGTTCCCACATGAATGGTCCACGTGGGTAGAAGACAGGGAAACCTAACAGGAGGAACTGTGTCCCCAGACCTGGAGACAACAGAGATCAGCTAATTTACCTATGACTTCAAAGTCAGAGCTTATGTTTCTGTCCCTGTATGCAGAGGGTCTATGCAGACTGGTGCCACCTCTCATGAATATTCTAAAGACAACCACCTTTCTCAGTCCAGCTGTAAGAACGCATCTCTCTACCCCCATGCTCCTTCACTATCCAATTAAAATACAGGTGATTTTCCTCTTGCAAAAGTAAAAGGGTATGTTAGAGGGACACGAACCCAGACAGAAAGTGAATATCCTGATTAATAAAACAGGTGCAAATGGAAGAGTTGCACGTGTAGTTTGCAGGCTGAGGAGAGGGGGCGTGCTGAATTCAGAACACTTGGGTTTGATTCTCCACATGCATTTTTTTCTTTTCCTGGATTTCTCTCTTCCTCTGTCAGGATAACAGTTGTATTTCTTGTAGCTGAGCTGACAAAGGAAATCAAATGCTTTGTGTTTCTATAAGCTCTACTTCCCAGAGAGATAACACATCTAGAATTATAACACAACCACAAACTATTAGGAATTTCTGATTGTTACAGGTGTCATTAAAGGACTCCAGTAGCAAAGATCAAAAATCTCCAAATTGGCCTTTGGAGAAGGGGGTTTTGTTGCAGACATCAAAGGTAAGGCTCTCAAGTCAATTTATGCTCTGCTGGGTTGAGTCAGTCAGGATACAAATTAAGGTCCATATATTTCAGTGACAGGAAGGAAACGGTTATGTAAATACACAAGTATTAACATCAATCTGTATTAAATTATGTAAACATATACATCTTCTGAGGTCAGCACATAGATCCTCTTCTTTGAGCAGTGCTCTACTGAAGCATTGCTCGAATCTGTTTGGAAGTTGACTCATCATTCAAGTGCTTTGTAGTGAACCTGAGTGGGGACAGAAAGGTGGAGGTCAGTGTGTAATAAGGAGTCCAAGAAAGTTTCCCTAATGACATCCCCGTCCTTACCTTGGGAAGCTCACTGAGATAAATCAAACACAGGGGCTCACCTCTTTAGACAGAGAGCACACTTCCTGGCATCCTCAGGGAGTTTTAATATCTATCTGATCTTTCCTTCCAAAGGGATTTTGTATGACAGTTATTAAACTAAGTAGATCTTCTGCATAATCAAGTAATTACAAAAGGAAATGCAATCCACCTCATTTTTCAAGGGCATAAATTTTTGACCACTGAGTTATCCCCATTTTCTTTTTTCAATTAATTTTATTGGTGCATTATTATTATGCAAAAGAGTGGAATTCATTGTGACATATTTTTACATATCCCTGTTGTCACAAATTTCAACATATGGATTTCCCCAAACTGAAAATGTTGATGGTTGTCCTCATTCCCACCACCAGGGGGCACACACGCAGATGAACAAACCCTGGGGGCTGGGGAGGGGGGTTTCAATGTACAGTTTCCCCATAACTTTATGTAGAAATTGTCTGTGCAAAGGAAGTTAAAAAAATTAACAAGATAAAGTCTCAACCATGTCCTAGGCATCCCATAGAAGTTTCTATTTAGTCACAATAACTTTGCAGATGAGATAATGGCCTTAATATGATGAGAAAACAGATCTCAAAGCTAATGATTTTGATTTGTGAACAGTTTGCTACTTTTAAGTTCAACTTGGGTCTGGCTGCCCTGGCAGCCTGTGCTCCTTTCATCTCATCATGTGTCTGCAGGAGACCCCATTCCAACACTCAGATGGGACTCCCAACCTAGCACAGCACCCTGCTCTTGAGAAAGTTCTCCTTGATTGAATGAAACTAAAAAGTTCAGGAAATTCAGAAGTTAAAGTCTTCTTACTGTGTACAGAAAGCCAGCCTGGTGTGAAGTGGGCACCAACGGAGAAAACCTTGGCTAACTCGTGGAATTGGAAGGGCTCTCTATCAATACATGTACTTTGAAGAATGATGGGTTCTGACTGAGCAGCTCAGAAAAACAGCACCAACATCAGTGTCATTTTAAGTGTGTCTCAGTTTGCTCATTTATTAAATGAGGATAATAGGTCAGCCTTGTGTCTTCGAGTTGGGATGATTAAATGGCACAATGTGATTGGGGCATAAAACATGAGCACTGTACACAGATGAAAGAGCCCTGATCCCTTCCACTTCTGCTTCTGAACACTTGCTGTATGTACATAAGTGGAACTAGGGAAATTAAAGAAAAGGCAGCAGGGAGCATAAGCCTTCCTGATGGCAATCCGGGACTGGATGATTTGCACGGTGGCAGGAGTCAATGAACTCCTGTAGAGGTGCCACCGCTAAAAAATGAGACTCCCCTCCCTGAAGGGTCCTAAACAGACGTGTCCTTGGGACGAGAAGAGGTGTTGGGGCATTACTTGTTAGCAGTGAGAAGCTGGAATGAGCTACAGCTGGGCAAATACTTAGCGGTGTTCTCAGTTCTGCAGCTGCACATTGTCAACCACCTGGGGAGCTTTAGAACAAGCAAGCAAACAAACACAAATAAACAAAAGAGATGCCTGAGCCTCTGGCCCAGAGATCTGACTCATGCAGTCTGGCTCAGACATAACCCACAGCAGCCTTGTCTGCAGCCAGGTGAGGGAACCGCTGGAGAGGAGGGAAGGGGGACCCAGAGACTCTCCCTCTGAGGAGCCCCACTAACCATAAGGTGGCCAGCCAAGAGTCAGGACCATGACCTGTGGGGTCACCCAGACCTGGGTTTAGAGCCTAGCTCGTTCACACGCTGTGTGAGGTTTGCAAGTAATTTGACTCCTTTAAATCTCGTTTTCCCCTCCAAAAAGGGAATGATAAAATGGTGTTGCCCAAGAGGTTGTTGTTGGGAAGATTAAATGTGTTAAAATATGCAAGGAGGTAAGCTCAGTGCTCCAGCCCTTTGTTCCCGGCAGCGTCCACATTTGAAACAGATCTGGAGGGGTGGCTGCCCCATGTCAGTCCTCCCCAGGGCTGGCTCACCTGAGGGCGTTCAGCAGCCCCTCCACACTGTCTGGGGCCTGTTCCTTCAACACCTTTATGCAGCCTTTCATCTAGGAGAAAGCACAGTGCATTGTTAATATCCTAGTAACTCTGTCCATCCATCATCATCTCACAGAAATCAAACAAAAATGATCAACAGGCTTCCCAACCCCTAGTGCTGGTGAGTTGCTCCTGGGCTTCTAGAGAGTTCTGCAGGATTGTAGCCATTATTAACTTTTACACTATACTGCAGTTGTACATTTTACTTACTTTGGGGGACAAATACTCAAGACTTTGATTTTTCTTTTTGTCTTATATTCATAGCCAAGTGCAAGGATACAAGGGCCTCTACTCAGTCCTCAGTGGAGATTTACTAATTGATTTTATAAACCTGATTTAATGTCTCCAGAATGCTTTTCTCCCCAGTTGTTTAACTGGCAAAACCTTAACATTTTTTGGGGGGGAGGGGAGATGTCAACTGAAATTCTCCAACCCCAAGAAGCTTCTTCTGACCTTATTGTCCTTACCAGGTAGTGAGAACCACGGCCCATGCATTCCCAATCACAGAACCTTGGAGGATTTAGTGACCAAGTTAAATTGTCTCCTTCACTAAACAGGGAGCTTCTGGAGCTGCAAGTCTGTCACATTTGAGAAGACGGTTAAGGCTGATTGTTAAGATTATCAACCGATGAAGGTGGACACTTGGATTTCCGCCATTCTTGATTGTTTAGTATTTGCATGAACTTGGGCAAGTTTCTTCAGTTTTTGTGCCCTGGGAATAAGTTATTTATAATTTGGGCAGTGCATGAAAACTAAATTTATATAGGTCATATTAAATTATGCATACCCTGTAGCTTTTTCTTTATTTGGCAAAGAAAGAATCTATCTGCAAAAACAATCACTCATTTTAAACTCCTAAGTTTGTGCCCTACGTGTACCAGATTTGGTTATTATCCAAGTTCTGTTTTTTTAACAAAAGGTCACTTGTAAACTTTTTCGGTAGGCATAATCCTGGCATGTTAAACGTTTTATCATAAAGGACTGATGGGCCATATAAATTGATGGAGGCAGTCAGGACACAGGGTTGGAGTCATTTGGGGGTCACTTACAGGTTCATCAAGAAAAAAATGTCATGGTTAATTAGAGATGTGTGCCAGGGTTACCGGACTGGCTGTAATCATGCCAGTTATGTGCCACTCCAATCCTGGAGACAAGACATTTGGTCTCTCTGTTAAAGCTCAGGGTCTATGGGAAGACAGAGAGATAGCCCATCGTCACGGTGTGAGGCGTGTTCTTGTAAAACCCCCCAGTGACAAAACAGATGTAGAAAGCGGTGGATACTCTTGAGAAATTTCTAGGTCTGTTTCAGGATGATGACAGCTGAGGGTGTAAAGAACAAGATGCTGTTGGAGACACAGAGCAAGATGCAGGGTGGGTTCGCAGTACATTAGGAACCCGGGGACTTTTACTTGTGGAAAAGATCATTAGCAGGAATGTGGTTAATATGGAAAAGGACCAGAAAGAAGCAGGAACGAGAGCCTCTGAGAGTGTGCAGTTGGGCATAGCAGCAGGCCTGGAGAGCAGACGGAGATGGACAGGAGGACCAACCTGACTGACCACATCTGAGGGTGAAGACCAGGGAAGAAGACAGTTCCAGGGATGACAGTTCTAGGCTAATGGCTACACTGGGCGGGAGAATGAGGAAGCACGCGGCAGGAACTCAAAACGGGAACAGGCTTGTTAGGCAATGAGAATCTTTGGTTTTGGCCTGGCCACATTTCAGATGTCCCTAGGAAGTAGGGTCTGGAATTATGGGTGAAACCTGGGCTAGGGATGGGGTTAGGAGTGATTTCTTATGGGTTTGCATCACAAGATCCTAAGGAAATCATCTGAAAACACCATTTCACCCCAACCACCTTTCCTAGCACCTGATTAACATTTATTCTCTAACTGGTTCATCCCCTTGGGGTCTTGGTGATTTTGTTCTGATGATTCCCCTCCCTGGAGGACCTTTCCTCCCCCTTGTCCATTGGGAAAATTCTGCATCTCCTTCAAGGACCACCTCAAATGTTACCCTCTTTTTTGCCCCCACACAGAATGGGTTTCTCCCCCACCTGGGCTTCTGAAACTCTCTGCACATCTATTCTGCAAACAGGAGCATGCTCTTTATGCATACACACACAGGACCTCTTCCAGGGCCTCAGACTTGATGCCGATACACTAGGACTTATAAATCCAGTCCCTATAACTGCTGAGTTAGAAACAGATTGGTGCCTAGAATAAGGACCTTTTATGTCGTCAAAGAAAATGACCCACTCAAGTATGTGCTGTGTTCAGTAAACCTGAAACTTTCTTAGAGGCACATACAAAATTCATTCTGAACGAGGCTTTCTTAACCTGCATGAACAGATAGACTTTACCAAGACTAACTGTAAAGATCGACATTACACACTGTTTACAACCTCCACAGAAGGACTCAGTAAGACATGTAAAGCCAAGCCTTTCAAAGGTTAGGGATACAAGGCATAATTGTAGCCAGCATATTTGTAACTGTTGACTCTCTGACAAGTTAACAAATGGCTATGGAAGAATGTCTTATAAGTACCAGGTAATAAACTCAGTCCATAGACAAATGATATTTATAGAGTTATTCAGAGAGTTATTTATATTCAATATGTAGTATGTGAATATTAAGGCTTTACAAAGAACATATTTATTGGTATGAAAAATGCCCATAATATACTGTTATGCAGATTGAATATGGTTTAAAATTGCATATCCAAGTCCCAATTTGCTAAGTTTACACACACACAAAGAAGGGACATATGTATGCTAACATATTAACAATGGTCTTCTGTCTATGGTATAATTATTACAGATACATTAAATTTTCTATATTTTGGTTTCCAATATTTTAAATTTCTTATAATAAATATTTATTTTCTTATCAAATAGTTATGATTATAATAAGTGTCATGAAAGTTTTATAAAGAACCATGCCTAGGGACCCAGAACTGTGAGTGAGTAATCCAAGTTATATATTTTGTTGACGATTTTCCTTGTATTCTTCAGACTTGTGGCCCCTCTGGGCTGCAAGCTTTCTCTCGACAGTGCCAGTGCAGTAAACAGGCAATTTTGTGTAGATGGGTGAATACCAGGCAGGCACCACCCACATCACAGTACCTTATGACCAACAGGATATACTCTGCACTTAAACATCTGCACACCCATTTAAATCAATGATCATTCATTCATTCAGTAAAAACCTGAGGAACATCTATTTGAGTGGCAGGTGCTATGTGCCAGATACAGTGCAAGACAATGAAGCAGATTTTAGGTATATAGATCATGAGCCCCGTCCTTGCTCCAAAATGTGGAGTTTGTGGGAGGGTCAGAAAATACAAACTGGTGAGTGCTCTGAGGACCACTGGAGAAGGCAGACTCTATCCACACAGGGCATAAGAAATGTGTCCCTGGATAAGGGGAGAGTTAAAGAGTACCTGAATGGAATCTGCCAAGCAAAGAGGAAAAGGAGGGTCCTCTTGGCAAGGAAAATGGATGATGCATATTGAAATCACTAGAAACAGCAGGTAATTTGGGAGGGGCCGCAGGTAGGGAATGAGTGACGGGAGAGGAAACTAGGCCATTTGGCATTTAACCATGAGGTCTTGAAATCCAGCATCTCCCAATTCTTTTCACATTAGTGCATCTGCGATAGAAAAAAAATTGTACTGGTGGGTACATGGGGTCAGTGAAGGGGCAGCATGCAGATAAGGGACAGGTCACCTGTGTCCTTAGTGTGCTTTTAGCCAAGGGACTGGTCAACATCTCAGCATCCTTGCTCTACTTTTGAGATTGTCCTAAACACATGAGCATGAGCAAGAGTGGCCTCTTGCTCTGAGGGGAACTGCCCCAAAGGCTTGTAACTTGGAGAGGCCGCTCTCCGTGGGGGATGGAGGCCAGAAGGAGAGAAGGGGAGTCTGTTTGGCCACACTCATGGGCTCTTATTGGAAAAGAACATTGCCAGCTATTCTTACATCAATCTTGGATGTCTTGCAGAAGGCTCCCACGGGGTGCACGTGGTCATAGAGGATGATGACCCCCACCATCACCCTCATGCAGAACATCAGTGTTTCTTCGCTCGTAAACCTACTCCTGTACTCCCTGCAAGAGAGAAGACGTGGCAATGGTGTCACTTCCTCAGCGGAGGAACTTCACAACTGGCTACTCTACTGATGCTCTATGGAGAACAACCCCAGGCCTGCAACAAGCAGTTAGCATGCTCTCAAAAGAGACTCCAGTGATAATTCTTGAATATATCCAGCTGGCAATTCAGTACAAAAATAAGGGAAACTGGAGAACAGTAAATTCTCTGCTCTTCTGCCTTTCAGCAGCCAGCTCATCAGTTATGCTGCTCCCTCATCCATTCATCTTGAATATTTTAAGGCAGGTCCCTTTGGCTGTTCAAGGTTATAGAGAATCATAGCTTCATCACAGGGCAAAAGGGTCAAGCTCATTTCTACAGAGCAGATCTTGTGTCCCCTGTCAGAGTAACTTCCTTTGTTAAGACACAGGCTGCAGATTGAACAGGACTGGCAAAGATATCTCAAAGAAATTATGTGCTCCTTATTGATCTGAGAGTATTTGTGGAGTCTGAATTTTGTTCACTTACTTTGATAGGGTCCCTGGTGAGTGAAATGATTCAGGCCAGTTCTAGAGACTTCCTTAACATCTATTTCATTATGAATTGGTCCCACTATGAGAATGATTACTACTTCTGTCTTGAAATAAATCTCAACTTTGGTATACGTGAAATATATGAAATTAATGCTCTCTTACATTTGAAAAGACATCAAATTTGATAAAGGAGGCTTGACACCTTTGGCCTCCCCAACACTCTGCACAGTACATGATATTTGGTCTTCATTAGGTGAGGAAACCAAGGAAGGCCCAGGGAGGTCAGGTCACTCAATCATAGGCACAGCATGGGGTACAGACATAAGTGTGCTCCAGAATTTTAAGTACAGATTTCCCCACTCCTTTGTTTCTTCATCCTCAATAACCTCAACCATTTTTAAGCCTAGATCCTAGTAATTAGCTCAGATACAAAGAAATTGAGGAGATAGAGGGAGAGTAAAAGAGAGAGACAGAGACAGAGACAGGGAGAGGGTGAGATCTATTACCGCTGTTACGACAACCTTACTTCTATTCTTGCTTCTCATATCTCTGCAGAGTTTAGGACTGCTATCCATCTAGCCCTCCACTAATTTGGTGCTTACATATCTTTTACAGCATCTCTGAGTGGTGGTTCTGCCTTCTAAGAAGGAATGCCACCTTGGGGAAGTCAATCAAGCAATTTGGGCCTCAGTTGCTTCATCTGCAAAATGTACATGATTACATGTACCACCGAGTTCTCTATGAAATTGAAGCAGATAATATACCCATAAATTGTAACATGCTGACTCAAGTGGCATGTGTCCTCATCAGCATCATCTCAACAGGCCCCAGCTCTGCAAACGGTCAACCATGAAGTGACCTCTGAGTTCACTTACGGAGTTTCCAGCATGACTTTACAAACACTTGTCATAGTGCTGAGGCAGTCTGTGGTGTTCTCTATTGGCAGGGTTTTGTTCTAAAGAAAGACACAAATGTATGTCAGCCCTGTTAGCAGCTTTATGCACAATTAAGAAAGAAAGAAAAAAAAAAACCACCTGTGGTTGAACTTCACTTACTTCGGAGACAAAGTGCATTGTGGCATTGCTAAGGGTTTTCAGCATTGGAGTAGCTTCTGCATAGAAGAGGGACATTCGATTGGCCATCTCATTATTAACTTCATTCTCAATGTCTAGCTGATGAAAATAAGAAGAGAAGATGCAATTATAAAGATAAAGTCAAAATCCTCCAACACTCTCTTCTGGAAGTGGAATGACAGGCAAGGACTCTCTTCTCTCCGTGCCCTCCCTGATGAGGAAAGCCAAAGATGCTCAGATCAGGTGGCAAAGGCCAGGGAGGCCCAAGGACTCACATGCATGTTGTTGATGCGGTTGCGACTTATTGTCCTTCTGTAGTAGCTAAAGTCATTCTGAATGGCTGGGTTTCTCATCTGAAATTCAGAAGAGAGGAAAGATGGTCATCCCTTGGCATCAGGCAGGGATGAGTGTCAGGAGCCCAGACACTGGGTTTCGTAAATGTGCCAGGAATTCTCTTTGTTATTCAAGAGTCAGAACTTCTGGTTAAAACAAGGACCAGGAACTTCATTATTCTAAAATACACCCTGTTTGTACTGTGGGCTAGATTTCAGGGAAAGTATATTTGTTCTCAATAAGGAACAGACACTTGAAAAGGTTTTCTCTTATTTCATTTGGCAGATTTTGAATTTCCATATATAAATCATCATCTTAAATTACTTTTACCACATGGAATGCAAATACTTGCCACAGCACATGTCTCTGGGGAAGGAGCTGTGTTTCACTCCCCACCCCACCCCCGCCAGCAGAAGTGGCAGGTACTCAGTGTGAGCCTGTGTCCCTATCACACACACTTGGCCTAACCTTCAGCTCATCAAATCGAAGGGTAAAATGTAAAATTTCTGCAAACTCCTTTGCCAGGGCCTGTTCCCGTTCCAGGTGCTGGGTTGGTGTGTAGGGCGGACAAGTCAGGGATTCCAATAAACTCTGAAGAGCTTTTTCTGAAAGTCAAAGGGATAAATATAAATATTTTTTGGTGGCCCAAAGATATACCTCAAAAAAGCACAATTGTCATCCCCAGCTGACAGTCTCAGAGACAGCCTGGGTGGGTGCTTCCTCTCCATGTCTTCCCCCTGTCAGTGTGAGATGAGATGCATGTGATGACACAGAGGGACCTTCCGTGGCTCAGCAGGCCACCTGTGCTCAGAATGCCCACGGCCACACAGGTTGTAAGTGTCTCTCTAAGCTCAGCTCACATATTTAATACTTCCATTTCCTGATGCTGTTAGAAGACCACAGATATGTGTTTTCAGGTCATGCTCATGAGAACCATTTGTGACATGGGGTGCAATGTGACAGCAGCTTTGAACACATGGGTTAGATTTACCTGCTCTACAGAGAAAGAATTCTGTGCATATTCTAGCTTATTCACAAGAATCTTATTCACACATACACACATACAACATATGTACATATATGTGTATATAGGCATATACATTCATATGTAAAACTATATATATATATCAGCATAAAGACATTTAAACAATCAATCCTCTATAGCAGGATTTGAAAACTATGGTCTAAATGCTGAATCTAGTTCATTGCTTGTTTTTGTAAAAAAAACCCTTTAATTACAAGATAGATATGGTCATAACTTCCTGAGTTGACTAAGGCTACTTTGTGTTATAAATTCAGAGTTTAAGCTGGGCATGGTGGCACACACTTGTAATCCTAGCGACATGGGAGCCTAAGGCAGGAGGATCACAAGTTCAAAGTCAGCCTGAGCAACTTAGTGAGACCGTAAGCAACTTAGCAAGACACTGTCTTGAAAAAAAAAAAAAGGGCTGGGGATGTGGTTCAGTGGTGTTAAGTGCCCCTTGGATAAATCACTGGTACCAAAAAAAAAAAAAAAAAAAGGCAGAGTTTAAGTAGTTGCAAAAACACAAGACTCAAATGTTTACTATTTGGCATTTTACAGAAGAATTTCACAGTGCTGTCTCTACATAGTCCTTACATGTCTTTTACAGCCTCTTTACAGGGATGCCTCTAGCCTTTCCTAAATATTCCCCCACCATGGAAACACACTGTTTGGGGAAGCAGCCAGTTATGCCATGGCCGGTCTAACTGATGGACCTTTTTCCTTCTCTTGAGCTGAAACTGGGCTCCTTTGGATTCAGTTCATTGGATCTAAATATATGCGTTAAGAAAACAGAAAAAAAATTTGAGAGTCTATGGAAGTCTCCTTCCCTGGGTCTCAGCTTCTAGTCCTCTGAACACCATGGCCATTATTTCCCCAGAATATTTCAATTTCTAACTTCTGCTTGAAATGTGGCATTCATTTTATGGCAAAAGTAAAGTAGAACATACTTACTGCCTTTTTCATTCTAGAAATACTATATTAACTAATGAAATCTCATACAGCTTTACTGTAGGAACCATGATGACATCATATTGTTGGTCATCCTGAGCCTTCTATCAATCAGACTTGGTCTTACTCTTGTTCTACAGAGCCAGGTACTCATTCAGGGGTGTGTGTGTGTGTGTGTGTGTGTGTGTGTTTTGTTTGCTTTTAATGCTAAAGGACAGGACTACATGTTTGCTTCCTTGTATTTTACTTTATTAAACTTTTAACATGAGTCTAGGCAAATAAGTTCTTTTTGGGTTAGCAGAGAACCTGTATCTTCCAACTTCACCGCAATTCAAAGATGAGATTATCCAACAGGAAACTATGAAAAGTTGGACATAGATGATCACAGACAATGCAAAGTCCACTTTAATGTGCCAGTAGAGAAAGACACACTCTCTAGGTGCGAATGTTTAGGGGAAGAAACTCTGGGGTACGTTAAAAGACATGACCAGAGTTGTAGTTCATGAATGACTTTCATAAGACCTAGTAGGTGGTTGAATATGAAAAGCTATTCCTGCTAAGTTTTCAAGTGGCAAAATAGAACTTCACATGTGGGACATGAAAAAGAAACACTCACCTAGGCGTATAGAAAACTCATAAAATCTCTTTAGCCTCACAACCAGAGGACACACTGCGTTCCAAGCTTTTTCTTGAAGCTGAATGTCGTTGGGGTTTTGAATTGCCTACCAAAAGACATAGTAGAAAAGTTTGTTTAAAAAAAAAAGAAGTAATAAGCACCACATCAAAATGCTATAATATGGAAAAATGTTTTAATCTAAAAAATGCAATCCCTGCTGTACTTTGTGAATGTGTACTCCTAAGTTGACAATGACTCAATGGACTGTCCCCCAAGACACTCATTTTGAAAGAAAATTTTAGCACTTGAACATAAAACAAATGGTTCTACAGGTAGATCTTGCTTCATTCTTTTTTGTTGTTATTTTGAATTAAAATTTAAAAAGTATACCTGAATTGGATCAGCCCTCTCCACTATCACTGATTCTTCTAAAGTAGAGTTAGTATTTACTATAAAGTACAAATTCTTGGGTATTTTCTTTTCTCTATAATATGCATTCTCTTCCTGCCAGACTGTAACATTACCTAGATCACCTAAATTAAATGGTGACCCCTAAGTAGAAAAACCCTATCTTAATAGCCTGTTGCTTTCTGAGCAAGGCTATCTTGTCTGAGTTTCAGCAGCTTGAGGATTATGAGGACGATGGAGTTCTTTTCAGAGGAATGGTGGCAGTGGTAGTAATATATGTGTGTGTGTGCACATGCGTGGGTGTGCATACGTGTGTGTGCACACATGTTGATGTTTCCACAAAACTAACGTGGTGGTGCACACCTGTGTCCCAGCTACTCTAGAGACTGGGGTGGGAGGACCACTTGAGCCCAGGAGTCTGTGGCCAGCCTGGGCAACACAGTGAGACCCCAGGTCAAACAAACAAAGCAAAGGCCCAAATCTCTAATGCTTTCAAGTAAAAGGAGCGGGGAGCTCCTTGTCTTGGAGACATTATGAAGTCCGAATACCCACGCTGGTTATTTTCTTTTTTACTTTGTTGTTTTGTTTCTCATTAAAAAAAAAACAAAAACACAACAGCAACTCCGAAGACGACAGACCTACGGTCCACTTCCACATGGCGTTTTGTGGCTGCTGTGTGTGACACTGATGAAACCTGCCAAAATCATCCCTGAAAGTACATGTAGTCTCAGACACCTCCTAACATGCAATTCAAGTGTTCTTCATAGACTTTATGTGTACGTTTCCCTTACATGGAGTCATTCGCTGATGTTACTGCCCAAGTGTGAGTCCTGCCATAGCAACTGTAGGTTTGGGTAGAGAATGGCTAAAATCGCACATGGTCCCCAGCACTGTGCGCCACTGTGAATGGACTGGAATCCAAGGGGCCATTCATACATTAGGACACATTATGCTCCTTGTTCCTCTGGTACTCTAGGAAATATTAGGGTTATTACTTAACCTGTGCATGTGCACATGTGTGTGTGCTGCATGTGGTTCCCCTCCCCTCCCCGGGTGTCATCCGTTCTACATTATCGTTGGCATACGTCTCGGATCTCCGGCCCTGCGCCTTTGTAAGCCTGCAGGTCTGCGAGGATGCTCTCGGAATCCTGGAGGACAGCGCTGATCTGGTTCCATATTTCCCTCTCTCCTTCTGTGGGCTGGGCATCTACACAGCAAGGAAAGCAAGAGACACAGAGGGCTGGTGGTTACAAACAGCTGTGAAAGAGTGTTGGAGGTCAGTGTACCCACCGGGCACTTATGCCTCATTCCTGCAGGTCTGATGGTTACTCCTACCACAGAAAGTGCTAGAATGGACAAGTAGCACCATGTTGGCCCAGACGGAGTTCACAACATCACCATCTTTCTGCACCAGTGAAACCTAGCTGAATCCAGTGGGTCCCCATTTGTCTATTTATCTGTATAGAATACATTTTTTGCACACCTGTTATAGGTACTGAGTGGTAGAAGCAGTGACATTGTCTTTTAGGGCTAACCTTTCTTATTGTCTTTTTATTATTTTTTGCATTAAAACTATTTTTTTTTAAATTGTGGCAAGATGATATACGATTTACCACTTGATCATGTCCAATGTACAGCTCAGTGGTATTTGTAACATTACACAGTCTTCACCACCACCCAATGCCATGACTCTTTCATCTTGTCAAACTGAAATGCTACCTTGGGTCTGCTTTTAACAGGAGAAGCTATAGGTTATTTTTTATATGATTAAAAATCTATGAATCTGAGCAGAGAAAGAAAAATCAATCTCCTTCCTACTTTCATAGAAACAAATTAACAAATTGGGTGATTAACCCTTCAGGGTCATGTCCACAGCACATCATTCCAGGACAGACTGACATGGAGAAAGCACTGAGACTTCCCATTGAATGTGAACAAGAATTTTGGCAAAGGCATGCAGGGAGTTAATTTTAAAGACACCTGCTCTCTTTCCAGGTGTGGTGGCACTGTGCCTGTATTCCAGCAGCTTGGTAGACTGAGGCAGAAGAATAGTGAGTTCAAAGTCAGCCTTAGCAGCTTAGCAAGGCCCCAAGTAACTCAGTGAGACCCTGTCTCTAAACAAAATGCAAAAAAAGGGTTGGGGATGTGGCTCAGTGGTTAAGTACCCTTGGACTCAGTCCCCAATAGCCCCCCCCACCCCCCTCAAAAAGACACCTGCTCTCTTTATCTTTGTCTTGATTGTGACTGTTACAAAAAATGTGACACCTTCAAGCTTATCTAAAGGAAGGTCATATTCTAATAGCACCAAGCACTCCCCAGCTCTTTACTGATTTCCCACTTGATTGTGTCTCCAGAACCTATAAGTTTTTCTTCCAGAAGCACTTTGTTCAGGCTGGTGGGTAGGGGCTGAAAGGCGGGCAACACTGAGTTTTATTTCTCTCACAGATGCTATAAAACAGGTTAGCTACCAGGGCTGGTGAGGAAGTTAGTCTCTCCACAGAAAGCAGAGACGGTGCTGAGGATAGGAGGCGTCACCTCATAAATTCTATTTTTCAAGTGTTCAAATCCTAAGATGCTGACTGCTCTCAGCAGATGTCACTAGTGGAAAGCTGAGGCTAGAACTGTAGGGCTGAGCCTCCTCAGATCCAACCCGTTTTCACTAATCTTTGTGGGAGTACAAAGGGCTGATCCCACAAAAGGGTGTGTTACCAGTCGCTAGTGTTCTTCTGGGGGGTAAAGGGTGGAATCCACACACCATGAGCACTGGTGTACTGACAGGGGGCTCAGAGGCCTGGTCATCAGCAGGGCTGATCTAGGGTGGCACTCCTGTCACCATCTGCCACACCCACAGGCTCCAAGCCAGACCCTTAAGGAGTAACGTCTACCTAGAGTTTTAGACTATGTTACTCACCAGATCCTGCCTAAAACCTAAGAAATTGATAAACTCTCTGGGAAATGAAAGGTGACAGTCATCAGTGTATGGTAGCTCTCTTAAAACAAAACAAAACAAAACAATAATAGGCTTTCACAGGGCGTCTAGACACTTTGCAAACCATGCTTTCTAGGAATAAGAGGATTTTAGCCAGCAAATAAGGAGGCACTAAAGTGCATGTCAGGGTTCAGAGAAGGAAGAGATGCAGGTGGCTGGAGAGAGTGGAAAGGAAAATGTCGGGGAAGGGCTAAAGCAGGGGCCACAGGAAGAAGTTCTCCATGATGAGGTCACTGTGTGGAAAGAGGGTTGTGGCTGTATTAACGCAGCTAGGCCAGGAGGGAGACCAGCCAGGATAGAAAGCAGAGACTTCTCAGGGCACAGAAAGGACAAAGAAATGTATCAACCCTTTTATCTCTGTATCCTTCCTTCCTTTCCACTCACACTGGGTAAGTTTTTTCAGGAATGATGTTATCCCTCTATATGAATCACTTTATATTGTATCTTTTTCTTTCTTTCTTTTTTGGTGCCAGGGATTGAACTCAGGGACACTTGACCACTGAGCCACATCCCCAGCCCTATTTTGTATTTTATTTAGAGACAGGGTCTCACTGAGTTGCTTGATGGTGTGCTTTTGCAGAAGCTGGCTTTGAACTCATGATCCTCCTGCCTCAGCTTCCCAAGCCACTGGGATTACAGGCATGAGCCACTGCGCCCAGCTATTTTAGTTTTTTTTCTGATTTCTCAAAGTTAAATGATGTCTTAAACAGAAAACTAAAAATCCATAAGCTAAGAAGACTATAGCTAGAGAATTCCGGAACTCCAGCTTCCAAGCGGGGAAAATGTTAGAAAGAAAACACAAAAGAAATGTGCACAGTCTAGAAGATAAACAAAAATCAAACACCCATTAATTCCATTCTTCTTCTTTTTGATGAATGTATCAAAAAATCATAAGCTAAATGAATTTCTTATGGAGATATTTATTTGGAGAAGAGGAGAAGCACAAGTCTGTAACCAAGATTCTGAGAACCCAGACTACTGAGTGTAAGTATAAAACGGCCTGAAAGAAGATGGTACTTGGTGGCCAGGAAAGAAGCCTTCTCATCTCAGCTGTCACATGGCCCCATCTTAGCAAATCTTAGGAAAACAGAGTTAAAACTAAGTGGGCTAAAAGAGCTCAGCTGGCAAAACCAAAATACATCCCGTTGGTGGTTACTTAAAAACAAAAAGAGAAAGATTTCACATCAATATTTTTTTTTAAATAGAGAAATTTCTTAGGTACTTAAAAATAAATTTTTCCAACAGTGTGGCCTCAAAATGGTGCTGAGTTAGAGACGGTCAGCTCCTCCCTCCACACAGTTGAAGTGACATTGTTTGATACAAATAGACTGGACTTTGATGTGACCACAGAGAGTTGGGGGGCCGTGGTGAGCACCTTCCTTCCGACAGCAACACTGCCCTGGTGCTGTGAAACAGGACCCTCAGCCCCTGTCTCCCTCTTTGGGAACTGTTTCTCTTGGCAGGGTTCCTAGCCTCCCATGAGAAATGTCTCTTGTGTGGTCCTGTTTAGCGGTGATGGAATGGGGTGGGAGAAACCAAATCCGTCATGCTCCCTTTCATCCAGGCTTAAAAATGTGTTGGCTCATTTTCTTCCATAATTTGTTGTTCTTAATGGATATGTGATTTCTTCCTCCTTCCCTGTCACAGAACTGAAGTCACTTCCTCTTCCAGACAATAATCAGACCCTTAGTGCTGGGAGCACAGTTCTGCCTTCTCAGCCAGAATGCGGAAGATTTTTAGGGGATTAAAAAACCAGAAGCATCAGCTTCCCACGTGGAGAGTGACAGCAGGAAGAAGCTCATGTAGGTCTGTCTGTCTTGCTTTTCAAATGGGAAAAGGAATGCTTGACCCTAGGTCACATTTAAAATTGGCCCAAATCCCTATAGAAGTCCATGACTCATCCCCCTTTCAACGAAAGAATCAGACAATCAGAACTAACTAATGAGAAATTTATTGACTAGATGTAAGACTTTGGTCATATTTATTGCATTTTGACATCATATTTACAGGGTCTAGCACAGTACCTGGTATGTAGGACATGTTCAAGAAAATTCTGCTGAATGGATGATTTAAATGTACTCCTCACTTTGTGTTTTGGGATGGTTTTCCTGCTCGGCTTTGAACTCTGAGATCTTTGGAGAAAAGATCTGTGTTCTTATCCTCCACAGCCACACAATGCCTCACCCACTGGAGACACAATCCATGTGTTGATGAATCAGTGACTCAGTGAGGAAACTGACCAGCTGCCTGAGAAGGGTGGGCGCTGACAGGCAGGGAGGTAAAGAAGTCAAAGAAGGTGCTGTTGCTTCCAGATCCTCTGTCTCTTCTCCCCAAGATGCTTTTATACTATCACATCTCTTATCATTAAGATACATGCCTTGACCTGCAGTTAAATTGGCTATTCACACCTTCATTAAACACACATGTCAATTATCCACCTACAGCCTCATGTCTCCTTGGTGTGGTTTGCATATCACGGGTGTTTCTTCTGTCTGGTAGAATGAAAAACTGCACTGGGTTTACTCCTCCAATCCTAAAACATTTTGCTTTCTGGAGAATTCCTGTGAGAGGCTTTGGAGGTCTACACTTCTGGCATTTTCCATATTCAGATGTAATTGGCGATCACATGTTAAAAATTTATTGTATTTTCAGATGTCATGAAATGACATCTTGAAAAGGACCCTGAAGAATTAGTGGTTGAAAAGGTCACCTATATTTAGTCCACCTATAACCCCTTAAAGCATTTGCTGAATGAACAGAACTCTGAACCACAGGCTTTGTTTTTCTATTTTTAACACTAAGAATGACCTTTCATTAATGAAGGTACGCACACATGCTCTCTCTCTCTCTCTCTCTCTCTCTCTCTCACACACACACACACACACACACACACACACACACACACACACACACGGGGATGCACACCAATACTCAAGATGGAAATGATCTCTGTTTCCAGTGGCAGCCAGTGAAATCTTTGATGGCGTTTCCTCTAAGAACTGCATTCTAAACTTCAAATCATCGTCAATTATTTCATCAAAATTGAGCAGAACAGTTAAACAAAGCTGGCTTACTCCTGCTTCACAATGAAGCTGTTAAAATCCCTGTGATTTACACAGGCAATTTCAGAAACCGATACTGGTAGGAGCCCTGAAGCGAGTGTCTCCCAGCTGGCCATTATCTACGCGATGATTTAAGGCCGTTCTGGACTTGCTGTTGTGCAAAGCATAAAAAGGAGCATGGGCGCTGTGACCTCGCACACACACCTATTATCAAGAACACACAAGGGCCATGGTTGTGGCTCAGTGGTAGAGCACTTGCCTAGCATGAGTGAGGCACTGGGTTCAATCCCCAGCACCACATAAAAAAATAAAAACAAATAAAATAAAGTATTGTGTCCATCTAAAACTAAAAAATATTTTTTTTTAAAAAAGAACATATGAAAGTCCAAGTGTCTGGGATTTTTAATGGAAAATAAATGATCTTGCTGATTAAGATAAGGAGTATTAATCTTGCTGGCAGGGGATGTATCCATCCTCCTGTGGTTGGATTCCCTGATGATGGGGAATGGTTAACCTCGTGGTTTTTGTGTCACCAGGCGAGGTGGAAGGTCTGTGGAGGACTCTGAATCTTATTTAAGCCAAATGCTTGGCATTCCACTGTGCTAACGGAGAGGAAGGTGACCAGGTACTTTGTTTGTCAGGAAGGTTTTGGGGAACCACCCAGGGGAGCATCAGCAGGCCTCAAACTGGAGAAGGGCTGTCAAACCAAAGCATTCTTATCTTTGTACATCAGCCCAGGGCTCATCCTGTCTTCAAAAGTACCAGGAGCCCACAAACCTTCTCCTAACAGTCTACTTAGGACTGCATGGAGAATTTGACAGTGAATCAAATTAACCTAAAATAATATGAGGCGAAGACTCGATTTATGAGGAAATGCCTCTGGTTTTGATGGAAGCCCTGGCATTTCATCAATGGGATATATAGCTCTCGCTGTGCCCGGATGACTGCTGGATAAACAATGAAGAAAGTACAGCAAGAAGGATTTGCCAACGCCATAAATTAAATCTACAGCCCTTCTCCCCCACCCACTTCCTCAGTCCTCACTCATCCCTTTCCCCTTCAAGAGGAACTAAGAATGCAAATAATTATCTATTATTAACATTTGAGGATGTAAAATGGTAATGATTTATAGCAGAATACCAACTGCTTATGAAAACAGCATGAAGTTGCAAGGGTCCAATGGAAAATATAAGTGAGACGTGGTTGACATATTTATTTGCACAGGACATTAGTCAGCACACACCAAAGCCCAAA
The DNA here is from genome assembly GCF_001458135.2 of Marmota marmota marmota. Taxonomy (NCBI): domain Eukaryota; kingdom Metazoa; phylum Chordata; class Mammalia; order Rodentia; family Sciuridae; genus Marmota; species Marmota marmota. The sequence continues at coordinate 49,004,709 of NW_025999977.1, read as the reverse complement.
GCCCTTCCCATGGAAGCAGGACCCCAGGGAATGAAAAGAGATGGATATTCTGGAAGAACTGGCTGTTTCCTTCACACGACTGGGATCCCCGGGTCGGGGCAGCACTCCAAGGATGGAATTTTGAGATGTGGACTACAGCCAGCGTGCCACTCACCTCCCAGCCCCCAGGGCAAAGAAGTTAACTCCCTGGGCCCAGACCAGATCTTGGTCAAGGAGAGACAAGCTACAACAGCCCTGTCTTCTCCCTACCTGTAGGGTCATAGTGAGAATTATTATATACATTGAAAATAGGAAAAAACAAAAGTGCTCGAAATTGCCATAAACTGCTTCCCTGTTGACTTTTGTCAAATGAGGATACTGGACCAAGTGGCCGCTGATCATCTGAAATTTTCCCCCTCTCCCCTTCCAAGGTCTCTAGCCTTCTCAGATCAACTTCAGCAGATGCAAGTGTGTCTGAGGACAGGTGAAAGAAGAGTTCAGTGGTGGCACGAAGTGGGCCTGAGTGAACAATATCAGGCCAGCCTGCCTCTTGACACCTCATTTTATAGAATTGGATGCTGCAGGCCTTTTGAGAACACAAAGATGTGGAGATTGCAGCATTTCCTGACCACCACCCCGCTGCTGCTGCTGTTCTTAGTAGTCCTCTGATATTAATAAATGTGGGTTTGTCTCATGAGAAAACCATTTGTTTAGCCACTAACTTCTGAAGAACTTTTTTTTTTTCAGCCCAATCAAACATCTGCAACTCTTGCTAGCGCAGCACCTGCTATCCGTTCCAGCTAGCAGACTTCTTCACTAACACCTGTACCACTGTCTGTCTTATTTCCTCATTAACGTGGAGAACTCCTTGAAGAAGAGGTCCTGTTCTTCTAATGCTCCTCTTCCATGTGCCGTATCTTATCCCTTCAGAGCTCCCCGCCCACTGAGAAACCACCTTCACTGTTGCTGCTTCTACCTGAAGAATGCAAAGGATTCTTTGCATATCGTTACTTAATTAACATCTATCAAAACCAGTAGTCCTAAGATTATCTTTCGTGTCCAGTCTTATGCTGCTGGATAAGACACATAAAAATATAAGCATGTGACACCATCCAAATCCTCACCTCCAGGAGAGGTATACTAATGAAGAGATGAATATACACTTGCAGAAGAAAACTAACCATGCTTGATTGCTGATAGTACCTCAGAAAATGGCTGATGTCCCTGCTAGAGCAATTATTGCCATTGCATTTAGACGCCGGCTTTGTCTTCCTCCCCAAAGAGACTGAGAGCTCTGCAGCTATTCACACCCCACTAACAGAGTGGCTGGAACACAGAATAACCTTCAGGATAACATGAATCAGGATCATAGTGACTGTAGTCAGGTGATCCATTTCCACAGATAAAGAAAATTATATCGAAATCATCTGTACTTTGTTACTTTTTTTTTGTACTTTTGTACAGATGTGCAATACACACACACACACACAACCCACACAACATGTCAGCTTTTTGTTGTTGTGAACAAAATACCAGCAAGAACAACTTAGAGAAGAAAGGTTTATTCTGCGTCATGGTTTCAGAGGTTCAGACTATTGTGGGCCAAATCCATCACTCTGGGCCTAAGATGAGCCAGAATATCAGGTGAAAAAGTGGAGGGCTGCTGCTCACCCCATGGTGGCCAGGAAGCAGAGAGTGAGTGGGGAGGGCATGGCAAGAATAAGCACCCTTCCAGGGCATGGCCCCCATGACCCACCTGCTCCAGCCACACCCACCTGCCTATAGTTACCATCCAGTCAGTCCATTCAAACCTAGAGGAACTGAGTAGGTTACAACTCTCGAAATCCAATCATTTCACCTCCAAAAATTCTTGCATTTACACAAGAGCTTTTGGGGGACACCTCATATCCAATTCATAACACACACGAAGGAATATTATTCAGTCTTAAAAACAAAGAAATTCTTGCAACAATAATAGGAATGAGGTTATGCTAACTGAAATAACCCAGTCACAGAAGGACACACACTGCAGGATCTCACTAACAAAATGTATCTAAAGAGTGCAACTCATAAATGGAAAGTGTAAAAGGGTGATTGCCAGAGACCTAGGGGAGGGGGAAATGGGGAGTTATTAACTAACAGATCTCAAGTTTCCTTGGTGCAAAATGAGTAAGTTTTAGAAATCCTGTGTCCAATATTTGCCTATAGTTAATAAAAAATAAATAGTTAATAAAACTATTGTGCATTCAAAAATCTGATAAGAGGATAGATCTCATGGTAAGTGTTCTTGTCACAATTTAAAAAAAAAGGAAAAAGCAATCAAATATATCATATGAATTTGTTTCAACCCTGTGAAGTGGTTTCAATCTTCCATCTCATTTGGAAAAACTCAGGGAAATTTCAATATGTGTTGTATATTAAATGATATAAAAGAACTAGTGTTAATTTTGTCAGGTATAAATCTGAATCTATGCAATAAAACTTCATACGATTAAGATATAAAAAAAAAAACCACAAAGAATATTGCCCTCATACTAACAGAGAACAAGTTAGATAATCTACAAAATCTTGGTTATATTTAACCTACAAGAGAGCTGAGGTTGCAAAACACTGAATGAAATACAATCCAAACAGTAGGCAGACTGTCCTAGGAGGTGAGGCCACAGGTACTTTCACATTTGGCAGAGAAGGGGCAGGGGTGGGAAGCTTTAATAAATGTAGGCCACATGTTCTTCTAGTCTGAAGGATGTGTGCAAACCGGCCTGGAAGCTGAACAGTCTTGGAGTCCTGAGTAGAAAGGGAAGCTATGTCTATCTGCCAGGGTTTTTCCACGGACCTTCACCCAAGGCTAACAAGATAAATTGAGAGCAGGAAGGAAGAGAACACACAGACAGTGCGGATCCAGGGCCCTGGCTCTGCCTCGAGGGATCTCAGATCAATGATCCCACTCTTGGTGCCACTTGAGCATGAAGCAGGGGCCACCTGCTCTGAGGGACAAGAGGAGCACCGAGGGAGATGCCCTCTAAGGCTCAGGTGGCCAGAGCTGCTGTAGTAGCCCAAGCAGGAAAGCAAAGTCGTTCCTGTGGAGTTGAGGGAACAACTATCTGCGAGGCTCGGGGACAGTCAATCTACTGCTTGTCTCTACCCATCAGCCTATTCTAGATTTTTCAGTGGAAGGTGGTCTTTGTGACAGGCTTCTTTCACTTAGCGTAGAATAGCATGCTGTAGCACTTCACTGCTTTTAGCTCAATAATATTACATTAAAAGGATCTATCTATCTCATTCTGTTTGCCCATTTATCAGTTGATGGGCATTTACTTTTTTTTTTAACTTTTTAAAATTTATTTTTCAGCTAATATAGATAATGCTGTTAAGTTTATTCATATACAAGTTTCTGTGTGGACAAATATTTTTATTTTTCTTGAGGGTTTATGCATAGGAGTGGAATAGCTGAGTCATATGTTAACTTTATATTTAGACTTTTGAGGGAACTTCAGACTGCTTTCTAAAGCAGAAGTACCACTGTACTTTTTAACTAGCCAGTGTATCAGATTCTGATTTCTCCATATTCTCACTGGCATGTTTTATCCTCTCCCTTTTGATGAGAACAATCCCAGTGGGTGTGCAGTCATACCGCATCGTGGTTTTCATTTGATTTCTCTCATGGCTAATGATAGTGAACATCTTTTCATGTATTCATCGGACATTTGTTTGTCTTTGGAAAAATGTCTACTCAGATCTCAAAGGAATCTTTGATAGAGCAAATTCCTTACTGATTGGTGGGGGGAAGCTTCTTTGAAGTGAGGTGCTTGTGCATAGATTTTAATCTACTTGAACTTCTATTGTCTCGGAGAGCCTTTACTCCAGGCTGTGGCTCTTAGAACTCCAAAGGTTTCTTGGTGTGGCTCCCCTGTCCTAAACACTAGTGGGTAGGTGAATCACTCCATGCATTAAATAAAGACAGGCCCCAAAGTGGCTGATCTGCAGAAGCACCTGGAAAGGTGGAGAAAAGCAGATTCTTTGGACTGGACCACAGAATCAGAATTTGGGGGTGAGGTTCAGGTAACTATATAAGAAGAGATCCACCAGATGTTTCTACTAATCATTTTGGCCTGGGAACCACTGGTGCCACTTCACTGGAGGGCCAGTGTTTTCACGTGGTGCATTGGGTGCCATCTTGGAGGGTCTGACTGGGCTCTTCAGCTATGTTGGACATGCTTTCTCCTGCACTCTGTCCCTCCAGCTACCATTCACCAGAGAGGCAGGGAGCCATGCTTATCTCTGACCCTTCAAAAGGAAGTAGAACAATGACCAGAATGTAGAGAAAGGAAAAGAAAAAAAAGTAGAGGGATAGAAAAAATAACAAAAAAAGACATTAAGTGTTGTGGAGAAATACAAGCCCAAGGCACAGGAGTAACTGCAAAGGTCAGCAGGAATTTAAATCAGATCTTTGCAACTCAAAAACCCAAGGACAGATGTGTCTAATTTTGTATTACGTTTTGACCCAACCTAATTATATCTATTTGACCCAGTTCAATTATATTCCATTGCTGACTTCAAAAAGAATATTCAATGCTCAAAGCAGAAGTGCCAAAGTCAGTTAAGCTGTCGCTACATGCTGTGCAGCCTCGTCCCCCTCTGCCCCTCACCCTTAACTCTTTCCCATGCACCCTTCATACACAAAGCCACACATCTTCCATCTGCTTTCCTGGGGGCCACCAGTGTCAGCTCACTGCCCATTTGATTATCCCCTTCATGCTCTGTCTTTTCTGACCGCCTTGTAGCACCTGAATCATCTGCATTCCTCCTGAGCATGGTGTTCTCCTGTCTGCCTGGGCTGAGCTGGCTCTGAACCTTCTTCTCAAGACCAGCCTCTATTACCCAGGCTCACGTGTGCTCCACACCCCTGTTCAACACAGGCTAAGTAATGGGTCACAAAACTGAGCGAGGCTCAGGCTCTGTCCTCAGGAATCTCAGTTCAGTAAGTTGTCCCCTAATCTCTACAGTGTGGCCTCTTCCCAGGACCCTCTACCTACTCAAGCCCCCTCCCAGCATGAGCGTGCCTAAAGTTCCCATTTGCTCACGTCTTGTCTGCTTCCTTGCTTTTCCACAGGATTTCCACTCTTCTCCTTGAAGAAGAGAGCTGCAGCCTTCAGCTCCTCAGCTTGGCAACTGTACTCTCAGGGTCTAACCCAAGCTAGCCTTCCATTTCAGCCCCCAGTTCTTTCCAAAAGGCATTTGGTGGCTCTGTCTAACTTCTTGCTGTTCTTCAAACATACCCTTCCTATTCCAGGGCCCATGCCTTTAATCACACTGTCCCATCTGTTGGAAGACTCCTCACCCCATCTGTGCCTTCAGAAAACAACTCATCTTTCGAAGCCTTTTCCAAATGCCTCCTCTTGCAAGAAGAGACCTCCTGGTCGTTCCGCAGCCTCCCATCAGTTGTGTGTTCTTTTTCCTTCTTTACTCCCATGGCATACTGGGTCTCTCTCCTTAGTTGGTCTTCACCTCTGTGCCTACATCATTCTCCACTCTTGCCTGAGGCTTCATTAGACAATGACTGTTCTCACTTAGTTCTGCGTCCCCAGTTGCGAGGCTTATATGAATGGTTACAGCTACACCCAACATTCCTTTACTAGATTGACCTGAAATCTACAGACTCAAGGGCAAATCATGCCTGCAGCCCATCTTTCCTATCCCTCCAACTTATTTATCTTAGGATAAAAAATACCCAAATTAATATTTTTCCATGGGATGTCTTAGTTTGCGGATCCATCTCTAATTAGGAAGAGATTATGATGGCTGTGGACTTCCAGGAAGCTGCTAGTGATGAGCACTTAAAGAAGGAGGAGAGCTAAAGAGGCCTGTGTCCCCATTTCAGGTCCCTAATCAGCCTCCATGTGACTTCGGCCCAGTTAGTTATCTTCCCAGACTCTTGGTAGAATAAAGTTAATTTTCTCCTTGGGACTGATGAGAAAATAGACTTTTACACATTTTTCTAAATTTACAGTTTTATATTTTCCTTAAATCTTGTAACTCTAGCCTTAGCGGTGAGCCACCAGACGTGGGATCCCAGTCTATTCTTACTTCTCTTGAGGATATACAAATCTCCACGAATGGATGTTTTGTACCATGAACAGCATCGAAACTTGATTTCTAAATGCTGCATTTTGCCACCATGACCTTTCCTTAGATGAAATGTTCAGAAAATGCCCAGAGTACAAGAGCGAGCAGATCGCAGTGCTTGGCTAGAAGGGAGGGAGAAGGGGCATAGACCCTCTCAGTGCCACTTGCCTGCTCTCCAAGTGGGGAGGGGATTCCTGAGGCAGAGTCTCAGAGCTCCAGGGACCACCAGTTGAAAACCCCTGCTTTCTCCCTGCAGCCTTTACATGTTTCACTTTAAATGTTTTTATAATTAGACTGGAAAAGAACTCAACCCTGATCCTTTTTATTTTTTTGGTGCTGGGGATTGAATTCATGGGCACTGGAGTTCAAAGAGCCACATTCCCAGCCCTATTTTGTATTTTATTTAGACACAGGGTCTCACTGAGTTGCTTGGCACCTTGCTTTTGCTGAGGCTGGCACTGAACTTGTGATCCTCCTGTCTCAGCCTCCTGAGCTGCTGAGATTACAGGCGTGCGCCCCTGCGCCCACCCGGCAACACTGGTCTTTATGGGAGTGTGGAAAGCCAGAGGTCCAAGAACAACCAAACAGGCAAGTGGGATCACTGACCTGTGGCAGGTGCATATGGAATTTAGGGCTTCCAGAAAGGCTACTTTGGGTGCTGATATGCCCCAGAGTTGCCAGTGAACAGAGTATTTCCTTGCTGTTTTTAGCCTTGGTGTGCTGAATCCAACAATGCAGAATGCACATGATAAGAAATGGAAGGGTGCAATTAAAAATGTAAATAATAAAAAGGGCAGTAAGACTGTCCACAATTTGTTTTGTAAAAATTCTTTAAAGTTATTAATATATCATGAATGACTCATCCGTCCATCCACCCATCCCAAGCCAAAGAGCAACAACAACAACAACAATAACAACAACAAAAGACTGGGTGAAACCAGAAGAAATCTGTAGGTGAACATAATCCAGATTATGTTTTCAGATATATGGGTTTTGGGGACACTTTTCCTTTTCAAGTAAACTTTTAAACACACCAAACATCGTGAAAAGATACACCTAAGGAGCTTTCACTTTTTGTTATATCGCCCCTTGGAAAGGTTTTCTAGCACTTAATAAATCTGTTTAATCTATATATAAGGAGGTTTAATCTAAACATGAGGAAGCTCCAACTATTTTCATTAGTATTGATAAAATGCTTGAAAAAAATCAAAACTTAAAGTAGATTAAAGCACAACAATATTAATACTGAAGAAGAGACATTCAACTGTGCTTGCTATTGTGGAATTATAATTTTAAAAGAGGGTAACACAAGTCAAAGGCAGAAACTTGAGCTAAGTTGGAATAAACATAAACATTTGCACATGTTTACCATCAATAAAATAAACTAAGAGTCTGTCGTTATTCTGTCAAGATTCTTTGTTTTTTTTTTGAACTATGTGTATTTTTATTTTTTATTTATTTATTTTTTCTAAAATATTATTTTATTATTATTATTATTATTTTTTATTGTTGGTTGTTCAAAACATTACATAGTTCTTGATATATCATCTTTCACACTTTGCCTCAAGTGGGTTATGAACTCCCATTTTTAGCCCATATACAGATTGCAGAATCACATCAATTACACATCCATTGATTTACATATTGCCATACTAGTGACTGTCGTGTTCTGCTACCTTTCCTACCTGAGGGAAAAAAATAATGCTTTTGATAAAAAGACATCAACTTTTTGCATAAAATGTTTATCCCAAATCCTAAAATGATTTTATACAATCAAAAACTCCATAAAGAACAGATGGATATGACTAACAAAAAATAATCTGTAAGCCTTATTTATGGTATTGATCACTTTTTTCTTTCACTTCTAGTGATATTTGTTTTATATTAATCTACATAAATGAATATGCTTACTTTTTTGGATTATGACATAGTAATTCATACCAAGTTTCAGAAAAGGTGAATAATGATTTATGCTACACCTGTAAAAGCTCATCATTTCTAAAATCAAAGAAAACCAAGGACATTCTAAAAATGTTTTCTACTAGGCTTCCAAAAAACAGGAAGAAAGAGAAATAAACTGATTTTAGAAATGATTTCAGAAAGAAATGCAGAATACCATTTGGATTTGGTTTAAGTATCATATAAAATCTTATTGTTAATTTCCTTACCAACAAGCTATAAAAAGCGAAAAGTTTCCATTATTATGCTATAATTTTTGGAACTTACTTTCAAAATCCAGGAAAAAATGAGGATAGTTTTCAATTTCCCTGGTAAGGACTTTGAGCAGGTTTCCCATCCCAGCAAACCTAGAAAGGCAACACAAAAACAAATCACTTAGAGATATAAAAAATAGACCTTTAACTACCTCTGAAGACCAAAAAGAAGACACCTCCATTCCTGAAGATGAGTAACTCATTCCTCAATTGGTTACAGATAAATATCTCCGAGGTGCTGTATCTCCAAAACATAGGTACATCTGGCCTAAACCATATGACAGTGATAAAAAAAAAAATGTGTCATAATGTCTCTCAGGAGAATACACTTGCACCTTGTATCTCTTTCACTACATATAAAAAAAAATTAACCATGAACATCCTATTAAAAGAATTAGGTATTTCAATTTTAGGAAGTAGAGCTTTGTGTATTCTGCACAATGCTTCCTTTCCCCTTCACTGATCCTCTGAATCCTCACAGTTAATACTCCAGCTCTGCCTCATTTCCATGTACATGGACATTTACATTGTTGGGAACATACCATGTCAATGGATAAGCAGAAAAAAGAGGGTATTTCTAAAATATCTGTCTAGAAAGGTAAGTTTCTTAAAATTCATGGGAAACAATTCAGAAAACACAGATTAGGGGTTCCAGGGACTTGCCAGTGGGTATAAGAAACAAAACTTCTTAGAATGTAACTATAGACAAATCAAAGATCTCATAATGGGACATTTCAATGGTAAAGAGACTGGACACTTAATGAAGAGTAAAAATTAAAAGGCTAATATCCAAAACTTACCAATGAAGCAGCAGTCTAAGACATTTAAAAAGTGTTTCAAATCAACAGAGAAATAGAAATTTGTTACATATTTTGGGGGGAACTGGATATTGAGCCCAGGGGTGTTTTACCCCTGAGCTACATCCCCAGCCCTTATGGTGATTTTTAAACAGCAAAATTTCCACTATTCTTAGATGTAGACATTAAACTGTCGTCTACACCTCTCCAGACTAAACTCACCCATTCATTCACTCATTCATTCAACACGTGTTTTTGGAGCAGCCTGCAGGCACTAGGTCTGAGCTACTTAGAAAGCAATCTTCTAACTCTGCTACAAATGAACCCTTGTGACTTCCATACCCATTTTTTGAAAGATCAATATAAAAAAATCATGACCAGTGAACTGCTGGGCTGCAATTTTGTATGCTATGGCTTCTGAGAGTAATAATGTTGATATGGAAATTTTTAAAAAATACACCACTACATGAGAAAGATGTATCAAGAGAAAAATGGACTTAAAAGATGACTCTATGTGTGAGAAGATGCAGCAAATATAATCTGGCCTCCTTGCTCTTCCACTGAGAAACCACTCATGCATCTGCAGACCTCCCTCATGGGAGAACCTACTAACACGAAATCAGAAAAGAAACCATTTAGAGAGTCTACTCCTCACCACAAGGCCTCATCCTAATCCCAGCTCTGCTTCCTGCTACCTCTAACCATGGAGGGCAAGCCACTTCATTCCTGTGATCCTCAAGTTCCTTATCTGAAAAACAAGTTCTTGAAAAGTATCTATTGAAATGATAATGCAAAATGCTTAGTGCAGCACTTAGACAAAATTAAAAAAAAAAAAGAGTTATAAGCTCTTGCTACAGGATGACAATAAGAGTTGCCATTATCATCATCATCATCCTGATTATCCTAACAGCCTTCACAGACTTATTTAGGATGTTCCTACGGAAGGTGAATTTGATAGACTGTATGTGGCTCCAGGGAAGATAGGATCAATGGGGAAATAAGGAGAAAGGTCTTCATGCAATGTTCTGAAAAAAAATATCTAGCCATTAGAATTGCCTGAATATTGAGTAATTTGCCTTATGAAACAATGCGCTTTTTCTCACTGGTGATGTCTAAGTAGTATAGCATCATCCTGAATGATGCTATAAAAATGACTTATGTGTTGGGGAACAGGTTGGACTAGATATGTCCTAGACCTCTCCTTCCTTGAGGTGCATGACTACCTGGGCATGCACATGGGTGTGCATGTGTGTGCAATGGAAAACAAGCACCATATTTCCCTCTTCCAAAAGGTCTTCCCTATCCCTCTGTCATTCTTCCTTTCTCTCCTGCTTTTATGCACATTTCCTTTGCAGATATTCTTGAGCAAAGCCCTGTGTGAAGTGGGTTCTGCCAAATTGAACGGCTGCAGCTGACCCAGACCGTTCCTCCACTGGGCAGCGTTCATGAGCCCCCTGCCTCTCTAGGGAAGAATATTGCCAGTTTAATGAGCAATTTGAGATCAAACCTGCAGACCCTTCTTGCGGGAAGATGATTCCACCATTTAGCAAAAGCCCTGGCTTACATATGTAATGACTTAATGGAAGAAAAATGTTCTTAATTTCCTTATTTCTGTGCTATGAATGTGTCACAAGACACTTTGGTGAATTTAGCTCTCTTGTTAAATTCTGTCCTGGGCATGATTTTAGTGTCCAAGTAGCTGGGTGGGAAATAGGCCAAGCCTTTGAAGTTTGTAACAGACGGAAACAAACATACATAGAAATGCATCCAAGTATTAGCTGTAGAATTTTCTCTCTTCAAAAGGCTGAGTTGACTGGCTAATATGGACAAATAATCTGGAGCTTGACTCTAGCCTTAACCATGTTCAGTCACCTGGAATGCCCAGGATCCTAGATGCGTCATCTATCAGAACATCTGGAGCAATGGCTGTGGGGACCTGTGTCCTGTTAGGTGTTAGGGGTCAAGTCTAGTCCTATGAAGCCTAGAAAACATGCCTTCAAACCCAATGAAAGATCAGTACAGAAGAATTTCATTCCATCTCCTTCATGGCAAAGGAATTTGATGTCCATGCTCTCTGCAAGGGTGAGAAGCATTCAAGGGAGTTTCTTCTGGTGCAGGGAGGCCTTCAAAGTAAGTTGGAAAAGGGGAAGAATAGCGGAACAGTAAGATGAGAAGAGAGAGGAAAGCAGTATGTGACCTACAGGTTATCTGGGCCATTTTCTGGGGATGGTTTATCAATTTGATCTGAGCTTCCAGGTAGTCGAAGCAAAGGAGAAAATAAGCTGGTCTCTTTCAAGGTTTAGTGTTCAGAACACAACATCAGCAGGTTACACTGGGGAAGTACATGGCCATGGTTAAGGGTCAAGACAAAAACCCATCTCCAGTTAGGAGCAGAGGAAGTTGTATCTGAGCACGAGCTGAATCACAGAGACCCCGTGGGCACAGCAGTGGTTTCCCAGCTGAACAGTGGCAGAGTGGGCTGCCTGGCAGTCCAGGGTGGTCTCTGAAATGCTGGGGACTCCGGCTTCAGTGTACTATCAGGAGCTTCCTGGCTACCCTCCTACTGTGACCTGTGCTTATCTGTCCCAGGTAGGTCAGCTACTTGCCACCCTTCTATGTGCTGTGGGGACTTACGTCAGAGGGCACACAGCAGTCGAGCCAGAACTCTGAGTGCCCATGAAGACCTTAACCCAGGTCTCATAGACAATGACAATTCTTACCAGTTTTATAGGTAAAGAAGCTGCTTCAGTAAGTTCAAAGGACAGTAAGGCCTCCCCAATGACAAAAGAGGGACAGGAAGACCATTTAAAAGAGAGAAGTATGACAAAAAAGTACTTGCAAAAACACTAAAGTGTAAACAAATGCTTCTAAAAATATGAATACCGAGGTGATTCTATTGTAATGTTCAAACAATCACAAAAAAACTACAATTTTTAACCAAACAACTGTGTTTATATGTGCCCACTTCATAACACATTTAAGGAAAATACAATCACCTAGCGAAGAAAACCTAATCAAAGTGGCTCATGAAATACGTCTATTGAAAAGAAATGAAAACCGGGAACAGTGGCACATGCCTGTAATCCCAGAGGCTTGGGAGACCGAGGCAGGAGAATCACACATTCACAGCCAGCCTCAGCAACTCAGTAAGGCCCTAAGCCACTCAGCATGACCCTGTATTGAAATAAAATATAAAAAAGGGCTGGGGATGTGGCTTCATGGTTAAACGCCCCTGGGTTCAATTCCTCATAGAAAGAAAGGAAGGAAGGAAATACCAAAGGACAAGGGCTGACGGCCAGCCTTCTAAAGGGACTGGGGCTACCTGAGGGGAGCCATGGTCTTAGGGCTCAGCTGAGATACACTGACTGTAGGAGCCAGCACTATTTTGAGAACAGAATCTATTTGGGAGCACAGAATACCTCCTAAAACACCCTCCATCTGGACTCTGGAAAAGTGCTCAAAGGTGTCCACTGAATGTCAACATGTGAGAATGACAGCATGTACCTAGTACCCTGAAATACCAGAGTGGGGAGAGTGGCCGCTGTCATATTATGTATGAGAGACAGGCTCATCAGCGCTTTATCAAGGGCCCACTGTGTGCCTGGCAGCACGTCTGGGCTTCCTCACACTTCATTTCCTTCAAGTAGCGATGATTATCTTCACAGTGGAACAGCAGGAGATTCAGAGTGGTCGACCACTCTCCAAAGATCACAAGAGAGTGGAAGAGAGTCTGAGTGACATTGAAAGGTGGGGAACTCACAGTCTATGCTCTGTTCTGCACAGGAGGGGACCTGGAGTTCCAGAGCCCCCGTCTGGGCACGTCAGAGAGCCTGTGGTCTTCCAGAAGGCATGCAGGACGTTGCGTTGTCGGATAGATCAGCTCACTTTTCTGGGAGAGAGTCTTAGAGCTTCCTTCAGATCCTAAAGGTCTGCTCTCCATGAGCACACTCAGGGCAGGTAAGGGGAAGTATGTGTCGCTGAATTCAGAAAAGAGGAAACTGCAGAAGTCTGAAGTGAAGATCCAACAAAGGACACAAGCTCAGGGTGCTGAGCGAGCGCCTGCAGCTGGGGGACATGAGAAGTGAGAAGAAGCGAGGCCAGTGCCTGGGCAGGTACCCCAAAGCAGGTTTATTTCTCCAGGCTGTAAGATTATTTCCAAACAGGACTTTAATTTTGTTTTTCTTTTCCAGAGTCCAGACGGAGGGTGTTTCTCTTGTCACTTTAGGCTGCTGGCACGACTCTGCCAAGGGAGGCACCCGTCTTCACAGGGGGACACTTTTGGATGTACTCATGGTATTTCCTGTGACCACTGCTTTGGCTCTGGGCTCAAAGGCACATGTACGGAGCAGGCTGTTGCACTACTGGGTGAAACACTGACTCTAAAAAAAATCATCCTCTGCTAATATTTCCAATTTCCAAAAAGAGGAGAGAATTAATATCCCTCCCCCACATACACTATTTGAACTTTATTTATTTTGGATGGAAAAAAAATGAAATGATACTATCAGCTGCATTCCCCGAGCATAAAGCCAAATGAAATCAACCAGGCCTTGTTTAAAAAAGATGTGAGAGTTGTTTGCAGGGAAGGTTTTGTTTTCTGTGAACAAGATACAACAAAGGACACAAGCTCAGGGTGCAGAGCAATGTGAATAATTACCTTTGCCCGGGCACACCAAGATTTCAGTGATCAGTTTTCATGATTAAAGATCTTATAGAAACACCCAGAAGATTTATTTTTTTTTTAGCTATGACTAAGTGGACGAAGAATTCCTAAGTCAACACCACCTTCTTCTACAACAAAGAGCAGAAGGTAAGAAAATAAATAAAATAGTAGCCCTACCAGGTTTTGTTTTCTAATAGTTTTTCTTAAGGTCCAAGATGACAATCTCAATCCCTCTATCAGAAGGGGTCAGTTTGTAGCATTTTCCTTCAGCAAGTACCTTCCAGATCCTAGGATAGTTAGTGTCCCTGGTGCAAGAACTTTTAGAAAGCAGACTTGGATGATTTATAATATAACTCAACATTTTGGGGATTAAGAAAGACTAGTTTACTCAACTTTTTTTCTTGACAACGCATTATATAAACAATAATAACATACATTTGTAATATCACATCTTTGCTAAAGATGTGTTGGCCATGTTTATCCTCAATGTAAGCATGTATTGTGGGTAGGGGAGGTTTTATTAGACCCATTTACAGACAGGAGCTCCATGACCAGGTACAGTAACTGTCCTTCCCTAGGTCATCCAGATGGCTCCTGGACTCCTGATCTGTAGTCCGAGAGCATCCCCACATTTCATCAGAATGCACCCCACAGCAGAGGAACTAGAAGACTCTTTTTAAAGCTTTAATTTAGAAAAACAAAAACAAAACACACAAACACTGGTCCATGGATCTACAGCACACTACAGCCAAGGAATCAGAGAGACATGTGTTGGCTCTCAGAGCCACACTGTCCCTACTGACATATCAAATCCATCTTTAAGACATAAAGCCACTGTCTCAGCCGGGCACAGTGGTGCAGGGCTGTGATCACAGTGGCTCGGGAGGATCATGAGTTCAAAGCCAGCCTCAGCAACTCAGCAAGGTGCTCAGTAACTCAGTGAGACTGTCTCTAAATAAAATATAAAACAGGGCTGGGGATGTGGCTCATTGGTTAAGTGCCCCTGGGTTCAATCCTCTCTACCCCCCCCCCAAAAAAAAATAACAAGCCATTGTCTCTGGAGGGTCCCTGATCCCTGGCAGGAGGCTCTGGCTGGAGCATGCCAACACAGGGTGCCCAGGCTCCAGCAAGTGCAGCCCCCTGCTGGTTCCTAGCGGTGGTGCACCCTTCTCTCACCTTGGGTTGTATCACCCCAATCCAGACCCCAGCAGAGCCTGCCCATGTCCTGCCAACAGCTTGCAGATGGCCTTCCTGACCCAGTCCTGTCACTCTCCCACTCGTTCCATGCTGCTGGCAACACCATCTTTCTAAACATAAAATTGATTCCTTTCCTAAAATGCTCCCCATGCCTGCAGGGTCTGTACATGCAAAGTCACACCCTGGGCACAGAAAGCCTGTCCTCTGCTCACCTTTTGTCCCTGCTTTCTCTCCACCTATCCCTGCCTCGTCCACTCTGGACATACCCTGCACTTCCCTCACTGCCTCCTTAGGGCCACAGGGCCCTTGAACATGTGGCTTCTTCTGCTTAATATTCTCCGTGACCTGCAGGCCACAGTAACGACACCATCCCATGTATTATCATATTTTAATGTTCACAACAACCATATGAAATAGGAACTGTCAGTATCTTATTTTTAGAGACAGAGTTAATCTTAGGGATTTAGAACCTTGCTGATGCTGGTACAGGATAGAGCAGGGCCTGACCTCTCAGCACCAGCAACCACCCTCCTCACATGTTCCTCCAAGTATGGCTGTGGAAGTCCGGAAAGAACCTCATGAGCCCTCCCTACTCTTTTGCTCCATTCCAACAAAAACAAAACCCACCCCTGCTTACTTAACACACAGGGTATACTCTGCGATGGCACCCATCAGAAAATACCGTGATTACAGGCTGGCCCCTATGACTCCCTGGACGTGGGGTCCTGCTGTTTACACCTCATTGCACCTATAGCACTAAGAGCAGAGCCTCGTCTGTAGTAAGCACTGGGAGAGAAATTCTGAAGACTTCTCTGTCTGGCGGTTCCCAAGCACCAGTCCAAAGCAAATGAGAAAAACAATGGCTTCCTCATGAATCTTAGAAAGTTAAAGGTGGCCAGCCACTTCTATGTTACAGTGTTGTCCTTTATCTTACAGAGTGAGGCCAATGGTTATATCCAAAGTCTACTTGGAAATTTGACTGGCTTATGGAATCCAGAAGTTGAGGATTGTACAGTCAGTGACCTGCCCAGGGTTGGAGGCAGAGCTGAGTGGGATGTGGGCTCTTCTCTTCCAGACCAGTGCACCTGCGACCTGCTCACCTAGCTCTGTCATAAGTCCAATCTCCTAACTACAAGGGGGCTCCACAATTTGCTGAGGATCAGGAAAGAATACCTCACAGTATGTGTGACACTTGGACGTGTTGAGTGTGTTTGCTGCTGGAGAACAATTGACTCTCTGGCCTTCCCCACACCCCTGTCTCTCACCCCTCTTTCCCTCCTGAAGTGAAGGAAGGGTCTTTCTCTCAAGATCCCCCTCTACCTAGGGCCAGGTCTGCCAGAGGATTAACTTGCAGGAAGGAAGACTAGAGTGGACCCCCAGCCTCGGGGAATGCTGTCCTGGCTATTCTGTCCTTCAGGCCCATTTATCTCCCATGAAAATCATTTACTCTTTCTCCAAAATGCCCTACAGCCCCCACTTCCTGCTCCTCTGTGAAGAGGGCACTGAAGCTCAAATACCTGGTCCTTCTCTGAGTTCCACACTTGTGTGACTCGGGGGCACCTGCATGGTAGTAAGTTTGTATGCCTTTTCTCCTGTTGGTCTGCGCATTGCTGGTTTATTGCAGGCCCAAACCTTGAGAGCTGGAGAAACCCCTCCTACTTCCCCAGCAGATCAGAGAAAAGCAGTCCAGTCTGGGTTTCAGGCAAGTTTCTGGGGACTGCATGTGATCTGGGTAGAGTGATGACACCAATGTACTGAGGCTAATAGACAAGATTCAGGTTGGAGTGATCATGAGAGGAAGCCCCTACGGTGGCCGGTGGCCGCTGTCAGTGACACTCCCCATACTGTCCTGGAAGGTCAAGGACACCTCTGGTTCCTCCCATGAACCATTAGCTTGCTTGCATCCTGCATGTTGTCCCCACAGAAAGGGACCCAGCTGACAAATAATAGCCACACGGCTCAGGGATACTTCCTCCTGGTACCTGCAGAACCCACTTAGACAACCTTTACACTACCTGTTTTGAATTAGAAGCAAACCAAATCACCAGCTTCTAGTTAACCGTGAGTCTATGTTGTATAGGATGGAAAATAAGCAGTTTTAAGAAAACACTTCTCAATTAAAAGAGAGTTGCACTTAAAAATGAGGCAATTAGCTGCTTTTTGGTGTTGGGGGCGGGGTGGGACAGACCAATGGAATGAAGCAGCTTATCTTCTCAGTTCCAGGACACGGACTTTACTGAACCAGATTAGCAATATTACGTAGCTGGGTGGGCTGCAAGGCCCGTCCTCATCTGCCACTTTTGTGATGAAGTCATGAGGTTTTCTGTTCCGTTGTCCAATGTGTTGCCAAGAATCCAAAGACGTTTTCCTTCCAAGATGAAGGAGGGAAACTGCAGTGGAGTGAGTCTATTAAGCACTTTCATCTGACAATAAAAATGAGTTAATGGCTCAAATGTGTTTTCAAAATGTTTTAACACCACAAGTAATGGCACTCAAATGGGAAAACGCTTTGAATATTCTCATCGATCATTAATACCACGGTGTCCCTCAGAAGGGCTTGGTGTTCTCTGTGGAATACAAGCTGCGGGAGTCCAGTTGTAAGGTAATCCATGGGAATTCTCCAAAAAAACACCGAGAGACAATTATGGAATTGAACAATTAAGTGCAGGTTTAAAATAGCCCTTTCAATATCTGAGTTCAGTTTTTCTAAAATAGACTATTACCTCATCATAGCTAATTTTCCCATAAACACCAACATTACAGCAGCAAAAAGTCTCCAAGAAATGAGGGCAAATTAGGTTCCTTTTTCAGGGAAAGAAAGTCAACGTGTCCCTCAATTTCAAATGCCAGAGTATGGAAGCAATCAGGCTGGGCTGGGCTCCGGAGCAGCCCACCACCGAGAAATTCTGAGTGAATTTGTTCACTTTCACTTGTGAAATCCTGAGGACTCTGCTTGGAATGCCTGTTGCTTACCTAGGAGGCTGACGGTCCCCGCACACCCTGGCCGGTCCTGCTGAACTGCCAAGGGAAAGAGATGCCCAGGCAGAGCAAGGGGCCCAGAGACCAGGCGCCTGTTTAGGAAATGCCGTTCGCCCCCTGTGTTATGTTGGGCAGGAGGCTCAGGCTGTCTTGGATGGCTGAGCTTCAGTCTAGACAATGGCAGGGCACGCTTGAAGCCACCTAGGGCTTGGGCTGCTCGGAAGCCAGTGAACAGGACGACAGACTGTCCGCTCTTGTGACAAAAAAAACCCTTTCTTCTTTCTCAGTGGTTTACGAAAATGACAGTCAGGACCTGTGGTAAGCCATTCTTATAGACCGTGGCCGCCATTAGAAGATGGCGCCGGCTTCCACTGTGGCCTGTGATAAACAACTCCTTTTATGGAGAGTTGGCGCGCAATCCCTTTCCACCCTATGAGAGAGATCCACGTGGCGGCTTAGGATTGGGATGCGTGGGGCTTTATTAAGCTGTGCTTGGGTGTGTCGGGCGGCGGGCGCTAGAAGATGATACATGACTCAAGGCCTGAATAAACTGTTGAAAGAAGAATCCTGTGTCGTGTTTCCCTGGCTGGCGAGGGGTCGCGACAAGGACCCTCTTGCTGGGAGAGCGGACCTGCAAGAGGGGCCTCCCCAGACCCTCCCCAGATGAGATGCCTGCTCACCTGTCTCCTGACTCATCTCCCCGCAGGTGCTGCCCTGGGTTTCCACTTCCTCCAACAGCCTTCACATGTCTGGGGTTTCTTTCTTAACCCCTTCTCACCCTCTCTGGCAACACCCTCCTGTCTCCAAATTCTACCCATCTGCGGAGGATTTTGCAAACCAACTGTCCTCAGCTGCAGGCCCACACCTCCGGGTGAATTCCCCATAGGCACAGCAATTTCGGGGTGGCCCTAACACCCTCGCTTTCCACCCTCCCCAGTGTGACAAAAGGCATGCGCATTCATCTGATTATATCACCCAGGAGCCTGGGCACCATCTGCAATCCCTCCATCGGCTTTATCTTCTGGATGATTCCCCCAGTGAGCCCTCTCAGTGTAACGCCCCCCACCTCCACGCCTCCTGCTCTCTGGGCCTTCTCCCTCCTGCAGTCATTCCTTATTGTCAGTACCCTCCTCCCTCTCTCGCTTCCCACCTGGGACAATTTAGGCCCCTCAGATCATTCATCAGGATCAGGACATACTGGAATTTCATGTATGAAATAAATGCTGCTGAATTAAGCCTGTTCCGTTCCTGTTATCTTACAATACGGTTTTTACAGTGTTTTCTCCTTCTCTCTGCCTGGCTGCTGCACCATCGGCAGCTGCTGCTTACATCTGTTCTTCCAGTTCCTCTGCCTCCACCCACAGTTCTCTGTCAGGCGGTGACATACGACCTGCCAGGTCAAGGCACCGGGAGCTCAGGTACTCCTGGAAGGCCCCCTGAGGAGTCCAGAAGCCCCTGGGCCACAGCCTGACCTGCCCATGGCTTTCAGATGCCTGGTTTTCTTAGACGGGGGCCCACCTGAGTACCACAGGCAGCTTTGGAATTGACATGTGAACAACATGAGGGAATTAGTTCCTAGTTCAGATGTATTTGGGAAATGTGGGTGTCAAAATTCTGTAAGCATTAAAAAAAAAAAATTACCAAAAGCCATCTCACGTGCTGAAATCCTGAAGAATTTGAGGCCAAGGGAAGTCGGCATGCTCCATTAAATCTCCAGCTTCAAGCATGTCCAAAGTGCCCAAACTCACTTGAAATCCCAGAGACAGGTGTGGCTCTGCCTTTGTTCCCAGTCTCTGAAGGAACGGTCGCTTTGGTTTCAAACTACGTTCACTGCAGATAAACCTAATGTTTCAAAGCAGAAACCCTGGCTGGAGACCCAAGCCCGCTGCGAAGATCCTGGACCTCAGTCTGGGACAAGAAGATGGTCACAGGGACAGTTTGCTGTAGGATGCCCGGAGCTGCCTGGGTGCCAGGCTGCTTCTGAGTCAGACCCCGAAGCGGAAGCACATGGAGTCAGCAGGGCAGAAGGAAGACATGCTTCGGTATTGGGGTATTCAAGGCTGTAAAGTCCGGCCTGATGCTCCCTTTCAAGTTTCCAGCATGCTGCTGAAGCTCCTCTGTACTTCAGTCAAGACAGACCGCAGACCTGCCAGCGCCTCCGCCTCCTTCCTGCTTCCACTGTCTCACTGGTGTCTCCTTGGCCTGGAATACCCTTTCTCCCTCCGCCCGTGGATGGCCTGTCTGCCTTTCAACAAAACCAAACAGCATTTCCTCCCCAGAACCTCCTTCCCGACCCCCGGGAATAATTAACAGCCTTTTCTGCTGCCGATTCTTTGAAGAGCTATGTCTTACTCATTTACAGAATGTCACCAATTCAGCTACTCCCTTCCCCACCCCACCCTAGCTCCCAGCACAGAGCCAAATCTCTTCATTAATGTGCTCCTGAAATGGAACCCAAGTCTGGATAAACTGCTGGGCAGTGGCCACAAAGATGTCAACTACAAACTGAGAAAACAGGTGTGGATAAGAACAGGTGGAGAAAATAAGCCTGTCCCCAAATCTAAGCATTTTTTTCTGAGAGCTTTGACCCTTTTGTTTTAGGATCCTACACTACTTTTATCAGCCTTCTGATAAAAACACATACATATGCCGACTGAAACATTTTCGGGAGGTACAATAAAGACCCTGAAGTCTAGGAATGGAAATCCCTCATGTAACCTAAAATCATGAATTTCAGTTCATAGGCAGCCACGTCAAAGGAGGAAGGTGTGGATCATGGAGTCAACCATTCCAAAAGAAAGAAAAGGAATCATGAGGAATCAAAAGGAATCAGCATGAGCGTTGGGGGCCTTGAAAGGGTCATTCTACTCTTCAGAATCTAAGTTTTCCTTGTTGGTAAAACACAAATCATAATACTTCCATTTCCGTTGTTAATAATTCAGAGGATGTATGTAAAAAGTACCTAGGGTGGTATCTACCTGGTGTGTGGCAGGATCCTCACACCCATGACTAGGTAACACTACTTACTTGCGCCCCCTGCCAGGCATTTAAAAAAACTGCAGTCATTTTCCTTTCAGCAGTATATTCTGCACTGTGGCTTTGGAGTGGGGGAAGAGAGCCCAAGCAAACCACCACGTCAGTGAAGACGGGAAGCTGGGTGCCCAACAGCTGCTGTGGGCTCCTTCACATGGCTATTAATCATACAAGAGCTCATTTATGACAAACACAGGTCACTCCCTTTGCATGACAAGGAGCAGGGGTCCACAGAGCCCCATTATCCAAAAAAAAAAAAAAACAGAGCATTGTGGGCGACATGGGAGAAGCCGAGTGCACACACACAAGCAGACATTGTAAGGCTGTTTGCACAACCCCGTCGTGCTCCTCGCGGATTTCCTGCCAAGGAGACATTCAGATCTCATGGAGTCGGGTGCAGACATTTGCTCATTCAACATGGCTTCAGGCAGTGGGCTGCAGAAAACCAGTGCATAATGCCCTCTGCTGGCCATCTCTAGAACTGCATGCCCAGGACACTGATGACAAAGCACTCAAGATTCCAGGCTCAAACTTTGTAGAGTGCAATGTGGTAGGAAGGCCTTACGTGGTCTAGAAACCCTATTAGCTTTGGGACCTTGGGAAAGTCATCTCAGATTTTAATTTCCAGATGGAATTCTACAGCACTCATTTGACTGATCAAATACAGAGCGTGCCTGCCCCTTGGCCAGGTGGACTGAATGCCAGCACATACCCTTTTCTGCTTGCTTCCAGTAGGTGGGCATTGTCAGAGTTCCTTTGGAACCAGGAAAGGCAGCCAACAAGTGCCTATTGGTACTGTGTTCAGGGCGGCAAGTGTTTAGAGCTGACCCAAGATCGCATCTTCCTGGTGCGATCTCCCTCACTGTTGTCATCTCGGCTTTAGACGTGTGTGTCACTGCTGTGTGTTGGCACAGGCAGCGTCACGTGTTCCTGCATGCCCAGTTCCTCCTGGCATCTGACAGGCTTCACCTCACAACAGGCTCAACTTGAGGCTGCAGATGAGCTGGCAGAAATGCCCAGACAAGCTGCATGTTTTCAAACGGAGAAAAGGCCACTCCATTGATCGAAACCGAGCTGTGATCTGGCTGCCGATGTTCAGCACAGCCACCTCACCCCCAATCTATAGTTCTCTTTTTGATCTCTATCACCATTGATTGATGTAACCACTCAACTTCTAGAACAGGGCCTGACACATAGGAGGAACTCCACATACACATGTGTACACACACACACAGTGTGGAATAATTGAAAACTCAGAAAGACACCGTGGCCACCTATAACACCCCCTCTTTAAACAGAACAGGTTTCCTCCTCCATCTCCCAGGAGAGAGGAGGTTCTGAGGTCCTCCTGATATGAGGGGTGTGCTCTCTCTCTCTCTCTCTCTCTCTCTCTCTCTCTCTCTCACTGTTCTAAGGACACCTCTAGCATCGTGTGGGATCCAGCGCCAGTGTGGTCTGAGCAGCAGGCCTCCATGGTCTTCCATCTGGACCCTGCATCTCTACTGGTGCTGCCCAAGATGGTGCTGAGAGTTTTGGCAGACAGAGCACACGGCTCATCATATGCATTGAGCTACAGCCAAAAAACCATGGAATTGAATGAGTACTGATCCTTTACTTAGCTGGATAATACCAACCGCTTCCATGGAGTGTGCATGTGTTCTGTGGTGGACACTGGGCTAAACACCTCAGGAATTGTCAAATTCAACCCACAAATCAACCCCCCAAGTGCATGCACTGTTCTTGTGTCTGGTTTACTAACGCAAGCTGAGTAAGTTGCCAGGAAGTTGCTCATTCTTCTGAGTAAGTCCCCAGAAGAATGGGGACTAGAATACAGAAAACCCACATTCTAAGCTACCAGGCTTATTTGCTTATCTGGTACTCCAAAGCCATTAGTAGATGCTTTCACAAACAGAAAACAGAACTCATGGCTGTGGCCTCGAGTCAGGGCAGGAGGGCGGTGCTGCAGCAGTCACTAAGCATCTGGGCCTTGAGCTGTGCAGCACTGAGTCAGGTTTCTAAGAGCAAATGGGTGCAGGTGACGCTGGGGAAAACTTCCTAGATGAGTGACAACAGGATCCGGCATTTAAAAAAAGTAACAGGAGGCTCATGTGGACAAGAATGAAGAGAAGTGGTCGATCCAGGGGAAGGGAAATATGCAGCCAGCAGGCCTGGTCCTCACGAGGGGCAGTGTAGAGCCATAAACAGAAGGTGTGCTGGGGAGGCGCAGCAAAGGAAGAAAAAGTCAGAAAATATTGGCTATTGATTATCTAGGAACTTGCAGCCCAGTAAGCAGGAGCCGAGAGCCTATGGCATATAAATGGGACTTGGCCCTTGGGCAGGTCAGAAAAGGTTCTTGTGTGGCCCAGGCCTGAGGGACACAGAAGACACCAGTGGTTATAACACTAGCAAGTGCCAGAGTCACAAGCTCTGCGTGGAAGTCCCATTTCAGCTGCTTGCTTGCTGTGAGACCTTGAGGAAGGTCATTCTCCAGCCCTGAGTTTTATCTTTATCATCTGTAACCCAACAGCACCAGGTTGATCAAGGATACACTCCCTGTTCCAACAAGCCATGGTTTTATCCAAGGAGAACGTCAACAATTCCCAAGTTTGAATTCAGGCCTCCTGATGTTAGACCTTGAGCTAAGTTAATGTGGAACGAGACGCCCACTTGGATTGAAGAAACAGAACTGCACACCAGCAGCCCTTCCACGGGGCACCTGTGGACTTGTTTCCAGAAACCCCCTGTATTTCTAGTTCTTTAGGAAAGACAGCGTGAGAGAGTCTCAGCGCCTCCGAGGGTACCGTATTATGTCAAAATGAGCCATGCCGTCATCCCAGAGTGCCAGAGTTGATCTCTGTGAAGAAGTGGTAATTCAGAAATCATGTGGAATGGATAAACTGCTCTCAAGAGAAGTTGCTCTAAAGTCCTTTTATCCATTTAGAACAAAATGTCATGAGAAGTCTGCCATGCTCACCACAAGTCATTTCCGTGTATTCAACACAGCAGGCCCAATACCTGGACAGCCTGGCTTAATCTAGTACCCAAAGGTCTCCTGTGATCCTTCTGTAACTCTTATTCTTTCCCTTTGGAATTCTGGAAGCAAATGAGGACTTGTCACGTTCCCAGGCCCAGGAGTTCAAACTAGGTCTCACTGAAAGTGAAACAATATCCAACTGTCACATTAAGGCACTGGCTTGAGGACAGTTTCCAAATACTGAAGCCATGTCCATTGGCTTTTACAAAAATTCCATTAAATTTAAAAAAATTATATATATATATAATTTAAATATATATATATATATATATATATATATATAACTGAATGGTGCTATTAATAAAGATTCCAAGGCTTTGGAAACCCATCAAACATTGCCCAAGGAATGGAAGACTATAGTTTGAATAAGTCATAAATTTTATCAAAAATTCTAGAAATTATAAGTCTAATTAAAAAAATCATTCTGAACTGGCTCTGCTCTGTTATAGATCTCATATTTCACCTCACATTTAATTCATCCATCTGATCCTTGCTTCCACCCAAACCCAACACCCCTCCTTGCCCTTTCATTTGTACCCAAGGCAGACCTGACCTCTTATTTCTTAAGACCCCAGCACATGGCATATTATCCTGTATATATTTCTATAAAAAATACGGAATATTCACAGGCACATTGAGTGCAGGTGTTGATCAGAGCTCCACCCTCCATTCCTAACATGATTCTTGACACAGTCTAGAAAGCTGTTGGAGCTGCTGTACACACCTGCTCTTCACAGAGACTGCAGCTACATGAGCCATGGTCCCTGTGGCCTGGGAGCACCAGCTGGTAAGAGCAAGAAGCCATGTTCAAAGACCACTGTGACGGGCAGCTCCAGAGTGGACCGCAGCCTCAGTAAAGGCAGAGTGTTGGGGAAAGGGGTGCAGAAGAGGAGGAGACACATCTGGGCTGGCATGATCTGGAGAGGTTTCATGCAGAGAGGAGCTCTGGGTCGGATGGAGGAGAGGGAGGTGCTCCTATAAACGCCCGCCATCCATGAAGCCCAAGAGCTTCGAGGAGGAGTCACAGGCCCTTCCCTTTGGGTCTGCTGGGATCTCACACTGGGTGGGGCACATGGAGATGAGGGTCCTTGGAACAACAGCTGAGCAGGCTGGGCGGTGAGACCTGTTGGCAGATCGTCTTCTGGTGAGGATGAAGTGGCTGGACCAGTTTTCCCATGTGGCTATTAAACCTCTTCTGAGAAGATCACTGCAGGCCCTGATGCCTGTCCCAGCTCTGTCCTCTGTCCTCTGGGGTCAATCCCACAGTCCTCTCTCACAGCACATTCCCACGTTCCTAGTCACTCCTGCTTTCCTGCCTGATTCTCCTTCTAGAAGGACAGGGACTGGGACGGGACAGGAACTGGGACTCCACTACATTGGTGTCCGCAGCAGGCTGTCCAGGGAATGTGTTTTGGGACAAATTAAAGAATGAGTGAATGAGGAATGGTGTGGCGCCACAGCTGGATCCAAACGCCTCCTGTATGAGGTCCTTGTTGCCAATCATTTAGAAAGAGAGAAAAAAAGGGAAGGAGGGGGAGGGAGGATGTGCAGGAGAGGGAAGGAGAGGACAGGACAGGAGCAAAAAAAAAAAAAAAGAAGGAAGGAGAAAGGAAACAGGAAGGAAGGAAGAAGGGATGAGGGTGGGAAGGGAGGAAGGAAGAAACTTGTTCTATCACATTCACACCCTGCTTAATAGCTGGACAGCTAGAGTCGGCTGGGAAGAAGCTGTCTGGATCCCATGCTATGCTAGAAAGTTCAAAGAGAGAAAACTTGAGTCATTAGAAAAGCAAATGATGTCCTCAATGATGCTCAAATAAACTTCTGAACATGGAGCAGGGTTTGAGAAGAGCCTGCTTCCCACCATCCGGATGAGATGGCCAGCAACTCCTGGGCTCATCTCTAGTCCTGCCTGTGGGCTTTACAAGGCTGAGCTGTGAGAAGTTCCACATCAGCATCAGGAAAGGCAGAAAGGACACCTCCTCAAAGTGGAAGTGGACACAAATTCTGTAGCTGTTCATTGAAATAAAAATGTGCGTACAGGGAGAATGTGTGAGCTGGAGAGCCTGTGGAGCTTCAGAAATGGTGCCTGCTGCTGCCTCTCCAGGGCAGGGGGCAGCAGGGAGGGTCCTGTTATGGTGAAGACATGCACTCTCGGTCCCCTTTCCTAGTACACGGCAGAGCTGACACAGAGGCCCTGATACTGAAGTCCCAGAGACTCAAAGGGTAACTTCACCTCTTCCCACCCAGGCCTCCACTTCAGTCAAATGCTCAGGATCAGATAACCAGCCCCCGAGGGTGGAGCCTGAACCCACAGCCTCTGTGAAGCGCTACACAAAGGTCTCTCATTTCCTCCTCACCACCGCCCTCCAACACAGGGGCCTCCAGGGTCTTCAGAGTCCCTATCTTGTGTTTTTCTGCTAAAATGGAGCTTCAATGAAAGAGCTTGCAGTTAGGCCCTTCATCCACTAAGGGGCATAATCCTCTCGCATGAAAAATGCCAGACCTTATCAGGAAGGTTCTTGGCACAAAAGCCGAAGTCAGCAAAAGACAGAGAAGCAGAGAGATCCATCCTAACGTCCTGAATCTGTACTAAAGAACACTCCTCTCAGGAAAAAGTGTTTGAACTCACAATCGTGAGCAATGTTGGCTTCATGGAGACAAACTCACTCCCTCGTTCAAAGTCATTTCAAAAACATTAATCTTATAACCAGTTTGCCAGAAATGGAGCCGATGCGTTTGAAAAGGAAAAAAAGTAATAGATTCAACCATTGGGCTTAAAATTATCCTCTCAAGCTCCTTTGACTAATTATTCTTAAGACACGTTTTCCAGCAAAGGAAACAGCTGTCTTGTGCCTGGACCAACCAGACTCCGGTTGTGATGTCTAAAGAGGTTGAAGGGTTTATGAATGCATATGAATGTGTGTCTGTGTAGTTTGCTGTGGTGAAGCCTCCATTTAAAATTTTATTTCAGATCTGGAAAATACTCTGGAAATGCCAAGCAGGAGAGGTGGCAGTCCTCAGCAGGTCACCTGTACCCTCAGCCTGCACTCCTAGATAGACAGGCAGACAGAAATATGAGCTGCTTTCACAGAGGAGGCCCTGCAGGAAACTTGCAGTACACAAGTAGATGCAGCAAAGTCCCAGTGGAACTTCCCTGTTTAGATTAATAAACCCAGACCACAATCAAACCAAGCAAACAAACTCCCAAAGTTTATCTCTGAATTTCTGGGGGTGGGGAAGCCCTGCTGCTGATGACTTGACCGTGCTCCATCCTAACTTGAACTTCCTCTGCAGCCCGGGATCCCAGGCTAGCGTCTGCATCATACTGGATGGAATTTGGAAAGCTTTGCCCTTCATCCTCTGCAGGGCTTGCAGGCTGCACACACAGACCCAGCGCCCTCTGGGCTATTCCTTAAATCCACTTGCAAGTTGCTGGTCAAACACCAGGTCCCAAGCTGCTCCTGAGCTCACTCCCTCTGAGAGCCCAACGCAGGATGGAAAACTCACTGAGGAGGGAGTGGGGAGACAGGGTGACCTGTCCAGCAGCCTTGGCAGGGTGCCTCATCCCTCTTCAGCTGACTCTCCCAGAAAGCCCCCTGGAGGCTGAGCCCACTGATGCCTTTTCCTAATCCCCCAAATCCCCCTGCAAAGTAATTTTTCAGATAAGGTAACTGTGTCATAGTAAATTCTGGAACTCCCTCAAGATCACACCCCCTGGGTGTCTCCAGTAGAGTCTCCAGTGCTCTGCACAGGCAAGAGCTGCTTTTACCCCTGAAGGTGCTTCAGCAATGAATTTCCCAAAATTTATTTATTTCTAACCGTGAAATGAAAAATGGCTGTCTTTTCTTTGAGCTTTCTGGGCTCTTGCCACCCTCAGCATGTCAGATGTGTTTGTCAGCAAGGCAGAATTGCAAGCCCCACCTCAGACCTACTGTCGGCCGGCCAGCAGTTCAGCAGGCCCCAGGTGCTTCAAGTTTGGGAACCACCACACTCGACTATGAATTTGAATTTGAAGTTCCAGCATCAAATCCCTTTTCATCCTCTATCTCCCAAGTGCATGGTTGTTTTAGAAGTGGCCACGACCTCATGTTGGTTTAATATACATCGTGTCTAATAAATGGGTTATTTAATTGATCCAACTTGGCACATAAAAAAACATGTAACCAGGGATAGGATTTGTGGAGTCCCCATGTGGGCCAGACCTTGTGCTAGGTCTTTACACACAGCGTCTCCACCCTTGAGCCTGAACCAGGAGGCTAGAAAGCCTTCACCCCTTCTATGATCAACCTTGCCTCCGCTCTCCTCGCCCCGGTTTACTCACAGGGAAAAAAAAGCATGAGAGAGAAGGTAGACCAGATGGTCTCTCATTTCCCTCTGAATAAGCTTGGATGAAATTTCCAAGGCAAAACTCTCCATATAAATCTTTGTTGTAACAGAAAATCCAGGTGGTTAAGTGCAATGCATGCTCACAAAAAATCAAAACAAAACAGAAAAGAATCAGCCCCTTGTCTGCAGCAATTAATTAGTCTGACCCTAATATTCTGTTGCTCACTGACCAGGCAAGGCAGCTAGCAACTCTCTGAACTGTACCAGCGGCTCAGCACCGGGGCCTGGCCCAGTGTGAACTGGTGCAGAAGTGCCCACCGCAGGCGCCATGTTCCACCCTCCACACAGCCAGCGCGTTGGCATGGTGACGCCGGAGGCAGTCTTCGCTTGATTCATCTCTTCCCTTGAGCTCTATTATCACTGTGTGAGATCTTGCCCCAGAAGGACAGAGAAATCCTGAGGGTGAGGTCTGATGTCAGGGGAGAACAAGCGGGTCTTTGTCGGGCCCTTCAAGGGGACTGGGCTAGCCCTGCACAGGCCGTGCACAGAGGAAGCCTGTGCTCGCTCAGCCTGGAAGCAGCCGTGAGACGGGCTCTGTCCCCTGCAGTGGGGACCCTCCTTGCACCTCCTAACTCCTCTTCTTCCTCTGACACCAGGACCTCCCCTGAGGCTTTCAAGCATTGACGCTGGGAAGACTTCGAGCAGGATACCTGCCCTCACCAGCACCAAAAATCATTATCAAACATTCCCCTTCTCGTTTATAATGGCATCGTGTGCCAGAGTCCCTTAGGTCAACTCCGCCACCTCCCCTGCCTCCTGATTCCACACTGACTCTCGACCTCCTTGTGTCCTCTGCAAACCTCCCTGATCAGAAAATGCCTCTGCTCTGGTCTTCTAATGGCCTTCTTGGGTTGTCCCTATGGCAGACATGGCGTCACATGCCAGTGAAGTCTGAGTGTGCACATCACTCTTGCTAATGTCAGCTGTAGAAGCCCATCTAAGACTCACTCTGCACCTGGGAGCTGATAATAAGAGAGGCTTTCAGTGACTGGACCACACCTTACCCCAGGACCTCATTTGCAGGGAAAATTCAACAGAGGCTGGAGGTCAAAATAAAACTAGCAAATGCAAATTGAGTCCTTACTATGTGCCAGCCCCCATTCTGACGCTCACAAGTACTAACTCAACTAATCATCACAGTAACCTGTGAGGGTGGTGTTGCCTGGTTTCACATTAAACAGATGAGGAAATTGTCAGATGGAGAGGTTCAAGAACATGCTCAACATACCAGCCAGCAGGATTCAAACTCAGGCAGTCTGGCCCCAGAGGCTGTGCTCCTAAAGACCCTGCACAGAATTGTATAGTGGCCACACTTTAAATCAATTTGCCTGATCCACTAAGATGCCCAATATTTGTTGTGTAGGATTCCGAATAGCTAGGTTTGTGTGGTGCTGTCTCTGAAAATGTCATCCAATTTCCAGGCTCCTCACATCTGCGTTATGGCCACTACAGGTAGCAGATGAACTGTCATCTCCCTTCCTCCTGGATTAGCAGCATAGTCAAAGCTCCAGGATAGAAGAGGAGAAAGAGCTAACATGCTGGGAATTCCAGGGGCACCCTTTCCGTACAGGAGGCTCTGGCCAAGCTGCTCTCAGCTGTGACAATTCTGCATGACTCCTCTGCCAGTTTGCACCGAGTCCCAACTCTGGGTCTCTTCTTACCAGGTTCAGGGAAGTCTCCAAGCTGGGACCAGTGGGCTGGCAGCTTAGGTAATCCAACAGAGAAAGGCAAGCTCACCCTCAGGGCTCGGCTGAACACCCCAAGCTTGTTCTTGGAGTCTCCAGCCCAGAGCAAGAACAAAGAGCCACAGGAAGCCAGAGGCCTGAAAGAAAGGAGTGGCCCAGGGATTGCATGTACCTGGGGCTCCCAGCAGAGCCTTATTTTCTGACTGTCTTTTTCCTTTTTTTCTGCTCCCTTCCTGAGGGCACAATGGTCTACAGGAGGGCAGATCAGAAGGGAGAGCGTGGGGAAACCAGAGAAGGTGGTGCTGCCCTTAAGGACAGTGCTACCCTTTCTCTAGGCCACTCCCTCTTCCCTACATCTTCTCTTCCTCTTGTAAAAATCTTTGTGAAGTTCACTTTACATGAGAGGAAATGCTTCCTTCCCCTGGGTTCAGAGGGCGTTAGAGAAGAAACCCAGGTCCTGGGTCTTTCCCCCAGCCCAGCCCAACAGAGGCACTAAGAGGTTCCTAAGAGCAAGAGACCAGAGAGCAACTGGTCCTGCCCTCAGGATGGAAGGGGAGAAGGAAGGGGAAGGCATGTCTTGGGCTTAGAGATGACTCTGTATCCAGGGAGAGCTGCACCAGGCTGGAACTAGAACCAGCTTCCCTGTAAGGTTGGGGGTTCCCTGTCCCTGCTGCATTCAGGGGGCTTCCAGACAGGAGCCTCCAGATTCCAGCCGGATGCCTCTGCTCTGCCGCATGTGCATCTGGGAGTTCTATGTGAGGAGCCAGCCAGAGTGGAAGGTCAATCACAGCAGGCTCTGGGCTAGATTATAGAGTAAATCTTACGTGATATGTTCATATAAACACATTCACATATCTACAGGTGTGTGCATGTGTGTATGCACAAGCACAAACCCAGACGTGTCTCTGCAGGTGTGTGTGCTGTGCACCCTCCCAAGAGGAAGGCAGAGGGCAGGGAGTTTTCACTGGGGCGAGACTTGGCTCTCCATGGAGCTGCCTTTGCCACCGGGAAGCCACAGTGCCATCCAGGCTGTTAATCAGCATTTCTGGAAGATGGAGATGGATTCCTCCTCCTCCTCTTGCTACTTATTTCTTGGTCCCCCTTATCTTATTCCGTTCCTTAACACCTCCATGGGGTCAGAGAAGAGATCAAACTCATATTAGTCAATTTGCTTCTTTTTAGTCACTATTGAGAACAGGGTGGGAGGATGAGGAGGCGGCGACTAATGGATTCGTAAACAGCAGAGTTGAGGCAGTATCTGCGCATGCTGAGCTCTCTGGCTACTTCCTCCTCACCACCATCACAGAGGACTGAGTGTTGTCCCCTATTTATAGAGTGTAGTTCTGTACCAGGAGTGTCTGTCTTCCAGCTCCCAGCTCCTACTCATCCTTCCATGGCCAGCTCGGTGTCCCTCACATCCCAGGACAGAGAGCATGCTCCAGGGACTCTCTGGGTCCACACCACCTCGTTCATCCGCTGTGTGATCCTGACTATCAGCTCCTCTGTCTCTGAGGACGATGAATTCTCTGAGGACTGGGCTGCGTCTCATCCGTCTCGCTCACAGGTTCAGCAGCATCTGGCATGTGAAAGGTACTTAGGGATTGTCTGTTGAATGAACAAGTGCCTTTTAGAGAGAAAACTCCTGTTTTTAGTATTGAACGGAAAGAAGGTTAAAAGGTGGAATTTACCCATTTGTTTTCTGACAGGAAGAAAATGTGAAGGACCTAACCTCCCTCAATTCTACTGGAAGAGCAGGGCTTTTGCCAGCCATTTCCTCCTACCAGAAGAAAAGCTCAGGTTCTAGCATCTTCCCACAATCTGTACACGTGAAACCCTGGCCAGCTCAGCACTGGCTGGGGCACTCCACGGTTGTCACTACTATTGACAACCACCTTGCTCCATTCACCTTCAGAGGGGACTAGGATCTCAACACAGGGAGGAAGAGAAAAATGAGCATTTAAAGGAACCGGAGGGCAATGAAATCAGGCCCTTTGTTTTCTCAAACACCCGTCTTCTCAGGGTATCCACTTCTGTTTAAAAACTGTTTAACTGATCTGTGCTGACCTCGGCATAGGCTCAAACCTCTTGGCTTGGCCGACAGAGCCCCCTGCTGACACCTTCAGCTTCCTCTCCGGGAGTTCCTTGGTCTCAGACCTCCCTCACCTTCCAGTGCACAACCACCAGGAGACAACATGTC
Organism: Marmota marmota marmota; assembly: GCF_001458135.2. Classification (NCBI taxonomy): domain Eukaryota; kingdom Metazoa; phylum Chordata; class Mammalia; order Rodentia; family Sciuridae; genus Marmota; species Marmota marmota. Next base: position 48,972,420 of record NW_025999977.1, on the reverse strand, counting down.
CCCAGGGAGCTTCCCTGCTCCCGGTCAGGAGTTCCTCCTCAGGGCTCCCTAGGACCAGCCATTCTTACCACCGAGAAGTGTGTGTCATTTGGTCACTGGCACATCACCCTGTGAAATCATTAACAACTCAAGAGCAGGGGCGAAATCCAGTCATTCATCTCCAGGACTTGGCACCAGCACTGACGTGCAGGAGGCACCCCCAAAATATTTGCTGAATGAATCGATCCTCCCTCTACCCTTAAGGCAAGACTTAGCTCTCTTACGTAACTGAATTCCAAAAGAAAGGGTAGAAATGACCTGTGGGAGGTTGCAGTGGAAGCTTTCTACTCTAGCAAATTGGCTCTACGATGATCAAATGAGGACAACTGTTTCCTTTGACCTAATTTATTGATGAACTTCTCCAAGGAGCTTTGAACAAGCACCAGGCCAGATCCTAAGCACTGGGCCAAGACTCATTTGTCTCCAGAGGCTAGCAGCCAGGGACCAATAAAGGTTGCTGAATGAACGACTCACGCACCATTGGGTAAGAGCGACCATGTTCGACGAATGCTTTAAGAACTGAGTCTTTACGATGCGTTGGGGAGGAGAGAGGGAGGACAGAATCTCTGGAAAGAAAAGCCAACCAGAAGATAAACACCGGAGTCCTTACAGAGGCCCTCAAGGCCCGTCCCCTCCTCCTTCCACCGTCCCCTTGTCCCTTCTGCTCTGCTCCCACTGGCTTCTTTCCATTTCACCAAGGCCAAGAACTCTCCCTTAGAACCTTGGTCCCAGGATTCCTTCTCACCTTGTCCCTCACTTTCCTCAGATCTGCTCAAATGGGTACCCTAGCCAACACAACCATGCCCATTTGTCCAACTCCCGAGCTCTCTGGCCTGGCCTTATTCATTTATTTTTGTCTGCTTGACTTTTTTCCACAGCACTGAACACTGCCTACTGTAGTATACCTATGTCTACGACTTGCTGGTGATCCCTGACCCTATGTGGACACTGCTCCCTGAGAACAGAAACTTTGTTTTGTTCTGTTCTGTATCCCCAGCACCAAGCAGAACCTGTCAGGTGCCATAAACCCGTGCTCCATGACCAGATGGACGATGCCCTGGAGAACGAACAAACAAGGAGGAAGGCCCCGATGAGAAGGTGCTCGAACTGACCTGTCTACTGAGTCCCAGACCAGGACACCGCCCCAGGTCAACTGACCTCTTCCACTGGGCCTTGGAACTATGCTGGTTCAAAGCAAATCTGTGGAAAGGGAGTTAGTTCTCGACCAACACCCCAGTGGACCAAGTATAGAGTCAGGGCGAGCAGAGTGTGGGTCCTGAAGTTGACAATGACAGAGGACCCGTGACCTGATAAGGGCACTCCGGTTAAAACCCTGGAACAGGAAGGCTCTATGGAGGGCAAGCTCCAAAATCAAAGCCTGGTGACAGCTTCTCTCTCCTTTAACAGGCTGGGACTTAATGGTATTGTGGACAAGTCCCACTCCTAGATTTCAGGCACAAGGTTCTAATGGAATCCAGTATGGGATCAGAGGTGTGTTTAAGTCACTCTATAAAAGCTGGGTAGGGAAAGGAGCATTTTCTGTGGTCTACTAGAAGCAACAAACCACGCTACTTCAGGATCTCCTTTAACCCTCCCCACCAGCCTATAACACAGAATGTACTGTCCACCAACTTCCAGGTGGGGACTCGGAACAATCTCAGCAAGACCACTGAGCCAATAAATAGCAGAGCTGAGCGTGAAGTCAGATCTAGTTGCAAAAGCTCTTCTTTTTTTGAATGAAGCCAGAGCTAACAGACCACTCTAGAGAAAGAACCACAAGAGGAAGAATGGAAGGGAACAGGAGCTCACCCTGTTCACCCAAGAAGGGGAATCGGATATAAGGGGCGAGTCTCGAGCTAAAGAGTCTGGGAAGTCAGGAGTGGAAGATGCTTTAGAAGTCACCTTGACCTACCTTCTGTCCTAGCTCAGCTGCATGAAATGTTTCAGGTTTTAGCTTTCAAGGAAACTCAAGATCATCACTGAAAAAGAGCTTCAGGACAGAAGACTGGAGCAGGTAGAACCAGCAGCCAATGAATGAGGAGAGGTTATGTGGCATATGCCTGGGCATTTCCTACATGTGTCCTGACATTGTCATTGTGGGCCCTGGAGTCTGCCTGAGGGAGCTAGGTTAACATGCCATAGCCCAGAGAGCTGAACCCCCAACAAACCTTGAGTCAACTAGGAGAGCTGTCAGCCCACATCAGGTGCAAATCCAATGAAAAGTTCAAGCAGATGGGACCATGTCCTTGCACATAAGAAGAAAAAATGTCTCTGACTGGTTGAGAGGAGCTGAGAGAGGAGAGGGGTAACCAGAGACAGAAGTGTGCTGGTCTCAGGAGGAGGGTGATGGCGGGCAGAGAGCTACAACCTGTCCATCACAGGGGCTCTTGGGTAATAACTCATGAACTGAAATTGTGTCTAAAAATGTCATAGCAAGCGCGGTGCAAGTCAGGTCTCTCACATGAGACCTAAGCCCTGTCTTGGGTTGGCTGCTAAAGGACTTCTTCTCCTGCTTGTCTAAATTTGGTTGGCCCAGAGGGGCAGAAAGGCACCTCAAGGGTGCTTAAGTGCTTAAGTTCAATCTTGCACAGACAGTACATGACAAAGTCATCACAACTTTGGCTCCAGTCAGCTCTTACCCTACATGTCCCCCTGTGTTTCATGCCTGAACACCCAAGAGACTGAAAATAGCACAAAATCCCACTGAGAATACAGCTGAAGAACTCAGAGTCCTCTGACCACTCCAAATGACAGCCTCTTCAAAATGCATGCCAATTATTATTTACATGCTCTTTTTTTCTTTAGATGTATGTGGTGTTGGGAAGCACAGCTTCTAATCAAAGATGACAAATCTGGTGAGATGTCCACCCTTCGTACTTTCAGGTGTTCATATAAGCATGCGTGTGACACCCAGCCTCCATGAACACGTTGGCGGTCACAGTGCCAAATTTCATTTCTGCTAAAATGAAAGCCAGTGGTTAATTACCTGGAAATCTCTCCTGTGACTCCGATTCACCAAGCCAGGCTGATGGGACGAATCAGCTGAGCAGCTGTCAGGCCTCGGCAGGTGGGGCTTCCCAAATCAGGAGTGGCTCCTCGGAGTCCTTAATGGAGCGATACCCTGCCACAGGGGAATACAAGTGATGTTACCATGAGACGCAACCCCTGTCCTCCTCTGGTCACAACACTTTTTTTTTTAAGAAGGGCAGAGAGAGTCAAAGGATCAGAAATGACCAGGACTGGGTAACATCTATGAGATAATCTTAACCAATTCTTTCATTTTCTACTTGGGGGGAAGTGGAAGCCCTCAGAGAAGAAAATAGCCTCATTCAAGGATCAGCAATTTGGGGGTAGAATCCAGATTGGAACACATCTCTGACTCTCTGACCTTTGGAATTTTCTAAAAAGCAGCCCCATGGGCAGGCTGACTTCTCAAACAAGTGGTCATTGACCCTCAATGGGAAGCCTTATTTTTTAAACAGACTGTTAGAAAGGGAGGTGGCACTTGATCCAGAGTGCTGTTTTTGTAGTTTTACCACAAGGAGCTAAATTAGCAAAACAGTCCACCTCAGGCATGTGGTGGGGTGATTCTTCTTGTTTGTCATCAGAAAAATATTGTTATGGAATACCGTGACCCACGGACACAGCGGTGGGTGGGCTCCACTTTTCCATGACAGCCAGTCGGACTTTCTCTCCATGTTTGAGAAAAACACAGTAACAGATATGGACTGTCCTCCCAGGAGTGCCATTTCTTATGGGATATTTCTGGCTGCCGTATATTTGAATGGCCACTCTTCTGTGCAAAAAAGCAAATCATGGAAAAAAAAAATAGGGAGCTTTCACTTATTAAGTAAATCAGATCTGCCAGGCATAGCATGTGAATTTTATAGATTTGTCCTCAGAAAATTCTTGTGAGGTACCATTAATTCCATTCTCCCAAAGAACTAGGACACCGAGCTTTCCAGAGCTGCCATGGTCAGAGGAATCATAAAGAGAACACAGGGCCGAACCAGAAAGGAGCCTGCCTCTAACTTCTAAATTTACTTTCTGTCCATCGGAACTGGACTATATTTATTGAACCAAAACACCAGGATTGTCTGTTTCTTCCAAATGCATGAAAACGTTCTTGGGAGGCTGTGATGGTCCCAAGGACTTAAAGGATTATTCTTATTTTATTAGGTTTCAGATTTGGGAACCCTGATGACCATAGCTTCCTGCTGGGTTCCCCCAGGGGGCTCTGGTGCCCCAGAGAGGCTGGGCTGGCCCCAGCTTTGAGCAGCCACAGCCTGAGGGCACCACAGGAAATCATGATTATCAATGCTCTGGGCTTTGTTCCTGTTCTCAGACTGCAGGGACATGCCAGGAGAGATGGGGTGGGGGTGGAGAAAGAGGAAGAAAAAAACAGGAAGTGAAGGGGGGAGGAGGGAAGGAAATGATAGAGAAAACACAGCAACTTTGAAATGTCCTTGGCCTGATGAGAAAGTGACTGCTGAGCCGACTGTGGGGCTGGGCCTTGTGTCTGGAGAAACCTGGCTGTGACAGGAATGGAGGGTCCCCCAGGAGGCAGCCCTTGGAGTGCACTTCCCTTCACAGAGTTGGCCTGACACAGGGCTGCTTCCCACACAGTCGGTGTCGTCACTGAGTGGCCAGGTGTGTGGCAAAGGCTCTGGGGACCAGAGAGAAGCTCCTGCAGTGGCCAGGTGTCAGGGAGGTCAGGGAGAGCTGGCCCATGCCCACTGCTTTCTTTCTCAAATGTTCTTGAAACTGGAACCCGTTCTGGGCATGCCTGGTCCGGCTACCGGGGGCCAGAGTCCTGCTACCTTCTTCCCCCAAACCACCAGCCCCAGTAGGTCAGCTGAGCCTCCTCCACGTCATGATTTGAAGAGGCGGCCAAATGTTTTCCTTTCCATTTCGTCCACTCTACTAACCTGTAGAGGCTTACAGAAGTCCCCAACTGCCAGAGAAGAGGGCCGAGAAACTCAGATACTTAAAAATAGTCTATTTTCACTGACTTGGCTCTGGCCTTTGGGCGAGCACTTGGATAACAGGGATACCAATTCAGCTCTCTCCAGGGCTCCAACCCATCCTCTCTTAGAGACAGATCACAAAGGCAGTCTCAAGGTCCCATAGCTTCCAGGGATCTGCCCGGGCTCTGTAAATCATTCCCTCACTATCCAAACAAACAGAGCAATAAGAAGAAAGTGTGTCTTTGAGAGGAGTCCAAGCAGTTTGAAGTGACTGCCCAGGGTTCACTCTGGGCGCCACCCCTGGCCCCAAGTCCGCGAGGGAGAACAGGGAAGAGGAGGGAAGAAAACGTCTCAGGGGTCTTGCCTCCATAGGGTACCACCTGGCACCCTCCAGCAGCATGTGCTTCCACCATATGGCTGTGGAGGCCAGCGTGGCCTCCTTGTGCCTCTCCTCCAAGCCTGGCAGGGATGGGCACCCCCAGAGACAAGCAGAAGGACTGGCTGCTGTGGCCTCTAGTGACAGCAAAGTGTTTTTCAACGTAACCACCCTTGCTCATCTTATGAGAAGCACAAAGCCAACGGGGAATTACCCCATTCTAAAGATGGGGAAGCTAAAAACCCAGAGGCCTGAAGTGACTTCTTCAGAATTACAGAACCAAGCCTAGAACAGCACCTCCTGACAAATTCCCGGTGCAGAGGTCTTCTCACTACATCAGGCCCCAGTCACTGAGCAGGCTGAGGCATTCCACCAACAGGCAGAGGCACAGTTTGGGACAGTTGTGTGGCTTCAAATCTGAGCGGTTCTGCAAGGCAGGTAGGTCCGAAATACCCCACTCCCACCATTCAGGCTGGGCAGATGAAGGATCCAAGGCCCAGCGTGGGAGCTGACTCAAAGCCCCCAGCTTCCCAGAGCAGAGTGTAGTCTCTGAGTCAGAAGCTCTTTGGGTGGCCTCTCTCCCACAACACCAAAAGCACACACCAGTGTGGAGAAGGAGGAAGGGGCAGGTTTCTAGGCCATTACCAGCTGACGGGCATCAGGCCCCTACTATGAATTGGGACAACCACGCAAGGTGGCACCATTTTTGCCCCTTGCCAGATGTGGGAACTGGGACAAAGAATGGTGGAATCACTTGTGCAGGAACTCAGGGTTTGAGGGGCAGCTGGCTCCAGTTCTAGTCTCAGCTACTGGGTAAGACTCCCAGAGCGGTTACAGGAAAAGGCAAAATAGTGGAAAGAAAGAGAATAAAGCAAATGCACTAAAAACAGATGACACTTTGTTCAGAAAGAGAGGAGGAGGTGAGAAGGTCTCCATGCATGGTACACTGAGAGGTGCTCTGTGGGCAGCACCAGGAGTTGATCCCTGGCTTCTCTCCAATGGCAGTTCAATAAGGTCAGCCAGCACCCGCAAATTACAGCCTTGTGCTGAGTATCACCGACTCCCCAACTCATGAAGGAGGAACTTGCCAGGCCAGGAAGGAATAGAGAAGACCTGAGAGATTCAGGGTGAGCAGAAGGGACAGTGCCTTGGGAACCCAGTTTCCATGTTCCAGAAAGACAGAAGAGCTGGATTGGCAGGGAAACAACTCTACTCACACACAGTCCCTGGACTCAGAGCATGCCCTCCCCTGGGCTCCGGGCTCCTGGGGAGTGGACCAGTTTCAGTCTCACAAAGCTGAGAGGCAGGGCAGGATAGGGTCATGCCTCACCATTTCACAGATGGTGACTAAAGCCCCAACAACAATAGTTTGGGAATAATTAATGATAATAACAATAATGCAGCTACCATTGTCTGCGTCTATTATGGGTCAGGCAGTAGGCTGGACGCCTGACACAGATGATTAATGACTATGCAAACTCTGTGAGATCCCTAAGAGAACTCCTAAGTTATAGCAGAGATAAGCTAAATAATTTCATGAAGGTCAAAGCTGGCCAGCTATGAGAAAGGATCTGAACCACAGTTCATATGACATTTGGGGCCATGATCTCACCTCGCGGCCACACTGTTGTGAAACAGTGAGGTGGCTTACCCACGGCTGTGATGGTGCTAACCCACAGCCAGCTTCTGAGCTGCCAAAGCACCCAGGTACAAGGCTTTACTTAAATATATCGTCCACACTGCCATTAACCCCTTCCACTAACGTGGTCACGTATAATTAGGGTGACCTTAAAACTTACCATCCAAACCTGGATACTCCTGAGAGTACAAAGACATCCAATGAATAGGATGGCTAGGACAAGAGGAGCAAACTGGGCCTGTCCCAGACACACAATGACATATTGTCACCTAGTGTGATCCTTAGTTCCTCCCTATTCTGTGTGCAGTTGTGCTGGAACTCTCCTGGACACTTCCCCACTTTCCAATCCACACAAACACTCCTTAGCAACAGCTCATCCTCCCTGTGCACACTGTCTTCCAAGTTCCTTGAGCTCACAGGCCTCTCGCAGGAGCCGGGCTAAGCACCTTGATTACAGGGTGGTCATGCTGCGATTGAAGTGGGTTGGGGCTAGTTTCAGCAAGACATTTGAAAAAGACTGATAGGCTCCTTTTGTCCTGGTAGCCCATAAACTGAACTCCTAGTTGTTCTGATGATCAGCCCCATGGCCCTCCTATCTGGGGAAGCCTCAGGCCACTGGTTGGGCCACCAGCACAAGGAATGGCAGTTGCTACCGCTGCCCAGACCCTTAACAGAGTGCAGGCTACTGCAGGTATGCAAACCCCAGGATCCTCAGGGACCAGGGCATGGCTCCACATAGCCCACCCTGCTCCACTGCCTCCTATCTGAGAGTGGGCAGCTGGAGCCTCTTTGGCCCCACGGGGCCTGGGGAGGACAAAGGCAGGGTTGAAACCAGCTTTTGTTTTACTTCTACCTTAAGAATCTGCATTCTTAGGAATCTCAGGCCAAGAGGAAGAAAAAAATCTGCTGTTCTTTTGAAACCAGGAAATCAATCTTGAATTCAACTTGCACATCAATACAAGTAAAGTAAAATACTAACAAGAATGGGACAGGCATCTGTCCGTCCTCTGAAGGGGCTGTTCCTGACTTGTATGTAGTCACCGGCTATCACAGGACTCAGGCTGAGGCACTAGTAGAGCCTAGCAGCTCTGAATAGCCCTAATGCTCAGTGGCAGCACCCAGCAGGGCTCAGTTCTTACCTGGGGTCATACAAACAGCAAGGCTTTTTGTTTGTTTGTTTATTAGCCGAGGAACTTCTGCAAATGATGAGTTCCAGTAAATAGACCAGACACTTCTCCAAAGCAGGGCACAAGTGTAGGGTGCAGGAGGCAGTCATGGACTTACCTTCAAATGGAGGTTGTCATTTGACTCACTATAGCTATTACTATTATTGCTACTAATATTTGCATTGAAATCTTAGAGTAGTTTGATTTTCATTTCTCTAACTGCTAGAGATGTTGAACACTTTTTCATATATGTGTTGGTGATAGGGCTTACTCAGTGAGCACTGGCTGTGTGCTGAGTACTAGGCAGATGCGTTCTGAGAGCCCCTCGGAGAGGCTGAGATGGACTACCCAGTGCCCACCGTGAGCAGTGAAGCATGCATATGGAGCCACATTTGATGGACATGCCCAGGCCATGACCTCTGTGATATACTCCAAGGAGGAGGATGACACCATTTTTCATATATTTGTTGATCAATTGTATTTCTTCTTCTGTGAAGTGTCTGTTCAGTTCCTTAGCCCATTTATTGATTGGGTTATTTGGGGGGTTTTTTGGTGTTAAACTTTTTGAGTTCTTTATATATCCTAGAGATGAATGCTTTATCGGAGGTGCATGGGGTAAAGATTTTCTCCCAAACTATAGGCTCTATCCACATGTTATGAATTGTCTCCTCTGCTCAGAAGAAGCTTTTTAATTTGCATCCATCCCATTTATTGATTCTTGATTTTACTTCTTGAGTTTTAGGAGTCTTGTTAAGGAAGTCAGATCCTAGGCCTACGTGGTGAAGACTGGGTCTATTTTTTCTTCTATTTTTTAGGCAAAGGGTCTCTGTTCTAGTGCCTTAGTCTTTGATCCACTTTGTGTTGATTTTTGTGCAGGGTGAGAGATAGAGGTTTAATTTCAAACTACTCTAAGATTTCATCTCATTCCTGTCAGAATGGCAATCATCAAGAATACAAGGATGTTGTGAAAAAGGTACACTCATACATTGCTGATGAGACTATAAATTGGTTCATCCACTAGGGAAAGCAGTATGGAGATTCCTCAGAAAATTGGGAATGGAACCACCATTTGATCCAGTTATCCCACTCCTTGGTTCATACCTGATGCAGCCACATCAATGTTTATAGCAGCTCAATTCACAATAGCTAAACTATGGAACCAACCTAGGTATCCCTCAATAGATGGATGAATAAAGAAAATGTGAGATATATATATATATACTCAATGGAATATTACTCAGCTTTAAAGAAGAGTGAAATTATGGCATTTACCCAGTAAATGGTTGGAGTTGGAGAATATCATGCTAAGTGAAATAAGCCAATCCCACAAAACCAAAGGCCGAATGTTTTCTCTAATATGTGGATGCTAATTCACAATAAGGCGGGGGGTGGGGGGACAAGGGAAGAATAGCATTACCTTAGATTAAGTAGAGGGAAGCAATGGGAGGGGAGGAGAGGGGATGTGGGGAATAGAAAAGATAGTAGAATGAAACAGACATTATTACTGTATGTATATATATGTGACTACGTGACCAATATGATTTTGCAACATGTACACTCAGAAAAATGAGAAATTATATCCCATCTATGTATGATATATTGAAGTACATAAATGCATTCTAATGTCATGTATAACTAATTAAAACAAATAAAGAAATTTTTAAAAAGATCACAAATAATTTCTTGCATACTACACAGATCAGAAACTACATATGGACATTTTTAATACTGAAATACAAGTTTTTAAACATTTTTAAACTTTTTCTAGTTAATTATACATGACTGTAGAATGTATTTTGACACATTGTACACAAATGGAGCAATTTGGTTAAATTTCAGCTGTCAGGGGGTCTTTTTTACCCAGAATCGCCCTTCCAGAATCTAATGACCGAATATGTAAAACTGAATTAAATTAAATTAAATCTTCACTGGATGATAGAAAAAAGTTAACATGGTAAAGGGAAAAGAGATCTTACCATAAAAATAAAGCTTAAACATAATAATAATGATAATAATAATAGATAGGAGGACAAGGAGGAGTAATGACACAAGGAAGGTAGCCTGTCACATGTGATGATACAGCTGAATGTCGAGGACATAATGATTTCAAGGTAGAAGTTCCATGGGTATTTTATAACATTTAGACCTCTTTTTTTTTCCCAACACTACTATGATATTGTTTTTTCATTTCACGTTGCTGTTAATGCCTGGAAATACTATTAATTTCTGATGTGATATATATCCAGCAACTTTGTCAAATTCATTTATAAACTTGTTGGTTTATTTGCTTGTTAATTCAAGTTTTCTCTATTATTTATAAGTTTATTCTATTATGTTACCTACAATATGTCATTTTTTGTCCTTATATTTAATCTCACTTCTTTCCTTTTTGCATTATTTTAGAAATTAAAACAAATTTTGAATTTAAGCATTAATTGCAGACATGCTTTTCTGAAACTACTTTAGGCATAATATAGCCTTTTAATTTGGGGGAGGTGTCTCTGTGGGTCAGATTCTATATTTTATTGTTTGATCTATATTCCACATCAATAACATTATCTTTTATTTTATCTAGGAGACAGTTGCATCCATTAGTTGAGTTCTTAAAAACTGTTAGAATAGTTTTTCAGTACTAGAATTTCATTGTGTGTGTATGTATTCCAATTATATGGTGAAGTTCTACATTTTTAGATATTTTATTTATCTTTCCTGTAGTTATTTTGTAATTATAGATTTTAAATCACTTCATCATAGCTATAAAGCCTAAATCATCGGTAAATGTCTTTCTGCACCTTGTTTTGGTTGGGAATGATATGCTCATGTGTCTTGGTGTGTCTAGTAACTTTTTACTTAATACAAGATGTTTATAAAAAAATCTACCAATGCATATTCTACCAATGCATACCTTATGTTCAGGAAAAAATCATAATATTGCTCATAATAGTAATCTTTATAAAACTTCAACTCTAGATACTTTACAGTGTTATCCAATATGGGATAAATAAATTATAGTTCTTTCATTAAAAAAAAAGAAATATTTGCACTGATGTTATTCAGGAGGCACCTGAGAGTGAAAGACGGGCAGGACTTGTCCAGTGCTGCCCAGCAAGCAGGAAGAAAAGCTGGGGCTGGAACAATTCTGATTCCCTGTCAAGCTTCTCAGAGTCTCATGCTGGGAAATTTGTGGTGGCATCCCAGGGCGGGAGCATGCTAGGGACCAGAGAGTGACTGATGGAGGTGGTCCTGGCTCAGGGAATCCTGGTTGGTCAGAGGTCCACCAGCTGATGACGGTCATGATGGTGATAGGGCAGGACTCTGACTTACTCAGTGAGCACTGGCTGTGTGCTGAGCACTAGGCGGATGCGTTCCTGGTGATCCTATTATTCACATCTTGCAGAGGAGGAAGCAGAGAGCCCCTCAGAGAGGCTAGGACCGACTACCCCGTGTGCACCGTGAGCAGTGAAACATGCATTTGGAGCCACATCTGATGGACACCCCTGCCCAGGTCATGGCCTCTGTGCTATACTCCAAGGAGGAGGATGCACACTATCCTCGTGGATGTCATTCTGAGTCATAGGATGGACAGGGCAGTTGCAAATGGCCAGGGAGAACAGAACAAGAACAAGAGCAAGGTCTCCACTCTCAGGCTCATATCTCCTCCATTTTCTAGGTTTAACGTCTGTCAGATCTATGTCAACCCTGAGTGGCCATTAAGGTGAGTGTCCCCTTTCAAATGGAGCCATCAGGAAACGCCACCAGCTCTTCAGCGAGTGCACATCTCCCTCCCCGAACACAATGCAGAGGTAGGTCCTTCTCCTGGGCACTGCATCTCAGAGTGCTCCTTACTCTGGTGGGCAGCAGGGGATCCATTTGAAACCTGATGAGATCAGCTTCCCCTTCTCTGACACTCTGAGAGTCCTGAGCAAAAGAACACTTAAATGCCAGACACTAGACATTTATACCATCACATTTGCGGGGTGGTAAGGGGGTACAATGTAAGCAGGTTTGAGACACCGGCAGCTTACACCATGCCTTGTCCCCATTAGCTGGACAGCAATAAGACAGAAACAAACAGTGCAGACTGGAGTCTGTGCCCATCCCCAGGCGACACAAGCCAGGAGGATGCCCACAGCAGAGCATGTAACAGGAGGGCAAGGAGACTGATCTATCCCGAAGTTGGTCTTGGCTGGACTTTGTGACCCTTAGTAACTGTTCTCTGAACTTCAGATAAAAGTTTGGTTAAATGCAGATTATATGGAGATATATGCCCACAAGCCTTTCTGGGCTACTTTGAAGTTCAAATGAACTTGGTCTTCCAAAGTACCATAGCTATTTTTGTTAATATTTTAAGTCCACCTGGATGAAAAATTCCCTAGGAGGACAGGCCATGTCTTCTTCATCTATACAGGCTACTGTAAGTAGCCCAGGGCTGTGCACAAATGAGAAGTGCTAATGGTTTAATTTGTAAAATTCAGCTCCTTTGAGAGCACTGAGCAGCTCCGTGTGGCCAGAGAGGGAAGAAAGAGGTGATGGAGATACAGTGACTAGTAAAAGAGGCTGGTGTCAGGGTGCAGAGGACGTCACAGTATCAGAGCAGCAGGTATATCAAATGTATTCGTAAGCAGCAGTGGGACCCCAGGGCTGGTGAAAGAGCCCCGGGACCACCCCCAACAGTTTTGTACTTCAGTGTCCGCACCTATTTGAACTTCAGCAAATAGGATGTCTCTAAATTAATGGAGCAAAGGTGCCCTGGACTATCATATGCAAATAAATGCCACAGCAGTTCAAGGGCAGTGTCACCTCAGAGTAAGCAAGTGAGAAACGGTGCATGGCCACATGCACTGAGCCAGTCTGGCAGGAGGCATTGGTTCTCCAAGTTTCCAACAACTCGGATCTGTTCCTGCATATCCCGCACAGACCTGCAGGACCCACATACCCGAAAGTCACATGGGGGTCACATGACAACACCAACTGGGCCCCACAAGCCACCCCAGAACCCTTTGTGGTCCTGGGCCTCAGCACGGTCTCCAAAGGGCACGATCAGGGGGCCCATGTCAGGTGTGCTATGTAAACAACTTATGCCACAGGGCCAGGGGGAAGGTCAAGCATACCAGGCTGAGAAACAGGGTACCTGGGCTCCTACCTCTTCTTTGACCCCAAATCTCTTCTAAACACAGTGCCAAACCACTCACTGCCATCTGAATAACGTGTTTAGGTTGTGCCATCTTTGAAGCTTGGGACTCTCCATGACTAGAACAGCCCTTTGGTGGAGCGCTTCTGACACTTTGATCTAGGATACACCCTGCCATGTCAGAACAAAATCCTCCTATGAAGCACCATGAAAATGGAGTCCTCCTACAGAATGCCCCAGTTCAAAGCCAACAAGGGCATGCTGAAGTCCAGGGCATCTCGTCTGGCCAGTTTCTGTCTGTACTGTCTCAGGGGAATTGCTTTACATGTCTGAGCCTCAGTTTCCTCATATGAACCTCAAAGGCAAGGATACCTAGCTCATCCCATTTTCCAGCAAACTCTGTTCCCTAACATGTCACAGATAGCCGGAATCTCACTGCACTTGGCCACTCCTGGGCTGCCCATCCTTCACTTTCATGAACAGAGACTGTCCCACTTCCACAGAGCAGGCAGGGGAAATGGGATCCTCCCATCATCACTCCTGGTAAGGGGGAGAGAGTCAGGGGTAATGCACCTGCGACAGCTGGGAGCCGGCTTATCTGTGGTGCTGACAAGGGTCACCCCTGGCCTCACAAACAAACACTGTGATCATGTTCCAGACAATAGCACAGCTGCTCCGGTTCCTGAGCTCCCTGCTGCGAGGCAAATCGGGAGTCATATGACCAGCTTCAGTGCTTCCCTCCTCAGGATCTGAGGGGAGTCTGCCTCCCTGCAGACTGCCCTGCACTCAGACCCTCCACACCTTGCGGTGGGAAGAAGGAAAGTGGGAGTGGTGGACAGAAGGCCTAGGATCCCCAGAGAAACTGAAGACAGGAAAATGCACTTCCCAAGTGTGACCCCCCCCCCCTTCTAACAAAACCCACATTCCCAAACCTCCATTCAAGTCCCTGCATAAATGAGTCCATAGGAGTAGGGACCCAGCCTCTGTATGAACTCTCAGCTTAAGCCCAAAGGTGACTTACTGTGGCTTTGTGTTCTCACACCTGTTCTAGAGCCTAGACTTTTACCTCCACCCTGTGAACCTCCTTCAAGGCCACAGCAGGCCCTTCCTCCATGAAGTCTGCTCTGATACCCCCCTGATTCTGTGGCCCACACAAGTTCCTCCCCTTCTAAGCTCTCCTAGCATCTGCTGACTGTGCCACTGAGAATCTGGCACCCACGAGCCCCCTCATCCCTCGCTGACTGGACTTTCACACCAACGTCTTAACTGGTTACATTCCCACCTGGGCGGTGGCCCCGTCCTCTGTGGAAAGAACTTTCCAAAGCACATGTCTGATGATGGATCTCAGACCTCTCAAGTACATGCTATCACCTGCAGGATAAAATCCAAATGCACACTCCCGCCCCTTCCCTGGTCTACCCACATCCCAGCCTTCCAGGCACAATGCGTTATTCCCCACAGTGATGTATTAGGTGTCACCAAAGACAGGATGAGAATACAGGCCTCCTGATGACAAGCTGCAGGTTCCTCCCCGATCCCGAGCTCTCCCAGGATAGATGCATACAGAAGATGACCAGGAACAGAGCACCTGGCACCAAGAAAGCCAGGACCAACCAAGTCCCAGTGAGCTCACGTTATTATGACAACCAGCCAGTCTGTCAAGCAGCAAGTGGCCAAGTAAGCATCTGAGACCAGGGGTGAGGTGGTTTCCTTGTTCTTCACATCCACAGAGGAGGGGATTACAGTTCTCCTTTCACAGTCATGGACATGAAGTTTCCCAAAGTCCCAGCTCAGATCTGGACTGAAACTCCAGCCAACACCCTTCTCCTTTGCTGGGGAGTGGTCCACCCATTGGCCTTCCCCATGCGGATTCCTCCCACGCCTCTCCTACTCAACACATCTGGCCCTCAGTTTCTGCCCAGGAATCCATTCTGTCCAGTCCCACACCACAGCGGACACTGTACACTTTCTCCTCTAGAACCACAGCTGTCCCACTGGGCCTTGACCTCCTTCAATGGCAAGTCTGTGAAAAAAAAAATTTTCACTTAATAGACCAGAGGGAAAATTCTACTCTAACTGCTCTATACTCACCCAAAGAGGGGATCTAAGACCCTTGCAGGGCAACTGCTTTCCCCACGGCACACTGCAGTATTAAGTAGGTAGGTGGGGGCGGAAGAATGAGGTCCATAAGAGAACCTGTATGAGCAGCAGCACACGTGAGTCCAGTGGCTTCCTGCAGCCAGTCAGCACCAGCTCACCCAAGCCAACAGAAAGCTTCTCCTTCCGAGTTATGTTCACTGAGGTCATTGCAAACACCCTGACGCCAGCCTCAGGGGGAGTATTTACACCAGGGAAAGTGGCATATTCCACTTTCAGTGGAATCAGTTTTGTTTTGCTTTTGTTTATCCCACAGAATCAACTATTAAACTTTTACCAGCACACCACCCAATGGATCTACGAAGAGACAGCAGATTTAAATCATAGCCACCGCTCCGTCCCCAGCTCACTGTTTGAATTGGACAAGGTCTGCCTGGTCTTAAGTGTGCCTCTCTGCAAAGGATAGAAAGGAATTTTGGTAAACATAAAAGACGATGAGATGTTGGGCAATATCTGCAGATCTTTTTGGTCATCACAGCTGAAGTGTGTAGAGATTCTGCCAAATATCCCGCAACAAGGAGGACAGCCCCACACAGCACAGACCTGTTTTGCCCAGAGGTTTTGAAGCACAGTGGCTCATTCGGGCTCCCTGAACACATTGGAATCAGAAGGAAAACGAAAGGAACTGGGGTATGTTGACAGAAACCCTGGAAGGCCGTTGGGGGCAGGACATGGTAATATTTGCTGCAGAGTAACAGGGTGTACTACAGAACCTTGGCCTAGGTGCTGGGCACACTGCAGGCTCTGGGCAGTGGGTTGCAGGAAAGGCAATGGGTCTACTTAAAATCATGCTGCTCTCTCCAGCATGGTACAGCCACAGCCAGCTAGGACAAAGCTCAGGCACACCCCCAAGGCGACACAGGTAGAGGAATGTGAGGAGTGTGGCTTGTCACCTCTGGAAGGCAGGGTGTGAGCCAGGGCTTCAGGTTGGCAACCCCAGGGGCAATTTTATTCCAGTCACTTTCTAATGTGAGTTGAAACGTCTTGAAAGGTGTGGGTTTCCCCACACCTCAGACCATTGTTGAAGACACACAGCAGGCGGCTTGCTGTCCACACATTCAAACCAAATAAAAGGATTCAGACAACCCTTTTATTCCCTTTGCCACTGGAGACTGAAAATGCATTTAGCAGAAACCACCCAAAGTGGAAACAGCGTTGGGCAAGAAACACCACCCACCCTGCAGCAGGCAGAAGAGAATCCGAGGGACAGGCACAGCTCAGACCCTCACTGCCCAGACCCTCACTTCCTGAGGACAAGAGCGATGACACACAACATACCTGAAGTGCCTGAGTCTCCAGGGCCTGGAGTGGGTGGTGCTGGGGGTGAAGCTTAGCCAGAGCCTTCCCGGGAAGGCCTGGCAAAACGATTGATTCCAGGGCTTTGCACGGGGAGAGGCAGTAGATGGCAACATGGGGACCTCCCTGTGTGTCTGCCTGAAGATCTGAAGCTGACCATAAACCATCTGACTCACAATGCCTTTTAATTAAAAGCCCAGGGGCTCCGAGCTAATTCTAGATGTGGCAGGACCCACTGGCTTCTTGGGCACCGGAACTGCGAGCAGAATATTAAGGGGTAATTTTGCCCCTCCTGGCCCACAAATGATAGCTCCCTCAACTAGAAATTAGCCTCCCTGAATGCCAGAGCTGGGAGCCACCTGAGCAAGCGCCTGCCACCCTCCTCTTTGTGGATGAGGTTTGTGGCCTGGGTGGAAGCGGGGCAGACTGCCCCAGGCCTGGAAGGGACTTTCTCACTCTCTGCTAAATGCAGGTTTGCAGGTGTCCATCACTGAGTCTCCATCTTGTCAGACAGCACTCTTTTTTTTTTTCCTTTTTGTAAAATTCACTATACTTTCTCTCCAAGGCTTACTTGGAGCTCAGAGCAAGCTGTTTACAAGAAGGTAAAGCCCAGAGTCACGAGAGGGAAGGAGGGCGGCTTTGGGAAAAGAAATTCCCATAAACACCATGTACCAAAAGCCAGCTCTGTCCTTGGCTGGACTTTGCCTCTTCCCTCCATCCCTCATCTCTTACTCATGCCTCAACTGGCAAGGTGGGTCTAATATGCCCAGGCTTAAAGAAATACAAAAGCATGCCTAGCCCAAGGGCTCATGCCTCAAACAAACTCTTTTCTTTTTTATTTAAAGTTGTAATATCTACAGCAACAATATGATTCCTGCTGGGGATTGAATGCTTGTGTTCCAAGTCCATATGCAAAACCTAAATCCCCAGCGTGACAGTGTGTGGAGGTGGGGCTTTAGGGAGGAATTAGGTCACGAGAACGGAGGTTCATGAATGAAATTAGTAGCCCTATAAGAAAAGACCAAGAGAAATGACCTCTCTCTCTCCCTCTCCCTCTCTCCCCACCCCCTCCCTCCCTCTCCCTCTCCCTCTCTCTGTCTCTCTCCATTATGTGAGCATACTGTGGGAAGATAACTGTGGGCACTGGGAAGCAGCCCCTTACCAGACACCAGAGTTGCGGGCACCCTGATTCTGGACCCCAGAACTATAAGAAATACATTTCTGTTGTTTAAGCACTGGTCTGTGTGTTCTGTTATAGCACGTTAAAGTAAGACAATAGGTAAAGGGAAAAATAATTTTCTATATTAATAATAATCCCGATTACTAAATTGCAAGCTTTAAATTTTTCATACTAACGATAGCCAATGTTTCTGTACGTTTTATGTGCCAAGCACTTTACAGAATAGTCTCTCCTTATCAAAATATCTTCATGTAGCCACTCTGCTTTTACTGATAGACATACAAAGGTTCAGAGTGTCTAGATGAATTTTCTGAGATCACACAGCCAATCAGTGGCAGAGGGCATCTGTATCTGAACACTCTGTTCATTCTCCTGGGAAGATCTGCTCCCTCACCAAGAACTGCATTGACACAAGGTTGGATCAGATGCCACAGACTCCAGACACCATCTCCTGTTCAATACGTCAGCTGAGAATGGTACTGAGAGCCAGGGCCACTGGGAATAGTGAATAGGGTGGTGGTTGTGAACTCATCCTGGGGTTTGGGTGTAGCCACACCCTGAATAGCACACAGGGCAGTGACAGAGCCCCACCTGGTGGGTTGGATCCATGTATAGGGGCATGGGGGACAGTGACAGGGAGGAAGGATTTCTCTGATGCCCACCCTGTGGACTCCCACTAGCTTCCTACATTGCTTCCACCTCTGGACATGAAGATTCTTAGACTGAAGAGTGGTATGGTACTTCACCCTTGTTTGCTAACAGTTCATCAGATACCAGCAAATAATACATCAAATAATTAAATACAGTGTGGCAGTTGCTACAGTGGGAAGTGGAGGCTAATGTAGAAGCCCCAGTGGTGAGCACCAAACCCACCTGCATGGTGGGAATCTGGCCAGGAAGGGCTTCCTGGAAGGGCCAGTGCCCCAGCTGAGACTGGAATCCACGTGGCACTGAGCCAGACAAACGGGAGGGACATGTTCAGGCAGAATGCACCCGGCAACACAAAGGGACAGCACAATGAAACCCCCAGGCTGAGGAACTTCATATCATCAGGTGTGGCAGCAGTGTCAGAATCACCAGAGGGGGACAAGATTGATGGTGACCAGAGGCAGGGGCTGAGAAGACCATGGAGGGCCTGGCAAACCCTCCTAAAGGATCTGAATGTAGGCCTTTGCCCTTCATTATGTGGCAGGGACAGGCTGGTCTTGTCAATTCGTATTTATCCTGTGCCCAGGTCTGTCTCTATCACCAGCATCTGCGCCCATATCCCTGCCGTAAGAGAAGACAGCTCAGGCAAGTTTACTTCTCCTTTCTGATGGCCAGTCATTTTCACCTCTAGAACAGGAACACAGAAGAACCACGAGAATAAAGTGAGACAAATGATGAACAATTACTAAAAATTAAAAAAGAAGCCCCGCAGCCAACATAAAGAATCATGCCTGGCTTCCCTCAAGGGTGCAGACAGGAGACCTCAGGACTCTCCAACATTTGCCTGAGCAGGGTGAACTGGGACAGGGAATCTGAGGCATGGGGTGCAGAAGGTGGCATCCAGCCGCAGCCATGGCTGTCATTGCCTAGAAGCCTCCGCCCAGCTCTTCCCTGGTAACCACTGCTCTGCAGCAACTGTCTCTGGGTTAACTTTCTAATACATGCACAGCAATAAGGGAAAAAAAAACACCAGAACCCCCAAATCCACTGTTCCCACTTGTCCAATATCAAGTACAAGGAGGATTTTCACAAAGTCTTTTTAGAATCCTAGTTAATAAAGAGGTGGGCAAAGAATATTGGATATTCAGATGATGGCAGGGTCTTTGCCCTAAAGGATGGGCACAGACTGCCCGGCTGCTTTCAGCCTCCCTCTCCATCAGCTCTCGCTCTGAATTTCTTTGACTCCTGATGAATTAGGGCAAGTCAAGTAGAGGGTGGGAGACACAGCCTCGGCCTGAGCACCCGGATCACAGGCAGTGTGTGGGGGACAAAAGCCTTCTTTAAGTAGGGAAGGGTTTCCAGCCATTGCACAACCACCTTTATTAGCATAACATCTCATTGTGCATTTTGTAAAACACCCCTCTTCCAATGCAGGGACAGAAACTGCTGTCCCTAGGGGTGGGGGAAAGGTCTGTAAAATTTAAACCATGGGGCACAGGTTTGAGACGCCTAGGCAATGATCTTCCTTGATATATAATTCATGATAGCCTTAAAGCTTGGCCTACTTCTGATGCAGAGATCATATATTTTGGAGAAGCCAGAGCAGGGGAGGGAGAAAAATCACTTTGCCATCATTCTGTTGCATTTGATCTCTTGACGAAAGCCAGGCAATATTTTGGACCACTCTTTTCTACCATAAGGGCTTCCCGTTAAGAGCTTTTTCATTTTATTTTATTTTTTCTTTCTCTCTTAAATTGAAGAGGCAGCATGTCATCCAGTTTCAGTTTTATCTTCTGTAACACCGGATAAAAGATGAGGCTGAATCCATCTGTTAGCACATACAGGCTGCAAACTGTGTGGAATGAGGCGCTCACGCACACGCACACACGCCTTGCAAAAAGGGGGAAAAAAATCCACGCTTTAAAAAAATTTATTATCAGCCATCCTACCCAATGCCGACCAGATAGCAGCACTTTTAGCCTTTTATGGGCAGATTCAGGAGGAAGCACCCTGGCCTGCCGCAAAGACTCCCCCTGCGCTGCCACAGGGATGGGGATGCTGGGGCTGGCTGCAGGCCAGGCCGTTCCCCCTCAGCGCAGGATGCCGACCTCCAGAAATCCCTGAGGATGTCCCTGGGGGCTGTTACCTGCGCGTCCCAGCAGGCTCTAAGAATCCCAGGGCACTGAGCAGGTTTCCATCCTCTGGCACCAAGGCCATTCTCCTGGGTCTGGATTTCTAAGTAAACGAGCAGGAGGCAGTCTGGGCTGAGCTGTATGCAGGTGGACAGAAAGCCCCACCTGCTCCCTTGGTCTTTTCTATGGCACTGCTGGCCGGGTGGCTCTGTGTACTGCACTCTCGGGGTCTCAAGAGCTGCTCAACAATTCCTGACAGTGCTGAAAATACTGCATCAGAGCAGGAGCAGGAGAAGATCAAAGAGTGGAGGCCAGAGGTGAGGGGAGGATGGGCCCGCTGTCAGGCTCCACAAGTTTTTTTTTTGTTCAAGCGGGCCTGGTGCAGGTGGGGAATCCTGATGTGCACAGGGCTCTTTGGTTTCTTTAACGCAGGAACTGTGCTAACCACAGAGTCCCCAGATAAGCAGACTTCACATCATCAACTAGGTGAAGCTTGATAACACAGGGGTCTGGGGTGAGGGTGACAGGCCAAGGTCTCTGCACTCAGAGGGCTTAAGTGAATTTCAGGAAGGGCCCTGAGCCCCTGGTCCCTACACCCTTCTGTAGGGTCTCCCATCGGCCCCCTCCTCTTTACTCCACGGTGGTTGCCCTACTTTAGACCTTTATTATCTCTCTGCTGGACGGTTATGCACACACAGACAGATGGCTCTTCCTGCAGTGGCACGGCTATCACTCATCACTCCATGGCACAAACCTTTAATGAGTCCCCCTTTGACCAAGAAAGAAAGCCCAGCCTCCCATTCCTAAGACTCTCTTCATTAGGCCCTTAGCCAGATTTCTAGCCTCATCTCCCCACTCCTCTTTCTCCTCCCCACACCCTTTCCCAGGACCTTTCCACCTGCAAGCACTTGCTCATACCTACCCTCTTCCTAAAATACTCCCTCCACTCTGCCTCCTTAATTCCAAATCCAGTTCATCTTTCAGAACCAATCTCAGAGGTCACGTCAGCCAGGGACTCAAATTTGATGCCCAGGAAAATGTCTTTGTCCTCTGCATTCTCATAATTTCTGCTCCTCTAACACATTCTGTTCACCTTGGGGTTTTTTGTTTGTTTGTTTGTTTTGTTTTGTTTTTTCAGACCACAAAATGTCCCAGGTGGAAGAGTATCCAGTTCATCTTTGTGGACTCACTCTACCTAGCATAGCTCCTAGTCCATTAGGGGTGACCACGATGGCATTTAGAACCATAAGCGGGTATGTCTGCAGGGTTACAGAAGGTGCAGGCAGCCACATAAGCAGACCCTGTCAACTGAGCAGGTAGAACAGGCAGGCTGGACAGGTGGGGTCACAGCAGAGGACAAGACGACCTTCCAATGCTAAAAGCCAATGGCCAACTCTGGTCTCCATCTTTATTAAGCCAATGGTAATATTTGACACCAGGGAGTCATCACTGCTTCTCGAGTCCACTTCTCCTTGATCTCTAGGTCACAGTCTCTGACTTTCCTCCCAACGAGTGGCCAGGGGTTCCTTCTCTTTTTCCAAATTCTGAGCACTTCTTCTTCGGGATTCAGTCCTTCAGTCTCTCTTCTCTGTCACGAGTTGCTCCTGTAGTTTTGGGGCTTTCCATATCACTATATAAGTCCCAAGCTTATATTTCCAGCTTTGCCCTCTCCCTTGCTTACAGTAACTGAGAGTCAACCAGAAACGTGCACTTGGACATCTAAGTGCAGCTTCACGTGGGCCTGTGGCCTCATCTTGCCTCCCAGTTCTGCTTCACCCACAGACTTTCTCATCTTAGCTAACGACAATTCCATCCCTCCAGTTTCCTAGGTCAAAGTACTGAGTCATCTTAGCCTCCTTTTCATGTCATGCCCCACTTCCAATCATTCGGGTGTTTCTTCTGGTTTTACTTTTAAGATATATCCAGTGTCCCTCCCTACCGTTGACTCCTGAGTCTAGCAGGGACATCCTCCCCTCCCCAGGCCTCTGTGATTTTGTCCTTGACCTCTGGGTCTACTTCTCCTACAGTAGCCAGAGGGACACCACTAACAACCAGAGGCAACCTGGACTCTCCTCTGGTTTAAACAGTCCAGTAGCTAATCTTTTGCTCCATTTAAGGGTACAAGTCCTGGCTCACTTGACGTACTGCTCTTCCTCTGTTCTTGGGTTCGACCACACCGGTCTCCTTGTTGGGCCTCAAGTGCCTCAGCCACACAGTGTTCTCTCTGCCCAGAACACTTTCCCCCAGACACAGATATGCCACACTCACCTTTAATAATTTGTGCTCAAGTGTCACCTTTTAAACGAGAACCATCCTGCCCACCCTTTTAGACTGCAACCTCCCCCCACCTTATTTTGTTGCATTTCTTTCCCACGGGTCTTTTGACCTCTAATAGACTAGAAAGTAATGAACATGACTTTATTACCTTTGCCTTAAAAATTTTACTGTTTATATTATATATCATTATTTTATATAATAAGTATTCATAAATAACAAGTTTATATATTACATTCTTGCTTTTTATCTTAGTTATGATTAACATAATATTATTATTATTTTTTAAATATTTATTTTTTTAGTTGTGGTTGGACACAATCTTTATTTATTTATTTTTATGTGGGGCTGAGGATCGAACCCAGGGCCCTGCACTTGCTAGGCGAGGGCTCTACCACTGAGCCTCAACCCCAGCCCTAACATAATATTATTAACATTACTTTAATGTCACTAATGTGATTCATTTTCTACTTTCTTTCATTGATGTTTCACACCCAAGGCCTAGCAAAAAGTAGGCACCCGGTAAACATTTGCCAGACACATGAATTAATGATTCTAGTTCAAGATCTCTCACCGTAGCTTGAACAATGCGTAGCCAGAGTGAAAGGTGGCTGAAAAACACCTGTAGGCAGGTGAACTTAAGAAACAAGTGCCTGGGGACAGAGTCTTCTTCAACCTCTTAAGACTTGATAGTCTTGCCAATGTCCACCTGAATAATCCGATACCACTAAAGAAGGACCACCAAGCAGTTTCAGACTTGCTCAGATCAAGCAAGGAATGTTTTCAGGGACTTCAATGTACAGCTCTGCTTTTTATATAAATGAAATACATCAAAGTTGATAAATAGCTGTGTGTCAACATCCCCTCTACAATTCTGTTTATATTACACATTTTTTTCACACATTTCTTTTCCCTGAAATCTTACTAAGACAATATCCTTAGTTCTATCTCGATTCTCTCACAACTAGACACCCTGAAAGCATGCTTTCCGGGCCAGTCCCTTGTCAGTCTTGCTCACTGTCACAGGCTCAGTTCCCATCTGAACACAATGTTTTTAAAAGTATCTGGTGGATGAACAATGAATGCCCTGGGAACATCTACCAGGACCCGTTCCACGAGAGCCAACTATGTTCTGAGACGCAACCCCCCACCAGACTGGTCACCAGAGCAGAAAGCACACAAACGGGGACTCCTCCCAGTGCCTGGCATGGTTTCTGGCTGCAAGAGACATTTGACCAGCCTTTGATGGCAAGAAGTCAAGTTCAGCTACCTGCAGGCCTGGACATGATCAAGGGCACTTCTAGATACACATGCTGGAATCTTAGGACTCTCTACTCTGATGCTGTGGTTGGACCCTAATTAGAGAGCTAATGTGGGGAAGGTCAAACACCCCATTTACTGCAGCATCCACCTGTCATACAAGGGGGTTACTGTGGGAATCAGAAAGACTCCACTCCCACTCAGGTCCCTCCCTTTAGAGCAGGGGCTGAGGCATGGAGGACGTTTGTTGGTGTGGGATGGTCATCACAGCAGCAAGCCCCCTGGCTGTGGGAGGATTTGTAAGACCCTCGAGGACCGACTTCACCATAGTCTGGCCTCAGATGACCATTTATACTGGGGATATTCTCTGCCATTTCCTCCTGTGAGCTAGGTGGAGCTCATCATGTTGATCC
Source organism: Marmota marmota marmota (assembly GCF_001458135.2). Taxonomy (NCBI): domain Eukaryota; kingdom Metazoa; phylum Chordata; class Mammalia; order Rodentia; family Sciuridae; genus Marmota; species Marmota marmota. The sequence goes on along the minus strand of NW_025999977.1, from coordinate 48,947,742 downwards.
AGGCATCTGTCAAAGGGCTGCTGGGCTAACTACCACTGTCTATCAAAAGCTTCCTTTAACCATGTTTTCATCCCAGATGTTTGCGAAAGACTTGCCATTACCAAGTTCAGAAGCATGATTAGGGGCTTTCGGGCTCTGATTAAAGTCAGGAATTAACTGAGCTTCAGAAGTAACTGCCTTGGAGGCCACGCATAGATAATCACATGGAAGATGATTCCAGGGTCAGTGCATATACTTTCTTCTACCTTTGGGGAGTCTTTAATATGGAAAGGGGTCAATAATTGCTATGGGAAATAAGAGCAAAGTAGAGCATAAAAACAAAGCAGGATGCATGTAGCCTTTACACACACACACACACACATACACACACACACAGGCACAACCACTGAGTTTCCTAGACATCAGCAGCTGATTGGATATACCTCATAAATACAAAACTTCTCAAGAAAAACTGGTTAACACCAAAATGAAAAAGTATTAGGTCCTGTTTTCATTGTGGTAGAAATCAGGGGAGAAAGACTTGGACAGTGACAGCATTCTTTCATCTGAAAGTCATACTTCAACTGAACCGGCAGGCATTCCAGGGGAGAGCAACAGAACAGAATTGATCCACGAGCACCAACATTCTTTTCATTTTTCCCCCAATATTTTTGTAACCTCAAACAAATATCGCAAATGCCTCAGGTTTTTGCATGAACTCACCTATTCTTAGCTTGTATATTTACTCCACCAACATTTGCTAAATAAGTGAGGGAGTATCCTGGGCTTGTGCAAGGTGTGGCATTTGAAACCAGAGGTCTTGGCTTCAGCTAAGTGTTGCCCTGAAAATGGAGAGGGCTCCAACAGACCAATGCAAGAATTTCAGGAATCAACAGACGCTGGCCAGTGCAGGAGTGATGGGCCATGAAGCCATCCTGTGCTTGGGGCGTGTCAGAGCCTGCTGCTGTGACTTTCCATTGTCTTTCATTCTATCACATTTGTTCAAATGCTCTCTCTGATGGTTCATTTTGTGCATCAACTAGACTGGGCCCTGAGGTGTCCAGATGTGGGGTAAACCTTGTTCTGTGGCGAGAGAAGGTGTTGGTAGATAAGATCAACACCTCAACTGGTGGACGGAGGAAAGCAGATGGTACCCCTCAAAGTGGGTGGGTCTCATCCAATTGGCTGAAGGTCTGAATAGAACAAAATGCTGAGCAAGGGAGAATTTGCTCTCTGCACCTGCCTATCTTTCAGCTAGGACCCGGGCCTTCTGCCTTTGAACTTGTACTAGCACTGGAACTCACACTGTCGGCTCTCCTGATTCTCAGCCCTTCAGACCCAGGCTAACTCCACGTATCATTAGCCCTCCTGGGTCTCCAGCTTGCCAACTGCAGATCTTGTAACTTCTGAGCTTCCGTAACCATGCGAATTAATTCCTTAAATTAATCTCTTTATATGTATCTATGTCTACATATATCTCTTATTGGTTTTATTTCTCTGAAGATCCCAGAGTAATACATACCAGATAATAGGAGATGTGTTAGTGTTCAAACAACACAACCACATCTGGTACATTCCTCCTTCCAAATACAATTATCAGTTGGGTTAATGCAAATTAGCAACTGGAAATTTCATTTCCTTGTATCATATCAGTTGCTACAAAACAGAGAAATGAGCAAATGTATTCAGATATTACATAATCAACAAATGTCTAAGTTTGATGCAGGTCTTGAGTAAGCTCTGAAATCCAAAAGACTGTCTAAGTCATGATTTTGCCATTTATGAGCTATCTGGTCACAGAAAGGTACACAAGCTCTGCTTTCTTACCTCTACCAACTGTACCAGATACCCTGGTCAACTTATTAGAAAGATTATACCCAGACCAAATTCAGCACACTCTGTGTCTTCATGTTGTTTTTTCTCTCTCTTTTTAATACCTGTCCTACAAAGCCTATCAGGTCCTATCCACCCTCCTCCCCAAACACACTGCCTTCTTCTGTAAAATTTTGAATTAGCAAAGAACACAATCTCTGAGGCCCTCCCACTTTCTTCCCTTCTGCCTTGGACAATCAACACTTTTCCTTCAGATATTAGCACCCCAACTTCTTTGGGTGCCTGGTCATCAGACTGCCTTCTCTGAGCCAACAGGTCACTCCTACCTCGTTGCACAGCATTATGTCTTCTCAATATATTCTGAGCTCCAGACACCACACTGCCCAACACAACATATAAATGATATGTATATATGCATAAGTAGGTAGTGGCTGGATACATAGGCACACATACAGAAAAGCAGGAGCCTTGTTTTGTTCAGTGCCAGGAGAACAGTAGGTATACAATAAATATTTTTCAATTGAGAAAATGAATGAACAAACCAGACCCAGATGTCCCAGTCCCTTCAAATTCTCAGAAGTGTCAAGGGGTGGACATTCAGTCTCAGGTAGAAGCTAATGACAGCATAGGTAGGAAGAACTCACCTACTGGGGGGCCAAGTGGGAGGAGCCCTGAGTTGTCCCAGTTCTCCATACAGCACTGTATGGTTGAAATGGGTCCAGGAACCTCTCCGACCACAGGAGCCTTCTGACACAATCTCCTGGAGCCACATTATAAAGGTGTTCATAAACACTGACCCTTATCCACTCTGGCAGAGGCAGCTGGGGAAATGAAAGTGCCCTTGGAAGATTGCTCACCATCATGCCACTGACCACCTATGCAAGGCCAAGATCATTATGCCACCGACCGCTACCCTATGCAAGGCTGGATGGAGCACACGCACTGGCTTGGACACACTCAGCACTCAGGGTTCCCCTGAACCCTCCATTTGCTGGTAGTGTGATCTGAGCCAAATGTCTTTGCCTCGAGCCACAGCTCCTCTTCCATAAAATGGGATAAACAGTGAGATATGATTCCCAGGATAGTTATGACGATCAAGGGAGGCAGTGTGGGTGGGTAACAAACTCGAAAATCTGTCTTCATGTCCTCAGAGCTGCATAGAGTGCTTACCACTAACGCTAACAGAAGGGGAAATGGTTAACACATAAATAAAGCCTATATTTGTCTACTTATTACTAAAATACACCGTTTTATTTGATTCATTTATTTATTTATGAAACACAACATTTTGAATGAGCTCGTCTGTCTTGCTCAAACTTGTTAATCCTGGTAAGAAAAGGTTTAGAGGTTGAAATGGATTTTGAAATGTCTGGACCCTCGGGATGAACTTATTTCAATGCAATATGCTATAATCGCAATTACAGCATAAAAAGCAGAACAAGATTTTACTATTTTCAAGTTCACACTGGCCTTTGAGGACACTATCAGTCAAGGTCTTAGAGAGAAACAGACAGTGATAGAGCACTCTGTGGCCTTATCTGTCTGGGAGACACTCCACCGCGAGGAGAGCCTCTGCCACACCCACTGCACCCGCTTGGCTCCTGCCCTCGCATCTCTCTGCCTTCCTTTCTTTCTCTAAACTAAAGAGTCACTATTGCTTCCCAGAAAGGCAGGGTAAGGATCAACCACAATTAAACAAGATATGGTGAGGTGTAAGAATTCTGAACAGCCCCAAAGAAAGACACGACAATGGTCAAAAAGTCCTGTGTGATTACCGTCCCTGTCAAGGACATCGCTCATCAACAAGGCTGGGGACCTTGAGTTAAGTTTGCACCACAAGAACTCTTTGATACAGGACACGAGTTTCAGCAGAAGGGGGAGAAAGGGCTTCAGAGATGCGATCACCATAAATTTAAGAAATAAATTGATAAACCCATGTATCACTCTAGAGCACAGTTGAAATTATGCTTTTGCCAAATTTTCTAATCTTAAATAGACTGCAGAGACTTTAATTATACAGTCATGCCTCAATATCCTCTAGGGATTGGATCCAGAACTCCCCTCCCCCACAGACACCACAGATGTTCAAATCCCTTCTGCAAAATGGCTTAGTATGTGCAAAAGCCTATGCATACTTCCCTATTACTTTAAATCATCTCTAGATTCCTGATAATACATGAAGGCCATGTGCATAGTTGTTACAGTGTATTGTTCAGGGAATACTGATAAAGAAAATGTCCATACATGTCCAATGCAGCTGCACCCACCATGGACCTAACACAGTAGTGCTAGCAAAGTGAAGACAGTGGCAGTATAACAGTTTTCCCAACATGTACTTTTTTTTGTACCAGGGATTGAACGCAGGGACACTTAACCACTGAGCCACATCCCTAGCCCTTTTTATGTTTTATTTTGAGACAGGGTCTCAATAAGTTGCTTAGGCTTTGCTAAGTTTCTAAGTCTGGCTTTGAACTTTTGATCCTCCTGCCTCAGCCTCCCAAGCCACTGGGATTACAGGTGTGGGCCACCACACCCAGTTTTTTCCACTATCTTCCATCTGCATTTGGTAGGATCTATGGTAAGGGCTGACTCTATTTGACTTTCTTGGGTTCCCAGAGTATTGGAGCAGCTATGATCTCATATATCTTTTTAAGACAACTAGTGTGTATTAATTACCTATTGTTTGCCAGGCAGAGTGCTGGGTTTTACCCCTAAGATCCAGGAGTAAATGGTACAAAATTTCTTCCATCACGGAGCTGCTACTTTCTAATGTGACAGCTTCCACTAAAATATCCACACCTGCAGTAAACTCCATTCCCAGGATGCCATCAAATGTTATCTTACTAAGAACACAATGTTCACATCTTCTTCAGTAAGTTGCCAGTTTGTGGATTAGACTGTATTCTTTTCCCAACTGCAAAAGATTATAGGGCTTGAAGAGTTGCTGTGTAACTTGCATGTACACCTCCTCTTCCATGGAAGGGGATGCAATTTGTAGAAGATGACTTGGACAATTGACATGTTTAAAAAACAGAATGTGAGCAGAATAAAGAATGCCACTTTCCAGAAGAAGCTTTGAAAGGCACTTCCTCTCAATTTTCTGCCACCTTGCTCACTCTTTTTACCATCATGAACACAACACAATCCAAGAAGCATCAGCTCCTTCAGCTCAGGTCTCAGAATAAGAAGACATGTGGACAAGGTCAAGAGTCCCCCTACAACACTTTACATGTGATGTAAACAAAATGCTTGTTACTCCCAACCATTGAGGTTGGAAGACTTACTTGTTATTGCAGCAAAACTGACTGATACACCACATCTTCCCAAGTTAAGTGGTTTTCTGTGCTTAGGTATTATGTATGAGAAGAAACTATGTCCCTGTGTAGATAAGGTTCCTAGGACCGCACAGTGGGCAAGCCACAGCTCAGAATCAAACAGCAAAGATGAAAGCAACAGGAACAAAACCATGTATTCATTACAGCCTACTGCAAAGAAAAGCAGGCCTGGCTCACCTTTCATGGAGAAATCTCTTCTGCAAACTGCAGATCAGTTAAATCACTAGCAATTATAAAGGTTTCATTGGTCTCAGGATCAGTTCCTGATATCAAGGACAATGGAGCGAAAGACCTACAGGCAACAAAAGCTGCACAGAATAAGAGGACAGAGCTTCTGTCCCCACTAAACTTACAAGCTGGCAGCCTCAGAGACTCTCCCAAGACTGAGCAGCTCCAAGAAGGGTGGCTGTTCCTCCCTGGCCACGAGAAGGTTGCCTGAGCTCAAGAGAAGAGCCACCTAGCACTCCAGGTGCCCGTCACATGCCTGGAGGCAGCGCCAGGAAAGGCAACAATCAGGTGTGTGATTTCACCAGGAAACAAACATCAAGAGCCCCTGACCTTAGGCCTAGGGAAAGGGGCAGGCATCCAGGACAGACGCTCCCGGATGATGGGACTGGGTGACTAAAGCAACTGACTTCTTCCTGTTGCTTTCTTTTCAAGTGTCCTTTTCCTTTATTTTCCTTTCCTTTTTACTTTCACTTTAATAGGACGAGTCACCTTGATCACTGATTCAGACACACGCCCGCCCCAGCCTGCTGGTCGATGTGGAAGGGTTCCCCAGCAGCGGAGTTATTTGCCAGGAAGTTCAGTTCTGACAGCTATTTCTGGGGGGTCTGAGAGAGTTGGCACCCTGCGTGTGGCTTCCCATGACAATTCACACCCCTGTGGACCCAGCTAGGCTGCTCCTGACACCTCCCTCCCCTTTCTGCCTACAGATGTCTTTTCCATATAGCACCAGGACCCCTCTGGGCTTCCTTCACTACAGTAATATTAATTCAATAAACAATTGCCCCTAGTCAGCAGGAAAACATGCATGTGTGTGCTTTAAAGAACGGCACTGAAGCACAAATATTATACGAATATAAATCAGGAAAGTAATTCTGGAAGCCCAATGAAAGCCCAAACAGGCAGCTGTGGACACATCAGGAGGAGCAAAGAAAGCTGATAAAAACCGAGTTGTGAAGAAATGTCAGACTTTATCCCAAACCTCTCACCAGGTATCATGTGTGAACAGAGGTCCCTAACCGGCATGCGATTCACACCCTGTAATCTGTAGAGCCTTTCGCTTGTTTCCAAGCTTGTTATTTCACAATATTCCTGGGAGGGAGGGAAGATGAGCTCCACTGGAGGATCAGGAGAGGAAGAGAGGCTCTGGGTCCCATCCTAGAATGGCTGCTCCTTTCCTCTAACATCAGGTGCCTGAGGGCGGTGGTGTTACTATGAATATCACCATTTTAAAAACTTGAGCATGCATTTAAACCTGGGAAATTCAAGTGATCTTCTCACAGGTGCTTTGGGCCCACCATCATGAAGGCCCCAAGAGGTTAAAGTTGATCTGACCCGAGCACCCAGTGGTGCCTGTGCACGGACTGTTCAGTTCTCAAAACAGCTGTTGAATTGGGGGTTGGGGGGGAGACAAACCATCAGCTGAAAGAGAATAACTTTGCTCCCAGCTGCTCTGTTTTGTAACTGGCATGCCCTCCTGGGTATGCACCCTCCGACCAGAAGTCCAGTTGGTTCATCCCTCCCTCATGAAGAGGCCCTAATGGCTCCCTACAGACTTCAGGCTTCAGGATGTCCTCTAGCTCCAATCTTCACCCACACTACCCCTCAAGCTGCTCTAAGTTGCTGCACGTTGCTAGAAGCCCCTTTGCTGAAGGACGCGTGATTCCGACGGGAAGGGATGTGGAGTGGAGCAGGCCTCCTAGAGGCTCCTGAGCCTGGAGTTCCTCTCTCCCCCTCTTTAGCCCTCTGCATTCCCTGGTACTTCCTGCCTGAGAAGAAGCTGAAGCCTCTCAGAGACTCGTGCTCTGTCTGCAAGGGGAAGGGCCCTGCCAGGGGACCAGGAGTTTTTCTTTCTGGAAAGGTCTCCAGAGACAAGGCCTTCCAGGTCCTGTGGGCTCCCCCTGCTCCCCTCTGAGTCACAGAGTGGTGAGTGGAAAGTCCTGGCTGAAATCCCGACACGCTTTAGGGTTTCTGCAGAGCCTCCTGGTTCCAGCCTGCGGTCACTCTTTATAAACACAAGTCCCCAGCAGCTGTTCATCCCTGGGGCTTCTGGAGATGTCCTCTTTCTCCAGTTAACCCTCTCCTCACCATGCCCTTTATTCCTCCTTCCTATCCTCTCCTTCACTATTCTACCTGTCTGGCGGCTGTCCCCCAGGGAACTGGCTGAGTGGGGCTTAGAGCCCACATTCTTTCAAAATTCCCAGGTTTCAAATTTAACTAGGACTTGTAGCCTTTAAAAGGGAAAGAAAAAAAAAAAAAAGGAGTAGAGGCATTAATAAGAGCTGAGCTCTCTCTCTATCGCAGGCCTTGAGCTATGTGCTGGGGTTGTGACAATTAAGGACAAGCCCAGACCTGCTGTCTGGGTGCTCAAGCTAGTGTGCGACAGGCAGCGAACCAGAGACAGGAAACATAAAGTAAAGGCTCTTGGTCAGAGAGAGCAGCAGGAAACACAGCCCCCTCCACCTACCACTGGCCACTTGGCCACTCAGCTATAGCCCCAGGCCTCCTTGCCGTCCTCTCGACAGGCCAAGCAACCTCCACTCCTGGCTTGGCACTGGCTGAGGCTCTGCTGAACACAGTTTCCCCTGATTGTCCACAAAGTTCATTCTCTTACTTCCTTCAGGTCTCTACTCAATACCACCTGCCCCTGAGGCCTCCCAGGCCACCTTGCTTAAAAGAGCATCCCTTCCCCACTCTCCACCTTTACTCCTCCTCACCTCGACACCCAGCTCTGCTTTGAAACTTATCATCATCAAACATAATACTCATTTGGCTTGTTTATACATTTATGGTCCATATTTTCCTATCAGCTCCAGGGGGCCAGGGAAGGACCTGACTCATTGTGGGTACTCAATAACTATGTGTTGAATGAGTACTTGGATGGATGGATGAATTTGGTGACCTGCTGGGGAAGGTTTCCAGGAGAAGGGAACTCTGGAGCGAATCTGAGAAATCTGTCTCAGTAAAGAAAGAGCATTTTAAAAAGAGGATGCAGCTCGTGTGTGGTTTTGGATAAATAACATTACCATTTTCTCTTCTGTAATATGAAGCTAATGTATAATATTTGCAAATCTATGTTAAGCTATGAAACCAAACAAAAGAGAGTTTGAGCCAATAAAAGTGAGCTACCAATGGTGCAGGCTGATGCATCCTGGGGAAAGACAGGGGAAGCCTGTCATGCTCCACAACCTTGGGCTTGACTAGTGAGCAGCCGACGGAAACTGGGAACCCAGCACAGCGAGGGGGGCGCTGGTGGGCCAGTGAGACTTGATCTTGTGTTGACAAGGGTGCCTCAGTTCCAGGCCAAGGCAAAATCCCAAGCACCCTGCGGAACTGTGCTCTCTGAATTGTTCATTCACAAAGCAAACCCAGCGCCTGGCATGCGATCTGCCTTTGAGTGAAGGATTCCATGGCTCTGAGTCCTGGTTTTGCTCTCTGTGTCATGAAGGCCACATCTTCTCCCATTAATCGATACATGGGAAAGTTTCCAGAACAGTGTCTGGCACTTCCGAAACACGCAGCAAGAGTTCATTAGATGGAAACAGACGTTACTTGCACAAAGCTTACATCTAGGCGGGGAGAGTCCTGCAACTCCATGCTGGAAAAAGGCAAAGGAACCGATCTGATGGTTTTTCTGAGGCTCAAGGGACTCTAATCATGGCAGAAAGGATTTTATTACCTAAAAAAAGGTATGTCCTAGAAGCAGCATGAGCTGTATGGTACAGGAGCGTGGAGGACTTCACCCAAACCCTGGTGCTCTGTGTTCACTGCCATGTCTTAAGGAAAAATTTAAAAAATGTTCTTAGCATCAACGTCTTTCTCTTCAGAAAAGGAATAAAAATATGTGCCTTGCAAGGTGGTCTGTGGGTGCAGAAATGTCTACAGAAAGACTGGCAATATAGTGTCAACGGGTGTTAACTGCATTCTGAATTCCATGATTCATTTTTATTAATGTAATTGAAAATTTGAGAATACTTTGAAAAATTAGGGGCCACATTGGGTCTGAGTAACCTGTAAATCGTTGGTTAGAAAGAAAAAAAAAAACTATGTGCATAAGCCACAAAATAACAAGCACACTGTAGCTATTTTAGTTTATATAAGCCACTCAAGCTATTTCCTGAATCTGAGGTTTAACAGATAAACTTACACAACCCTCTACCTTACCAGTGAGTAGCAGAGTATACAGTAGAGAGGGAACAGGGGGTACAGGGCCTCTGGCACATGGCAGATTTAAGGGGGACACGAGGGGGGCATGTGGAAACCTCAATCTGTACTCATGGGGAAGAGGACTCCTGGTTACGGTCATTGCGGCCACCACACCACAAGAGAGCCTCTGGCCTAGCTTTAGAGGGCACCTTGTCTACCCGCTCATAGAGACAGAGGAACTGAGGCTCAGCGAGGGGCGTAAACACAGATCCAGTCTCAGTGCCTCCACCCACACTGGACAGTGCTCTCTCCTCCACCCGTGGGGTCTTCCTAATCGTCACCAGCTCAGGAAGCAAAGCTGTAAAGCTACGGTAATCCTGCTCTGCTCCTTTCCCCCCGTCCAGTTCCCCTACTCTGCTAAGCCCCATGTCTGAGAAGATTGGCAGGGACGTAGGCACAGCAGATCAGGCGTGTCCTGGTCCCAGGGGCTGAGGCAACTCAACACTTTCTCCCTCTGAGTTTCCCTTTCTCCGTTTCTTTTTCTCTTTCTTTATCTTTTCCTACCTCCCTGCAGCTGACGATATTAAATAAAACTGAATATATTTTTGTCCCTTATTTTTTGAAAACTTGTGTGAGATTTTTCTTTCATCTACTTTTACTTTTAAAGCAGCATATCAAGTGATCTGAGTTATTTTTAATACATCTAGAAAAGAGTTTATAGGGTTCTATGTTTCTGAAGCAGAAGAATCCGAAATTTCTTCCTAAAGAGCGTAATTTAGTTGCTTCCTGACACTTAATTGATCTCTCCATGGTCATGAATCCCTCAGCCTCAACCTGCAGGAGCACTTGAGAAGTCGGCTGTGTTCAGGAGCCACACTGGCCAGGGGCTGGCCTGAGCCAGAGCCTGGTGCAGACAGCACCCTTCAGGGCCTTGCTTGAGAAGCTCCCTCTGTAAGGACCTCCAACCCAACACGCTCATGCCCACAGCACACCCATACACATGCTCACACTCATGCACACGCACTCACACACCACCCACACTCAACAGCATGCTGGCTCACATACACCCACAGCAGAGTCACACACTCTCAAACCACACACACGCTCACCCCTGCCCCACACAACACATCCATACAATCTCTCACACACCCCACACCTGCCACACATTCACACTCACACCCACTCAACACACACAGTCAAACCATGCACACACACACCCCATACTACATCACCCACCGTACAAGCACACTCACACTCATACACTAGGCCTCTCCAATTGATGAGGGCCACCCCAAAGCAATCTTCATCTCCTTATGCCCTGATGTGACATATTTAACGCCTCAGTGGCTTCAGCTGTCTGCGCAAACGGAAGGCCTTAAAGATGCTGCACTCCCCTGTCATTTCCAAAGTGGAAATCACCCTCTGTGGTCAGACCCCTGGTTCCTGTTCTAGTTGCTGATGGGGAGAACCTTCCAGAGAAGCAGGGTGGAACCTCAGAGACATGCAGGGCCACTGACTTGTCAAACCTCATCAAATTCTGGAGGAAAGTTAAGCTTTCAACAGGGCGAAAGACAGAGTTACGTGTTACATAGCATAAACTCAAAAGGCAAAGGAATTAAAGGGGAATGGGAGGGGGTGGAGATTGTCCACCGTTTGTTCTCCAGTCTCTTAAATTCTCCATGGTTCAATGCCATACAGCCACAGACCAGAACAGCACATGCCTCCATTTCCTTGGGCAGATGTTGAACTGGTCCTGTGTTCTCCAATAAGGAACTCTGACACTCCTCTGATCCCCTGAGCAGTGCTTAGCCATAGCCTTAATTATAGGCCCAGAACACAGGGCAACCACTGGTGACGGCCATTACCTTCACGGCTATGGTCATCCTCCTGCTTGGTCCAGTGGCCAACAGGCCCTTGCTGGCCTCAGAAATATGAATGGCAGCAGAGGTGCCATCAGACACACACAGCCAAAGGCAATGAGAGATCAATCTCATGAAAGAAACAAAGAGCCTGGCCGAAACCAGGGCCGAGCCCTGGAGCCTCTCCTCAGCCCCCTGCAGTAGTCTGCCTGGGACGGAGCAGGCAGCTCCGTGCTCCCGGTCCCCTCTCCCCCTGGCCTCCACTCTAGACTCTCAGAGAGAGAAGGAGAGGTCATCTGCTTAGAAACTCAGTTCCCAGGGAAAAGAGAAGTGGCAACCCAAGACCACTCAACAGAAGCAGACCCAAGAGCCAAGGCCTTCTCGCACCCCTCTGGGACCTGGGGCTCCTCACTTCCCCATGCTTGCTCTTCACGCCCTGGTTCCTCCTCACAAGCTGAAATGATGAGTCAGAATGAAAAAGTCCCATCTACCTTCCCCTAAGGCCAACGGTGAAACTTGGTTACAGGCCACACACTCAATCAAAAATTCCCAGCTTATTTTTACTTCTAAGGAAGCTTTAAATATATATATATCTGTACTGGTGAAACTTTGGAACCCATGTTTTAACATATTCTTATTGTTTTGGTTTTGGGTCAAGAATGGTCATTTTGATCATTTATTATTGTTTAAGTTGATAAAATATAAAACTGGCCATGTTTGGTTTTGATCAGCACAATATGAACCATGTCATCACACTCTAAATCTCCAAAGGTGAGATTCTTGCCTCTGTCTCCCTAATTCTAGGGGCACTGGGACCACCTTAGGCACTCTGCAATGGATGCATCAATTTTTTTAAAAACCCTTTGTCCCAAAATGCTTCAGAATACAGAATCCTTTACACTCTGAAGAGGCGGCAGAACGCATCAACCATGTATTCCATTCACCCCCAGGAGGGTCTGGGACACTGTCTTTCTGCCGAAACACTCATTCATCCTGAGTGGGCTAAATAAGAGCTATAAATACTCTCGCGTAAGATGGAGCCAGCTTTTGCTTTCAAATGACTGATGAAAAGAATTCGTTTTCAGAGCTTTTGAGATTTTGTACGTAACAATAAGAGAACACGTATGCGTCAGAAATCAGCTTCCAAAACCCATGATTCAAGGGCCCAGATTTGAAACCTCCATACTTCAGAAAAAAACACATTTCAGAAATAAAGGAGCAGAAGATCACTAACACGGTACATACAGAGCTTGATTCTTAGCCAACCTTGTCACAATCCTGTGAACACTGCAGCGGGGTTTATTTCAAGTGTTGAGTGAAGACCCCCAGGCTAGAGACAGGAGTCTGCAGAAATGGGCTTTGGGGGGCATTACCTGAGGTGATTCAGAAAAGCATTATCAGAGGAAGGAGAAGGAGAAGCTCCAAGTCATTTCCCACTCAGAGCAATAAAGAGGAACCTAAAGGACGTGGCCAGAACTTTTAAAACAAATTTTATTCATAGGTCAGGCAAAAGGAGAGGCTGATAAATATTTGATTCATTCATCCTTCACAATATTCCTGAGACACAAACATTACAAACATCAGTCCACAAATTGGAAAACTTGGCAAATGTAGGGAATTTGCCCAAAGAATGAGCCAAGATTGCATCCCAGGTCTGCTCTCTGCACAACATGTGGCTCAGCAACTTCAAGGTACACATGCCATTTGTCTGGATTTCAGAGCTGTAGAAAGTTCGTGCCCCCAGCCTGGGAAAAGGCACTGGTCTCAGTCTCTCTCTCATTCTCTCCCCACCCCTTTCATTCATCTGTTTCTTTCTTTCTCTCTTTCCCTTTCTTCTTTCTCCTTCCTTTCCTCCCTCCCCCCGTCTCTCCTTGCCTTTCCATCTATACATCTGTCCACCCGTCCTTCTATCCAATGACCCTCAATTTCTACAGAACAAAGGGGTTACACCCTGGGGTTCACCCACATGTCACTCTGTCATTCTGTAAGCTGAGAACACAGCTGTTTTGTGATCCCATGATCACAAGCTGTCCCAGGAAGCATCTGAAAAACAAGTTATATAGCACCTGCCTCAACTGGGAGGATTCACAGCTCAGCAAGGCCGTATGCTTCAGGCGCTCCAGGCACAGATCCTTACAGCTGGATGGCATCTTCTGACAAACTGGCCCAAGCAAAGGACACCCTGAAGGATGCCAGTCAGCCACAGAGAAACACTTAAAACTCAAGCCGTATTTTATTTGACTTCAATTTGAAGGCATGGAGGCACTATGGCTACCATGAACTTCCACCTCTTGGAGATGAGCATTTTACCACATCACATCTTGGAACCCCATGCTCCTCATGCACATGTGGCCTTTGTTGTAGTGTGGCTGGTGGAGGAGCAGGCTGTGAAGGTGCACACCATGGTTTCAGACACCAGCTTGCAACCTCGGGTGGGCCTTTGTAGCGAGGCAATGTCATACATCTTCCTTAGAGTGGGGATAACATCTGTTTTGAACACTCTTCAGAAGATGGCTAAAAGTGGGTACTAAATGCTTGCTACTATCATCCTGGTGGCAAGACCCTATATTGTTCTGTAGGTACTGCTGCCCATGTTTTACCAAAGGGGACATGACATTCAGCAAGATGAGACACCAGCCAAAGGCCAAGCTGCTTGTGAATAGGCAGCATGGGCATAAGATCCTGGGCCTTCTCTGTCTCTCTGTGCCCCACCCCAGTATGCTGCCTCTCTATACTGGGTGATTGGAACCAGGGCTCCTCACTGCTAGCCAGCATCTGGTTGCTAGTAGGAATAAGAACTTGCAGAGTGCTCTGATAGGTGTGTTGGTCACTGATCTTCATGATCAGGTTGTGCATTTTATTTAAAACACAAGAATATTTTATTTAAAACACAAGAACATCAAAACAATTTTGTAAAAGACATTAATTTACAAGAGAAGAGCACATCACAGCCAGAGAGGCATCTGTGCAGTTGACTCCCTTTCCTATTCATGTGAGTGAAGATTCTGGAACATGGGAATACCTTGGTGCCTCTGCTGGGCTCCTGCATACTTTCTGGACTCTTCCTGTTAGCATCAGCCTTGATGTAATCATTTATTGGGATGTTCAATCGGAAAGTGGTTCCCTTTCTGGAAGGAGAACAAGGTTCCTCTGCTCTTGGAGAGGATTCTGTGAGAACACATGGGGTTCTCCCCATCCCCAGCTCTCTCAACAACCATGCTTATGAAGGCTGCCACATTTTCTTTCTTCACCTGTCACTCAGAAAAATTAGCCCAAGAGCTTATTAAAATCATCAGGCTAGATGCAGAAAGGTCCTTTTAATTCATTGACTCAAACCTTCCCATTTTACCAACACTGAAACAGAGCACAGAAGCCTTTCCTTCCCTTACCTGGGAAATGAGGCACAGAATTAAGAGCTGAGCCCAAATGATCAGCCCTCCATGATACATGCTTTTCTACTTCATGCACTTTGTGCAAAAAAGCAGAGAAACCTTGGTCTCCCTCCCAGAAAGGAAACCACTTCCTAATTGAGCATCCTGATAAATGAAAGTCAAGGCTGATGTCAACAGGACGAGTCCAGAAAGGATGGCCACGATCCACTTGGGCATGTCCTTCCTCTGCTGAGTCCCCCATGGAGAGAGGGCCACCTGAGGGCAAGCAGGGCAATGCCACATTGACCACTGCACGCTTACCTTCTAGCGCGGCATAGGACAAGGAGCCACGCCATACACATTTGTTATATGAATGACTGATTCCATTTTCATGCTTGATCCATCATAAAACTGCAATTACACTCTTTTGGGCACTCTATTTCCCTAGTTTCATTTTAAAAATCTAATTATCTATGCCATACAGAATTTTTATTAGAAAGTGAAGTCATTAAATAAGCAGACATCAGACTCAGGCCCTGAGATAATTGCAAATAGAAACACATCTGTCTGCTGCACTGAGCTGAACCTGGTAAACACACTGCTGGGAAACACGGTGCCTCCTTTCAGCACTTGGGTTGGTTAAGGCAACAGGATTCTTAAACCAAGGAAATTAGACTCCAAATTATCCAAGAAAGGCTAGGGAGCAAATCTGTAATCTTCCTAGACATGAACCCACATCATCCTTGCACTTGAAGAGTCAACCACCCCCATGGTCTAACCTTGTTGAGTCTCCCCCTGTCTCTGTATCTCAGGGAAGCACCTGTCAAGCTTTCCATTCAAATGTTCAATTACAAAATCTTGGGCTCTCCAGAGGCTCAGGTCATTTCAATGACAACCTAGCAATCCATTCTTGTGCTAAGGAAACTACTTCTAGAATCCTCAAATGTTTTCTCTTAACGCAGACATGTCAAACTCCTCTTCTATTCACTTATAGGAATAAATCCTCAGCTGACTGCAGAAAGTCTCGTTAATGTTGTGCTGAGAGCAAAACCCTAATAAAGTCTCTAAATATTTACTATGAGCCTGAGTTACAGCACTGACCAGTTCCACCCCTATTAAAATCCGCTTGCATTCTCCAAACACAATTATTTTAGGTCACTGACATGCCAGCCAAGGAAATGACAAGACTGTGTACTTCAGCACAAAGAGCAAGCAGGACCTAGTTTTAAATTCTGGCCCTGCCACTTCTAGCTGCCAGATGCCATGCAAGTGACTTTTACCTTTTTCCCAGTTTCTTTAACTGTAAAATGGGGACAATGATACTAATGTCACAGAATTAAAATGATGATTATGGAAAATGCATACATATATATGCTAACTTAAAAGGGGAGGTGGTGAAGCTAAATATGCCCATAATGAAAAAAACATGAAGCCTTCATTTTAAACTGTGCTCACAGACAAAGCAGGTTTCTGAAATTTAGTGGGTCTGCTGCCATTTCCAATTTCTTCCTCTCTGAGAAAACAAGTATTGGAGATTTTGCCTCATTGTGAAAATAAACACTGTTTATCTGGTAAGAGAGGACTCCACTAACCAGTAGTGGTAGTGGCCTGAGCATGAGCACTTTGTAACCTTCCCAGATGATGAATGGAGCGCCAAAGGCCAGAATTCATCCAAAGAGCTTCCTACCAGGGTTCTACGAGGACCCAGGGTATCAATAACTGAGAATGTTTTTCTAATCAATAGAACTAAAAAACAGCAAGTCTACTGTGAGGTGGGCACCATGCCAGACCCTACTAACATGACATTTAATTTCGAAAAGGCAAGTATAATTATTGCCATTTTACAGATACAAGCATTGAGGTCCAAAGATATTAGATGTACCTGTTGAGGATCTCACAGCCAGAACAGAGCAGGAGGGGAGTTTCCACTCATGTCTGACTCCAAAACCCTCTTTCTTTCCAATCACCATGTTGCCTTGACAGGAAATTCATTCAGCTCCATTGAAGTAGAACCAGAGGCTACTAGGAGTGGATGAATGAAAACCCAGAATCAGGCAGGACTGGCTCCCTGCCACCTGCTCATCTCCTGCTCTGCTCACCAGAGCTGAATGAGGGGCTCTCCAGCAATCACCCCACTGCCATGAGGGCTGGACCAAGTTTCCCATGTGGGCAGTAGAACTACTATGCTTCACAAAGCACTGGCCACCTAATTCAACCCTAAGGGGTGACCTGGTCAAGAGGCCATCATTGGGCCCAGTATCATCCTTCCACTTATCATGCCACCTTTCTGACTGTATTGCAAGAACTTCTTTTTCAGTTCTATCTTTTACACCCAACTATATTCTTTGAAACCAGAAATGGTGTTCATATTTATAATCCCCAGTATTTGTTAGAGTAGGAGCTCCACATATGTGAGGTGTGTAAATGAAGTATGGATTGAATATCAAAGCCAGAAGAGATGACTTCAGAGGATGCCTCTAACTCTGAGGTTTTATGGCTTAATTATTTTAAGTCAGTTATGGACCTCCAGACAATAGTTCAGGGGTCTCTTTAACACTGAACTCTCCCAACAGAACCAGACATTATGGGTCCTTTAGCATTTCAACCATCCAAAGCACTCCCTGCAGCCTCTTCCATTTCACCCCCATAGCAAACAGCCAGCAGGAAAGATGCTCTCAACTCTTTTAGAAACTGAGGTCCATATGAGTGAACGGACTTCCTCATGGCCAACATTTGACAATGAGGCTACTGATCCCCTTTAATTTTCAAGCTGCCATAATACATTTTCAGCCTTTGATTACCAAGCCCAGAGCATGTCGGTAGAAAGAAGGAGAGGGACAGGGGTGGAACAGAAGAGAGTGCAATGGAGAGAAAAATAACCAGGAAGGGAGGAGGCAGCTTCACTGGAGTGTCATTGACAGGGGACAGTGGGTGACCCTATGGCCCTGGTGAGCTCAGAGCCCTCACCCAGGGCTGGCTCTGTGTCCCTGACTCATCCGGTTGCATGGAGGCCCTGGGAGTAGAAGCAAACTGAATTCTTCTCAGTGCTGAGTAAAAAACAGGAAGTCACAAGTGGCTTCCCTCTGCAGTCTGCCTTCAACCTGGGTTTCCAAAAGTTGGGGTCAAGGGTAAACAAAGGACATGACAGGCAGCTCCCTGGTGGCATGCTTCCACAGGGGACCAGAATCTCACCTAAGGAATTGGACTGGAGGAACTCACCAATGAACCTCTAGAAGCATGGGTTTAGGGGGCTGAGGCCCTGGGAGCAGAACCTGGGAACCGAGCAGGGTGGGAACCAGGGACATCCACATACCAGTTTCACTTTCCCTTCATTCAATAAAAGTTGAGGGCTGACTCTGCTAACATTAGTTGACCACAGGGAAAATTTCCCTTGATCTGAGCTTAGTTTCCCCATCTGCAAATTGGGGATAGCCCCTCCCCAACAGCACTATTTTGAAGATGAATGGAAAGCACATCAGTGAGCTGCCAGCCACTGTGCACCATTTGGGATCTATTATTACCACCCAGGCAGTGTGCTACCCACTGTGTACTCCAGCCCAGGATGCTCTTGAGAGCAGGAAGGAGTGCGGGCAGATCTGACCCCACCTCGCTCCCCTACTCTCCCCTCACAGGATAACAGGAGCCTGGGCAGCAGGAGGTGAAATTCTGCCAGCCCCCAGGCAGGGCCCAGTGCCCATGTTTATGACTGTTTATTTCAGAGCAAGTAGAAAGGAGAAATTAGAGCCATAAAAGACAGGACAACAGACCAATAAAAACCAGCTCCCAGAAGAGTCAGAGGGAGGAAGAGAGGCAAAACTGTCACCATAGCAACACAAGACAGTCAGAAACACGCAGGAAAAACAGCCGCTGCTCTGCCTCTTCTCTTCCCTGCAAAGAAGCCATAGAACCCCACTTGGAGCCATGTGAGAGACAGCAAGATCCACCCTAGGACCTCTGGCCTCCAAGCCCAGACCTGGCCAGTGGCCACTCTCCTCTTGCTGCCCAGCCCAGGTCCCAGCCCTGTACGGTCCCAATCCAGCTCTCTGTGCCCTGGGAACACAACACTGTGCAGATGGCCAGGCCCATCCAGAGAAGGTGGTGGCCAGTGACAGTGGGGAAAGTTTCTAACAGGGAAAGGAGGGAGGGCTGCAAAGCTGTGGGGGAAGCCAAGACTTTGAACTCCAGTCCCATGACCTTGCCCTGGGTTCCCTAGGGAGCAGAGGGAGGGGGAAGGACATGGGAGGGGAGACCAGGCAGACCCAGACTCCAAAAAGGTGGCTTTGTCAGTACTGGGTCCTGTATCCCCAATAGTGCTTGGGGGAGTTCTGGGTATCAGAATTCTGGGTGGGTGAGCAAATGGCTTTGGAAACCTTAAATAACAAAGCTCTTGGACCTGGCATCTAGGGACACTGACAGCAAGTCTAAGCGGGTTGGAGAAGGACCCAGGAGTGGCTGGCTCGTTTTGATAGAGGTGTTCTTTAACTGGCAGACAAGACAGGTGTCTCCAGCAAAAAGCGTGACTGGCCAGAGAGAGAACAGCCTCTTGGGAAGTGGGTCAAATTGTTCCCGGAGCTTAGGATCAGAAAATCTCTTTTTTCAGCCTGGAGTTCTGCGTTCGGAAGGAAAGGGGGAGGGCACAGATGGCAAGCAGGTTGGGTCCTAGGCACAGCAGCTTGCACACTGGCTGAGAACCTCTGCGGCAGGTGGCAGCAGAAGGGTCCAGGTGTACAGGGGCTGGGAAGGGGGGGGTTCTTCCCTGCCTCTGGGGCTGTAGAGAGTGATAAGGAGCAGAGCTGAGCCCCTGGTGATGGGAATGGGGAGGCAGAAGATTGGGGTCTCCTGGAAGAATGGCTTTGGATCTGAAGATACCTGGGGGGTGGGAGTGGGAGTGGCTGACGGGCCAAGGGGGTGATCTGGAAAAGGAACACATCTGGGACAGCCCTTGAAGACAGGGAGCAGAGCATGCACAGAAATATCTCTGGCGGGCAACCGCTGGAGAGGGGCTCCAGGAGAGAGGCTCCGGGACCCGGGACCCGGTCCTCCACGCCCGCTCACTCCCTCCCCCAAGGCTGCAGGGGCGTCGGGAACCGGGCAAAGG
>NW_025999977.1:48873859-48927872 GCF_001458135.2 Marmota marmota marmota | reverse complement strand
CGCCGCAGCTGTGGAAGCCTCTCTCCGCGGCCGCCGCAGCCTGCGAGATGGCCCGGGAGCCCCGCCCCACCCCGCCCCGCCCCGCCCCGCCCCCAGCCCTGCCCGCCGCGGCAGCCCCGCCCAGGCCCGGACCCCACCCCCGTTGTCACCCGCGTCCCCACACTCGCTCGCGCGACTCCTTCTCCTCCCAGGCTCTGCCCGGGGCGCTCCAGGGCTGGTGATGACCCTTCTCATTCCCTCTCTTAGCCTTGGACACTTGGCCTTGCCCTTCAGGAGGAAGCCTGCACCAGCCCTATGCCCACACCCCGAATTCCTTCATACCCTTTATTCCCCTGCATAAAAAGAGAAATCCCCGCAATCCAGGCCCGCACACCCATCTTCAAAGGCGTCCAACCTCTAGCCCTGCTCTAAAATTACTTTGGATTCTGCAGGAAGCTTTGCTCCCAGACCTTTGCTGCATATCTTACTAACAGAATCCCAGTCTCTTTCCAGGGTTGCAGTTATCTGATGGAATCACCAAAACAGTATTTCCAAATGCTTAATATAAATAAATAAATAAATAAATAAATAAATAAATAAATAAATAAATGTGATTATCCTAAAGAGTAAGTCTGCAAAAACACTTTTTAAAATCCTATGATGTGAGGAGAAAGTGGATCACGCATCATTGTCATGATCATTGTTTTAAAACATCTGCCATAGAGGTTTTTTGCAATACAGAGAGGGAGATTCAGGAAACCAGAAAGGTCTAAACTGAGCCAAACAGGTTGTGAGTCAGAGCTCCTGTTTGGGGGTGGGTGCAGACCCCAGCCTTGCAGCTTCCTTTCCCAATCAATCAACTAGAGCACCATCCAGCTCTTATTAAACCTTCACAGGTATGCTCAGCAGTGTGTTGTGCCAGTAGCTGAATTCCTTGGGAAGTATGTGGGCTGGGACCAGAAGGAGGCAAAGCCCAGGTCAGGAGTGTAGGAAGCATCAGGAGAATTTCATCAGTCCCTTGACTTCCTAAGTTTCAGTGTGTGACCCATGGAAGACTTGCTCTGCCCAAGCCTCCACAGGGTCTTGACAATTCATGTGTCTAAAAGGCTTTCATGAACTGACTGGGGAGGCTCCTACTCAGATTTTGGTAGGAATTCACAGACAAGGAGCATGAAGTCACAGCCTAGTTAGAATAAAAAAGCTTACCAGTTGGAAGGGGTCCTTGGGATCCAAATGAATACTTTCCCCTTCCTCTTTTGAGTCTCTCAAGGCCCTCCTTCCCTGGCCCCGCTTCTGTTGTCAATTCCTGCAAAGATAATTTATAAACACACACACACACACACACAAAAGAATTTCTCACTCGGTTCACCTTGAGCTTGCTGGACTTCGGAAAGGGTAAACTCAAACCAGTCACAGCTGCCACTCATCCCTGCAAAACACTAACATTTCGGAACATGGCCAGACTTTACACGGTCTGTCTCTAATAATATAGCTTATGTCGGAAAGCAGAGACTATTTGTTGTATGAGATTTCACTTCCACACACTTAGAGATGGCTTCTGTTTCTATAATTGAGGGATACCTGCCTGGTAAGGCCTAGCCCATTGTGAAATAATAGGGTTTTCTAATTATTGGTGTGGAATTTAATAATCAAGTGTTTCCTAAGACACAATAATCAGATGAAATAGTCTTTCAACTTCATCAGTAATGCTAATAACAAGCTTAGAAGTTATTATAATAAAGATTACAGTGAAATTAAACTGTCATTTAGGGGGACAGGTAAGTTCAGATTGAATTCTGAAGGTTTTCATTCACATTATAAGTTGGCTAAAATGAACCTTACTATCTCAATTAAATGATGTGTAAATAGAAGTGTTCTAGTTGCAAGGACATTTTTCCTTGTAAACTTATTTTTCTTTTCTTTTTAAATTTTCTTGCATCACTCTAGGCAAATTCTCCACCGCTGAGCTACATCCTCAACCTTGTGAATTTATTTTTCAGGAGAGATCTATTGAGCATTAACCAAGTGCCAGACACCACGTTAAATGATGGAATAAGGACACATGTCCCTGGCCTTGAGGGCACAGACAGGCTGCCAGCCTGGCTATGACAAGGCAGAATAAGAAACAAGCTAAAATGGAGGTATTTTCTGGGTGGGTCCAGAAAGAGAAGGAACTCATTGTGCCTGGGGAAACTAGGAGCAGGTTCTGAAGAAGACAGCTTTTAAGCTCAACCCTGAGAGGTGAGCAAGACCTCAACAGGTAGGAAATGAAACACGGGCACTGCAGGACAAGGTGGAGGCTACAGTCCAGGGGACTACACAAAGGGTGCAGGACCAGAGTTTCCTGAGAAAGCCTGGGAGCCTGGGTGGCCCCAAAGTCATGAAAAATGGGCATCTTCTCTAGAGACACAGCCACAGAAGCTGATCCTGTCTTCGGCTCTTCCATACCCTCTGAGACCCAGCCTAGGGCAAGGAGAATATGTCCTCTAAATCTCATATCAAATCAGTTTTGCCTTTCTCAGCATGGTACCTTTGTTCCCTGCGGGATCATTTCTGTTCCTGAACCTCTACGTGCATACCCACCAGGGATGGCTTCCTCTCTCATCTCCAGCTATCAAGGATCATCTGTTCCAAGGCTAATGATTCTTTGGGGACAGAGCAGCACTATGAGCTCAGACTTCTGTCCTCTGAGTATTCCTAATAAAACTGACAGTCTGGGCCACTAACTCCTCTGACACTTCACATGCCACCATATGCACTGGCATTGGGGCTTTTCACATATGCAACTTTCTGAGGTCAGGGATCTTTTCCAAGGCAAGCTTTGGAGTCAAAGCTGAACACACATTGTGATTCTGCCAGTCAGTGGCTATGTGAACTCAAAAAGGTTACTTAATCACTTGGAGTTTTGGTGTTTCTTTTCCATAAAATGAGAGTAATAAAACCTACTTCCAAAGGCTGTTACAAGGCCTGATATAAACTGCTTTGTATTTACAAATGAAAAAAGCTGTGTAAAATCTTCCACACCCTAGTATGTGTGTGTCACCTTGGGATGCCTTAAACTGTGCAGGGCATAGAGTAGGTGTTCATTTCAGACTTGCTAGTAGGCAGGTTCATTCACAGATGAGGACAAGGTGTGGACAGCAAGGGCTCCGGTGTCCTGCAGCCTTGTACTGCTTCTCCTTGCTGTGCTATGAGAAAAGAATCTATTTTTGTCCTCCCACCTTGATGATCTTTAGCAAAAATTATATAGTATTTTTTCTCTGGCTTTACTAGAGTGGCCTCCCAAGGTGGTGGGTTTTCTTGCCAATCACTGTTCAGGGACTCTTTTCATAACTGGGGGTTTCTACAGAAACATGGGCCCAGCTTCAGGAGAACATAATGGATTTGATTATGAATATTGAGCCAATTTTCACAGCAGATATTCTGCATCCTTCTTTATGGCAAAAGCCATAGCCTGAATTATGTAGGGAAACTTCATATGGTTGAAAATTCTTGCCTGCAACCAAGTCAATGCATGGGTCTGAATTGCGCTAACTATCACTCCGTCTGATCCCTCAACATGTCAGGTATTTCAGATCTCTCTTCCTTTCCATGTGGTTCCCCTCTGCATTGGATGTCCTTCCAAGCCTGTCCACTCGTTGAGTTTCTCCTCATTTTTAAAAACCTGTCTCCAAAGCATTCCTTCCATACTGATGCCTTTAATTCTCCAAAATCAAGTCAGTTGCTCTTTCCTGTGTGCTTCTGTAGAATCTCATTCACACCCTTACAGTAGGTCTCACCAAGCTGTGCTGATTGGATTAGTCCATGCAGTTGATTCTTTTTTGCAGTGGCTGTGTGCTCTAAAGTCACCATGAACACAGAATAAGTATATTCCAAACCACAGCTTCCATGAGAAATATAGGGTTACTTTCTTGTGAGTCTCTTGTCACATTTTGCATCAACTAATCAACTGGGAGGCTTGCTTTATATGTGCTTCTGTTTCAAGACACCACACTTAACATATATTGTTGATTCATTTGCATGGAACTCATGGTCAACAGCGCCGTCACTCTTGCCTGAAGGAAGATCTTCCAAAACATGTATTTTCCCTGTAAGGAGCATCCCAGCCTCCTTGTGTTTAGGAACACTGAAAACCTTTCAGCACTGTGCTTTTGAGTGGTAAAAACATGACTAAAAAGCACAAAAATGAGAAAAGATGTGGCACAAAAACAATCACACCGTATGAGAGCTGAAAGAAGAAGGAAGAACAGTGGCTTGCTCAGCCTCACTAGGAACATGTGCACCAGGTGACTGAAGTGTCCCCTGCATGCTGCATAACAGCAAAAGCCCCCCCCCAAGTGCTGAGACTGATTCAAGGGGTACTTGTAACTTTCAGCAAATAGGCAAATTCACAAATATGTAATCCTCTGATAATGAACATCAACTTATGTGCCTTCCCATGAGATCATGAACTCCGTGAGGCCAAGATCTCTGCTTTATCGGTCTTTGTGTCTTCCCAGCACCTCAGAGAGGTCCTGTCACATAAAAAGTTAAGAGTCAATAAAGGCTGGTTGAATGAGTGAATCAACCTGGCCTCACTTTTCTTGACATATTTACAAACAATTTACAAGCTGACATGAATAAAGAAGGAACAGGCTTGTCGGTTCTCCCACAGGAATGTCAGAGACCTGATTTTCTCCTCTCCCTCTACCCATTATTTGACAAGAGCCCTGAACTCTGAATGTCAGGGGCATGGAGTAGATTTCTTATGTGTGACACATCTGAGTAGTACAGGTGGTGGCTCCCAGTCAGGTGGGTAGTATAAGCACCATCCATCCACCCATGTGCCCTGAAGAGAAGAGTGGATCTGGAAAAATGGGTCTAATGACAGTCAGTGTTAGAGAAAAATCACATAGCTTAGGAACAGAGAGGGACACGATTGACAGGGTGTTAATAGGG
Organism: Marmota marmota marmota; assembly: GCF_001458135.2. Classification (NCBI taxonomy): domain Eukaryota; kingdom Metazoa; phylum Chordata; class Mammalia; order Rodentia; family Sciuridae; genus Marmota; species Marmota marmota. The sequence continues at coordinate 48,922,955 of NW_025999977.1, read as the reverse complement.
GAGGAGAGTGGACTCCTGGAGACAGAGAAGTCAGGGGACTAAGCCGGAAGTTTGCTGTAAGGCAAGATGGGCTCTTCTTCCGCACTCTAAGTAGCAGGGCTTTGGATGGGTTTCTCAACTTCACTTGGCTTGGTTTCTTACATTTACAAAATGTCGATCACAAAGGGTTATCTATGCCACAAAGGGTTATCTATGCAACTGATGCTTACTGAGTGCCTACTGTATGCTAGACAGAAACATGAATGAGATTATAAATGGGCAGGTAAAGAATAAGTACTGAGTACAGTGTCTGAAATTACCTAGCTACTAAATCTGTGATTGTAGTTATTTTCACCCATAAATTTATTTTTGCTCTTTTTCTATTTAGCAAGTTTCCAAAATATGAATTCTCTCTTCTAAGTACAGATCCTTTTATAATTTTTCAGAAGTCAGTTGATTTCAATCTTTGGCTGGCCAGGTAAATCCAGAAATGACTGATTGCATCAATTTAGGGTGCCTTTGACGGATGAGTCATTCCTCTAAGAGACTCAGCCTCACCACCCGCAAAGCTCACAGTCTCCCAAATCACTACCAACAAAGTAATGACACATCTAGGAAAGCCTTTGAGCAAAGGCTTAGAGCATTTCACGGGCATATCTACACAGTGTCATGAATAGGTAAGTAGGTGTCTCTTTCAACTATACCCATTTTATAGCTATGGAAATTAAGGTTTAAAGTAACTTGAGTTCATGTCATCAAGTGTATCAGAGCCCTAGCCGAGAAAATAAAGCCGTCATGACTCACAGTTGAGAACCATGTCTTAAATCCCTTGGATAACCACATGTTCTTCCTTTTCTTTGCAAATAGTTTATTTGCTTTTCAGGAAATATTAATGAGCAATTAGGCAGGTTTGATTCAGACACAGGCCAGCAGGTTCTTTCTTGATATCATGGATATTGTCAAACTTAAGCAACTGAAAAGAGTACACCGTGAAGACAATGCTAAAATTCTCATCTAAGTGAATGGTTGTCACCACAGAGCTTCTTTGCAACCCATGTTACCAATATATTTCACACTTACATGCTCATAGCCCTTGGTGACAACTACATAAATGGTTATGTAAGTGGTTTTCAACCTTTTGTGTTTGCCTTCTAGCCCTTTATCCCCTTGGGAAATGCCTTAGCATCGTGATGCTCACAGGGAACACACTATGTTTACAAGTCATATTTATCTTCTTCTTTACCCTCAGTCAGTGCCCAGGTCAACCCCTTATCAACTCTTGCCTGAATCATTTCAAAGCTTTCTGATAGGTCTCCCTGCCTACGTATTAGACCATCCATGCTGCCTCTCCAGGGATCTTTCTAAAAGACACATGTGATTATGGAAGCCCTACCACTCCTCAGGGGCCCCACGTCATACTAGGACAGACTTGCATTGTCTGTGGAACTCACATCGCCATTTTTAATCTGCCTTTGCAGGTTAATTCTGCTGCATTTCTTTCCAATCTTAAAATCAAAATATTACATCATTCCTGCCTGCTTTTGTACCTTGTGATTTCTCTTCTGGGAACCACCCCTCCTTCTATTATCAAATGAATAAACTCCAACTTGTCCTTCAGGCTGCTGAAATATCACCTTGTAATGAAGTCTTTGCTGAACTCTGGTCCCCAATACACCTCCTGGTGTTTAACTCTGTCTATTACTTCCTGAGCTCTAGGAATTTAGAAAACACACACACACACACACACACACATGCATACACACACAATGGCCTCAGTACTTGACATCTAATATGCACTTAATAAATACTCACTGATGAATCCTCAAGACCCAGACATTAGTAAAGTTTTTTCATTCAAATTATTTCTGGAAAAATAAAGGATAATCAAGCCTAGAAGAGCATGCAAAAACTTCCTAGCAGAAGAGAGATGTTAAGTTGGTGTATTTCTTTTCTCCACTACTGGTGAATAAAACAATACTCCCACAATGTTGTATGATCCAAAAATAAAATCCACATTAGTGATAATTAATCAAATCCAACAAAGAGTTCTCAGCTTCTGATGTCGACGCTTCCTGTTCTCATATGCCAACACCTCTACATTTTCTTTGTTTTAATTATACTAAGCTTCCTTTTGTTCTCCCTGGGACATTTGCCTAGGAAACTGAGGCAGGCTATAAATAATAATCATCATCATTAGAAGATATATTATTTACACGGCCTATTTTTAGAGCTGATGACTAACCCATAAATAAGCCCACTGTGACCCTGGCAGAGCTTTGGTGGTTTCTTGAGGCGAGTCTTGGGCTTTTGAATATTTCACCTGTCTCATTAGTGTCACTCATGTGGTGTGACTGCTAAGATGACAGCTGCTTCATCTGATCAACTCCATCAAACTGTGTCCCATCTGTTAATGGGAGAAGAAGTGGAAGATGGTAGAAAAATCTGGCAGTTTTTATGTTTTTATATATAAGTGCCATTTTCTAATTTACATTCCATTTATACCCAGGCTTCAGTGAATCTATTGAATGAGATATGTGTGTGTGTGTTTTCTAGAAGGAAAAGGGACATTACCTTTTATTGCACATATTTAAGCATTTTGAGGTCTTTAAAGAATCTCAGAGAGCAGAAAGGGCTTTGCAGATAATCTAACTCAATTTATTCATTTCCCAAATGGATAAGCTGAGGCCCAGAGAGGGAAGGTGAGGTCCCGCGATCAGGAAAAAAATGGCAGAGCTGAGCTACAAAACCTGCTCAGCTGGATCAGGGCTGGCTGCTGATTTTTGCCCTCCCTGACTCTGAACACATATTCACTCCATCTCTGATTTGAAGGAATACAGCTTGTTGTGTACCTAGCATTCTTGTCTTCTGTTTGTAAATCACCAAGTTTATGCCACGATTTTTAAAATATTTCCAAACTACTCCATGGGCCTGCATTGGATCTTGTCTCCAAATGGGATATGTGTCCAGAGTGAAAGGATTAGGACAATTTTGGAGATAAGAATCTGAGACTGCCATCACCAATGGCAGAGCAATCTGGTAGGAAAAGCTTACCACTCCAAAACCTGGATTTCCAGAGCAGCTCTGCTTGGAATTTGTTGTATGATTTGGGCAGGTCAGCAAACTTCTCGTCTCAATGTCTTCATTTATTCACCATGGGTAATAGGTACCTGCCCTCCATCCTCACATCTCACAGGAATGTCAAGAGAATCAAAAGAAGTGACAGATGTGAAGAGACTGAGAAAAACTGCTTGCAGAACCATTTTTCCTGTAACAACAGAAACACAGAGTATTTTGCCTTTATCTGTTGTCAAAGTGGCATGCATACAAATTCGATGCTAATTTTCTGCAGGTGGTCAATTTTTCTCTCTGGCCATTATTTTTATTGCCAATATATCATTGACATTGGGGACAAGTTCTATATTTTCACATGTGTAGGTTGAATACTGAGTGATCCAGGGGAAACAGGGGTGTTAGGAATGATAACAAATGTACCAGGATGTGAGTTTACTCAGGACAGTAAGAATAATTCTGACTAAAGCAATGGGAAATGAGATTGTTGATTTAGACAGTGGTCCTTACAGATAATTTGTTTAGTACATTCTAAGGATCTTATCCCGATTATTCAAAGCAATGAGGAATTTTTCCGTAACAAAAGTTTGAATTCAGCCTGCATCTACTTGTTTTCTATTTCATGTCCTGATCTAACAAGACTGATAATCTAATTCATACTAAAGAGTAATGATTTAGAGAGGAGCTTTCCCTAGTATAGGGAATATATAGACAAAGATGAATATAGCAGGCATCCCCTGTTCCCATCACACAGAATGTTAATATTTTGTTATTTGTGCTTCAATATTTTTCTATTAAATAGTAAAATATTAATGATCAAATGAAAATCCTAATGCCCCCCCATGGCAACCCCATACTAGTACCTTCTAATACTAGATTTCTTCTAATACTAGAACACATTCTGGGTGCTGGGAAGACTGTATTTCCTTGTTACCTTTGCAAGATCATGTGACTGGTCCTGACCTGTGGCAGAGGGCAGTCCTAAGTTACTCCTGGGCTGCAACATGTGCAACCCTCTCATTGCATTTTGGAGTTGTTGTTACCGCATAGCCTTACCTAATCCAACTGGCCCATCCTCCAACCCTGTTCCCATTCTTCCCCATCTATAACAACTACTCTAAAGAAATTGTCGGCAATCTTTCCATTTTCTAAACATTTCCTGAATAAGAATGCACATTTAATATATAGCATAACATTGTATAGATTAAATATTTCCATAAATCCTATCTTTTTTTTTATCATAAATCCCATTCTTTTTTAAATGTTTCTTCATTCTCAGGTATGGATTTTTACAACTATCCATTATGATAACTATATAATTCTGTAGACTATGTACATATTCAGTTTTACCAGATATTGACAGATTTCCTTTTCAAAATAATCCTATGATTTTAATACTCATAGTCCCAATATTTGATGAAATTAATTAAATTAAATTAAATATCAGTGTGCTGACTCACTCATTTTCCAATAAGAAGTTTTTCTATTGTCAAACATTTGAGTACTTTTTAATTTTTGAAGCATCGTTTTATTGTTTTCATTGACCCTTTCTTGATTACTAATGAGACTGTCTTAGTCTGTTTTCAGCTGCTATAATGGAATACCCACGACTTGGTAATTTATAAAGAAAATAAAGTCACTGGGTTCAAGATACTGGAGGCTGGGAAGTCCAAGTGTTACAACTCTGGCATCTGGAAAATGCTTTTGTGCCACATCATTCATGATGGAAGGTGAAAGGGAAAAGAAGGCTAAATTTGTGTTTACAACAACCCACTTTCACAATAACTAACCCAAACTTGAAAGAGCAACATTAACCAATTCATGAGGGCAGAGCTCTTCTTATCTGATAATTATTAGATTCTACCATCCCTCTGCTGCATTGGGGACTGCACTTCCACGCATGATCTTTAGAGAACACATTCAAGTCATGGCAGAAATTAAGCATCTTCTCAAGTGTATTTATTTTTCAAGTTTTCTCTTCTGTATAACATCTACCTGTCTTCTGCAATTGTATCTATTGTAGGGTATATGATTTATAACTCAATTGTTTATTATTTCCTTTGCAAGAGTGAGAAAGTGGCATTCTGAATATTTATCCATTGTCTAGTATATTCTTCATCTAAGCTCTGGCTTCTCTTTGAACTTTGTGGTATCTTTTATCGTATAGAAGGAATTAATTTTAATGAAATCAGCTTACATTCTTTTTATAATTTTTTTCTTTTCCAGTTTCTTTCTTAAGAAAGCATTTCTTGAAATATTTTCCAATATTTTTCTGTAATAGTGCTAAAGTTTATTTTTCACTTTGGTACATGTGAGATAAACACTTGGGAGAATGGTGGAGAAAATGGACCTAATTATTTTCCTGTAGGAAAAGGCATTTATTCCAACACCATTCTTCCTAGTATTTTTTCTAATACTTCTCCTAGAATAGCTGGAGTCCACATCTCCCCCTGTGGTATCTGCTGCTGGTTAGCTGTGATTACTTGGATCCACCTGTGTCTCTGATTCTTAACCCTGTGACCTCATTCTCTGATGACTTATCAAGGACAGAAAGATTGTCCAGTTTGTTCAACGTTTCCTTGTCATGTGGATGTTCATGAAGACATCTAAGATCTGGCCTGTTGAACTACAAACTGAAAATCTCTGACTTTAGAACATTTTTTTTAAAAAAATGTTTAAATTTCATCTTACTTGCATCTTAGTCAAAGAAGATATTCTCATTTGTGTCTTCATACATAATTCTAGAGATGATTCTTGTGTACTTGAAAAGAGCGGATAGTCTCCATTTTTGTTTTGATTTCTGACTTCGAATTCCAGAATTTATTTTCCTTTCTTCACATTAGCTTTTTATTACATGATTTATATACACTCCTGTATTTCTGCAAATACAGGATGTATTTAATAATAAAATGTTATTTTATGGTCTTCAAAATCGGTGCAGTTTTCTTCAGGATTATTTATTGTTCCTCTTGATCGTACTCTGTGGTCATTCTTTTTTTGAGAGAGGAGAGAGAGAGAGAGAGAGAGAGAATTTTTTTAAAAAATATTTATTGTTTAGTTTTCGGCGGACACAACATCTTTGTTTGTATGTGGTGCTGAGGATCAAACCCAGGCCGCACGCATGCCAGGTGAGCACGCTACCGCTTGAGCCACATCCCCAACCCCCGTGATCATTCTTTATATGGCTAATAATCTTGGTGTGGGCTCCTTGACAGGAGGCATTTTTCTTTGGAAAACCATGTGATTTGCTTTGGATGATAGTTTCTTATTTATATCTGCAGGGACTTTATGAGGTTAATTGTATTGGACAAATATTTATGTTAATTTATTTATTTCCGGTCCTGAATTATGCAGGTGGCTTACATTTGGCCTCTTCCCGTGTTCCTATTTCTTGTAGGTGTGTCTGTTTTCATCCTCTTGGCCTGGATGGATGGGAAGCTTCATGTGGCTTTCTTGGGTTAATTAGGTGTGATTTTCTTACAAAGGGCAGTGCTAGTGGCTGCAGAATTAATTCAGGCCACTCAGTTCCAGCTGTCCACCCACTTGGGGCTGCTGACTGGATTTCACTCTCTGTGTGGCACTAATCCCTAATCCCAGCTGTGCTGGCCTATAACAGATTCCAATTCCACTGTAACACTCTCTAGTTTTAACTCTCATTTTCTTTTTTTGAAAGTCCCTCATTTTTTTTTTTTAATGTGGAATTTTCCTTTCTTGATCGCAAGTTAGTCTATGAATGTGCAGTTGAATTTCTGTTTTTAACTCAGATTTCTCTGATGTTTCAAGTAAGGGGAGCATCAGCTCAGTTTGCCTTACTTTCCAGAGGACCCAAGAACACACATACCGTGGAAGGAACACACAGAAAGATTCTCTTGCGGGCAGGTCAGACATTTGGAAGGTCCCCGGAAAACACTGGGCTGAAGCTGGGTTATTTTTGACTCTTCAGTTATTTCATATATTTAGCAGAGGGGCAGTCCTGCCTGGTTACACAAGTCCTTCCCATGACATCTTTCTTCTGGCTGCTGAAGTCACTGAAGTTTGTCTCTCTGGGCCAGTCCAGCTCAGGACTTCTCTGGGAAGTGCCCATTTTGGCTTGTGGGAGACTCCTCAGTCTCCTGGGTGTGCCTAGCCATTCACCCTCCAGGAAAACTCAGCGTCTCCCTATGGAGCTATGGCCATCGTCATTATCCTAAATGGACCTGCCTTTTGAATTGATGTCCTCTTTTTCTCAAATCTGGTTCAATCCCTGGGCTTAATGACTTGAGCAAGAACATGTAATTGAAGTTAAAGATAGCTGAAGATAGAGAATAGACTGGTTTTCGACTGCAGAATTCATAAACTTGAAAAAAAAATTATCGCTCTGGTTTGATAACTTCAGGCTTTTAAGTATATGTGTCCCTTAAGTCCACATTTTAAAAATTTGTTTGAAAAATTATCCATACCCTGAGGTTACTAAGTAATGAAAATAACACTGTGTGAGTTCATTAGTTTCTAATATGATTTTTCTTCTCATTTTATTTTCCAGTAAGGGAAGCTTTTCAGATGATGTATTTCAGAGGTCGAAGAGGAGGAATTACATTTTTCTCTTCATGGCTATTGCCAACCATAAGAGAAAATTTCAGCTAGTTTGCAATTTTCAAAGAAGTGCAGAGATTACTTTGTTAATGCCTATTCAGTTCATTTTCTATTTGGGGAATTGAAAATTTGAATGTGGTTGCAGAGAATGGCTGGAGAAAGCTTCAATTGCAATATCCTGGTGTTGCTCCCTCTGCAGAATTTGTCTGCAGTTGCTTGCAGTGGATAGGAGGATGTGAGGAAGAATAGCAGTCTTGCTCCCTAGAGTTTTACAACTATCTTAAATGAAGGTTTTTGGTAACAATGATTATCTTTAAAAATTGCATTAATTGATCATCTGTGCACAGTTCTTTACAAAGGCAAAAATAATAAAGGCTTAATTAGAGAAGATGTATGCATTTTCTAATGTTATTAAAGGTAGACGTGGTGATCATGTTACTCAAGGGACATACAGACACCTGAACAAGCAAATAATTTACATAATAAACGGGAGTATTGAAATTCTATATAGGTCAATGGGATGTGCTGGGAAAACCATGTGAGTGGGAGTCAGGAGACCTGGGGTTCTTCTTGGCGGTGATAGTACTTAGCCAAGGGAACTTGGGAATCACCCAACCTCTTCAAGCTTTATTTTCCTTGTGTGATTTTTTAGGCACAATTAGGAAGTTGTTATTAAAGAAAAATTCAAATATGGTTTCTTTACTCACGCACAACAAAACATGTATCCCTGCCTCCACGAAACAGTCTATTCAAGAAAAACAGAGATCCCAAAGTATCTTGACTAAGATTATGACAAAGGTAGAAAGAATTCTTGTCAACTTTACTGAACTGCTACAAAATGGACATGGAGAAGATGGTTGAGATATGGCCTCTAGAAGACGTATTGGAAATTGTGTCTGGAGCTAGGAGAAAGTTCTCCAGGCTGAGTGACAGCATCCGTGGAGCCTGCAAGGCACTGAGTTATTATGGGCCAATCAGAGGGCATTGATCCTGAAGAAGGGAAGGAAAGTCTGGGGACCCATGAAAACAGCCTTGTAAAGTGTCCTGCGGAGGACATCCATGGACCAGAGATAGACATTAAAGGCAGCTCAGCAAGACCTACGGGAGACTGTCATGACATGCTCATTTGATTGGAGGATAGTGGAGCTATTCTAGGCCTCAATTTGTCCTGACTTGCTCAGTGATTTTGCATGGTTCATTGTAGCTTTATGGTATCATCCATGAAGCATGATAAATTTGCATTCTATAAACTTTACAATGTCTTTTCAAATTATATTGACTTTGAGAAAGAACTTTCTTTTAGAATTGCACAAATTCAGAAGAAGAGTTGGTAGGGAGCCGACTGTCACAGGACACAGTCTGCCATGGCTGCATGGCCACCTTGCAAGGGTGTTGCAGGGAGCAATTTCTATACATCTGGTCAGCTTCTTTGGTTCTTGAGGTCCTCTGGCTTAGAGTCAGAGAAAGTGGGCAGGTTAGAGAGGGCTGGCGCAGGGAGGAGTTGGATCGTGTGGGAGCCAGGTCTGAAAAGACATCGTTGGCAGCCGCCTGGGATCAAAGGGGTCAGAGTTGTGTGGGAGGAAGCTGCAGCTGCCTGGCTGGTAAGGACCTGGGATGGGGAGGCAGGTTCTGGGAAGCTCTGGGAAGAGCAGAGCCAACTGGCTGAGAACTCCCGTATAGAGAGAAAGGGAAAGAATGACGGGCGTTCCAGGAATGGGAGGAGGGCTCCTAGTGGGAGACTCAGTACAGGGACGATGAGCAGGGTCCCTGCCAAGTTCTCTGGCAGTGAGATGGAGCTCCGGGCTTCTGATTCCATTTCAGAGGCTGTAAAAGCCTGTTCGGGGCATTACTGTAAGGGCACAGACACAGCCCACCCAGTCCTGCCACACAGAGCTCAGTCCTGTGAAGGAAGACAGCCCACACACTCAGGGCCAGAACATGAGGCCACCAGGGACCAGGCCTAGCTGAAGACTGAAGTAGTATATTTTGATGCCGCCAACTTGGTATACCCTGCAGGCCTAAAAAATGTATACCTGGATTCTGATGTCAACCCTCAGACCTTCCCTGAAGGCTCGGGGAAGGGTAATTACCAGGGAGAGATGAGACTGAAGGATGATGGAAAGGGCTTGTTCTGCCATTCCTTGGGAAGGAAAAGAACTTTAACTTCAATAGTTTTCAAGATAGCTCTTAGGGTACCACATTAATATCCTCAAGAATCCTGAGAATTGTCTCATAATCCTCCTGGCAAAGTAACAAGGACCCTGTGGATGAGTGAATATCATTCTGGAGGGGCACAGAGCAGGGCAGGGCTGGGAGTTGAGGGGCTGGAGCCGTGCATGCACAGCATGAGCCGGGCTAGATTCAATTTAACAATTCAGTGGAAGTTTCCTGGAGATTCATTGCTGACCCGGCCATTTGCAGCACCCACAGTGGCATCCATGCCATTGATTGTGGTATAAACACTCTCCTGCCTGCGTGCACATTGGTATAGGGGCCTTTAATGAAAACCCCCTTCTGCCCACGCTGCAGTCAACAGTCCACAGAAGTTTCTTGAGTTGCTGATAATGAAACTTGCTCTCAGTCACATACACCTGCTGCTGAGATCCAACGTTGTACCAGCCCAAAGCCTAATGCCTGGAAAGAGAGAAAGATGAGAAGCAATTGGGGAGAGGCACCATGGATAGAACATTCTGGACTTCCTGAAAACAGTCCCAGTCGGTCTACTTCCTCAACTCCCAGCTGTGACTGTTCTGCACAAAGGCCATTCTCGCGTCCCTTGAAGTGAGTCCCTTCTCTTGCTCCTGCTCCCTGGTTCTTATCTGATCCCACGTCTGCCCGGCTGGCGCTCCAGTTTCTCTTCATCTCCCCTTTCAGTTCTCATTCTTTGTGCCCACTGAGGCTCGAGGCTCGGCCCTGGACATGCAGAGTCCCTAAACTGGGAACCGTGAGGGGGAGAAAAACGGGCTCCAGCGAGGTGCTCAGAGAGGGGGAGGAGGTAGGCCTCGATTCAGGTAGAGAGTGACTGTCTAATTACAGAGCCATAGTGCGTTTTCAGAGAGAGTCTAAATTTAGAGGAACTTATCCTTGGGGAAGGGGTTGGGTAGATGAAGAGAGGTTCAGACAGGTCACAGTCAGACATCAGGTTACATCATTTCTGGGGATTGTATTCCAGTTTTCACATGTCTTACTCTTCTTTCTCCAGTTTATTGAAAGGCAACTGTGGGACAAAGTCACAGAGCTACTCTCCCAATGACTTGTATTTGCAGAGAAAATGGTAATTAATTTTAAAGATTTATGTGTCATTTAGGGGCCCAAATCTTTATGTGCTGCTCAGTCAGAAGACAACAGAACACACACACATGTGTACACACACAAGAACACAACAAAACACACCTCCATACTAAACACAAGTGTGTCTATGCCCACAATATAAAGCAAAGCAAAAAGTACCAAAGCCTATGTTTCATTTGGGTATAAAGCTTAGTCTGATCCAAAAATTTAAATAATCTTTGGATATATTTTTCAGTCTCTCAGTGAATAAAAACTGCTTCATTATTTGGGGACCCTTTACCAGTGGCCCCACTCCTCTGCCCATCCTCAGAGTTGCCCTGGGAGGTACCTTTGGTATTGTCTCCTTGGCTGCCAGGAACTCTGGTGTCTCCATGTGTGGCCACAGCTGATGGGCTGTCCATACTTAAGCTTCAGCAGTGCTCCCGAGGACACAGTGGTCATTCCTTTTTGCAGAATTAGCCTCCCTGGCCCTCACAGATGGCATTCCTGTGGACCTCCGCTTTCCTCTGTCAAGGCTCCATTCAGTAGTCCTTCGTCCCCAGCTCCTTCTGAGATTTAATCTTTTTCTACAATAATTGGTCTCTGATTCTGAAGCCACCAGCCCCCTGGAACAAGGAGCTGCCTGGAAATGTTAAACTGGGTGGGGCTCCTCTTCTCTGTGTCATAGGCTTCTTCTTTCTGACTGCAGGAAAAATTAGAGGTGGAAAAGAGTGTTTTCCTCCACCCTTTGGAAGAAATGTATAAAAAAAAAGTTATGTGAATTTGGTTCTCAATATGCCAATGTGAAAGAAATGCACATTTAGAAATTTCTCTGAAGGTAGTGGTCTGGTTGGGGGACCATTGTCTTCCTTCATATTTCTTTTTCCATTGCAATATGCCACAAATTCTAATCTCCAAACTATCTTTCTGCCTGTCTCTTTCTCTCTCTTACAAACAAACACACACACACACACACACACACATACTGCAATCCCTAGAATACATTCAAGTGCTCATATTTGAAAAAGCCAAAGAACAAGCACATTTTTAAATGTTCAAAACAATACCTTTGCCTTTCCCAGGGCCTGGAGCTGAACTGACATGGTACCTGGTCTCACTGAATCTTTTTGAAGTACAAGGGAATAGTTTTGTCCATCTTACTGGACTGAAAGTGTTCAAGTACCACTCGAAGTGTGTAGACAAGAGAATGAAGTTCCCCAGCATGTAAGGGAACAAGGATGGAGACCAGGAATCCGGGGCAGAGTCTATGGCAATAGCTGAAGCCCCTCTGAGAGGTTTAGACCTTGGCTCAGGGCTGGGACTGGAGAGGAGGTTTAGGGGTGCTGGGGGCAGGAAGGGAGCTTCCCAGATTCACAATTGTGGTGCCCTAATAACTGGTGCCTTGGAGAGGATGGGCAGAGAATTAAGGGAAGAGGGGGAAAGGAGACACATGGGATGAATGCACAGCTGTGAGTGTGTGGGCCTGGCTGGATTGTGGGGGGGGGCAGAAGGCAGAGAGAACAGGCTGGGGGGAAAGGGATGAGGTTGGTCTCTGCATAGATTCCTTCTAGGATGCAGAGGAAAAACAACATAAATGTATGAAGAGACAGTGTATAAACAAGTAGATTTTAACAACTCTGCAATAAAGAAATTGCATTCAGTGATAACGCACTGTAACACTAGCGGTGCATAATTAATAACCAGGCATATTCTATTCCCAAATCAGCAATCCTAAGAGGGGTGATAGGAGCAACAGCAATGACAGCTTTTTGCATTTCTAAAGCATGAACGGGTTCCTCTTTCTGGAATTCCCTGCCTGCCGTGGACTGGTCCATTTCCTACTGGTCTATTAAAATTCAGTCAGGTTGGGCATGGTGGCGCATGCCTGTAATCTCAGCAACTTGGGAGACAGAAGTACTGGAAATTCAAGGCTTGCTCAGAAACTTAGTGAGGCTCTAAGCAACTTAATGAGAATCAGTCTCAAAGTAAAAAGGGCTAAGGATGTGACTTAGTGGTAAAAGCATCCTTGGGTTAAATTCCTGATACAAAAAAAAAAAAAGTTAGAGTCAGCATTCACCCCTCTTGGGGATGTCCCTGGTTTCATAGTCACTAATATGGCATTATGTAAAAATGTGAATGTGTAATCGAAGTGATTCTGCAATCTGTATATGGGGTAAAAATGGGAGTTCATAACCCACTTGAATCGAATGTATGAAATATGATATGTCAAGAGTTTTGTAATGTTTTGAATAACCAATTAAAAAAACAACAACAACATTCAGCCTCCCCTAGCCTGAGGAAAGGACTCTGCTTTGTGTGTTTCACCCTCTGCTAAGTCTCAACAACTGTCCTCACACATTTCATGGGCTGGTCTTCAGTGTTAGACCAAGAATTTCTTGCGAATAACAGAGTTGAGCTTTCTCAGAATCCCTCATGCCTTGTACATCACAGATGTGCAGAAAATGCTGTGTCTGTGGTAAGTGAATGAGTGAATCAAGCACGTATGAGTTTCCAAATCTTTAGTGCACAGTTGTAATGCTCTCTTCTCATTTCTAAGAAATTCCTCTTTTAACATCTCCATTTAACCAATGAAGAACTATGGAGCCACAGGTCAGCACATTTGGCCTCCTGAGGTTTCCTCTGTCATGATATCCTTGTGTTAAAGGGTGGTCTAGTTTTGAGCTAGTATTCTCAAAATAAGTCTTCTGTCATTTAAATTGGGATGTTTTCAAATTTTTAATAATTAATATTCTGGGTGAAGACATCTAGATCAAAAAGAGCAAAGGGCCAGCTATATGGGGGCCAGTTCCGGCCTCTTCATCGTTATGTCCCCAGTCCCAGCCAGGGACCCCCACTGGCCAGCTCTTCCTGTCATTGTGGCTGATGGTCCAGGCGTCGTGCGTATTGAAGGAGCCTCATGATCCAGGCCAGCCAGCAGCCTGCCAACGAGAGGAAAGCACAGGGAGTGCAGTGCCCAGCTGTTAGCAAGCAAAGCACGTGCAGATGTAAATGAGGGGGACTCCAGGGCAGTTAAAAATGCACAGAGAGCTTCGCCCGCCTGAGATGGGCAGCAGAAAACAGATCGCTTACTCCTCTGGCTACACCTGATGTGGAATGTCTCACCTAGCCATATATCATCCCTTCCCCCTTCCCCACCAATGGCTTATTTACTTAATCATCCCTCATTAGTTTCAGATTAATGTATTTATTCCCTATTGGAGAGATTCCGCTTTGTCAGACTATTATACAGTTCTGAGGATATGGAGAAGACCCCCCCTCACCCACCATCACTAAGACATGGCTTCAGAGATGTAGAGAGACCCTTCTATAGTAAAACTGAAACTGAAGGTTTTGGGGTGAGTGGTTTCTCATCAGGAAGACAGTGGAAGAAGGCTAATATTACCCCAGCAAAGGGAAGTAGGGGAGAGGAATGGAAGAGTGGTTAATTTGGGATCATTTGACCCCTTGGCAAAAGGAGATGCCCGTAATATCACATGTCAAATTTTTTATGTATGCCTACTTTTATGGGAATGTAAAGCACAATTTGTATCAGATGTTCAAAGGAGTTATTCGCCACTTGCCCCACTCTCTCAAAAAGCCTTGGTCAAGGGAAGAGAAGGAAGCAGTGGGTACAAATACCCAGGCCAGGCCCGACACCATGTTTGCAGGCTGGACACAGAGAGTCCAGTCCTTTGTCCACCACACACAGACTGTGGCTTCTACCTAATTTTCATTAATGTAAGGGAATTGATAAACCTTCTCCAAAGCTGACAATGGATTATTATGTTCTTGATAGAAAAGGTTGCACGTACATTGACCCACATGACACTAATTTTAAAATGTTCACATTCCCATTCCAAAATCTCCTACTTAGGCTACTAACACCATTTACTTAACTTTCCTAACGAAATATTTTTCCTCCTCAACCTCCGAGAGTAAGAAGCCAGGGCTCATTTCCCACTTGACGGAGGCTTGCCTTCTGCAGCTTTCCATGGCACAGAACAAATTACTACACATTTGACAGCTTATAACAAACTTGTTTATTATCTCGCAGTTCTTCAGATCAGACATCTGGGTGTGCTTGGCTGTGTTTTCTGTCTAGAGTCTCACAAGGTCAAAATTAAGGCATGTGAGCTGGCTGGCGTCTTATCATGAGGCTTGGAGAAGTTCATTTGTATTGTCAGAATCCGGGTGCCTGCGGTTTGGGTCTGAGGTGTCTCTTCTTGCTCACTGGCAGCCTGGTCATCTTCAGACCCTTGAGGCTTCACAGTCCTTTGCTTGTGGCCTCCTCATCTTCAAAGTAGCAGTGCTCCATTGAGTCCTTCCCTTGGCTCCAGAGTTTCTGACTTCCCCTCCTTTGTCAGCCAGAGAGAGCTCTATCCATTTAAGGAGTCATGAGACTGGGCCAGACCCACCTAAATAGTTTCTTAAGTTTAACTGTAGCATGTAGTATACCATGATTATGGCAGTGATGACTCAACAGACACAGCTTCTAGGGATTAGAATGTGACACCTTTGGGGGCCACTCTGCCTACTAACTTCTAAGTCTCTGTTTCTTATCCAATAACTTGTCTCCTCTGCAGGTGATGGAAAGCAGGACTGTCCATCATTTCAGAAGAAATAGGACACATCACTCCCTTCAGAAGTTAAAGGAGGGACAGAGTTCTCAAACCTAAAACTCAAGAAATATTGCATGGGGAAGGAGTGGTGGGGGGAGAGAAAGTGAGGAGGAGGGAGGGGGAAGGGGGAGGGAGGGAGGAAGAGAGAGAAAGAAAGAGAGGTGTATGAGGGAAGGAGACATCCAGACTTACGCTGGTAAACATCAGAACAAAAGAACAGAGAGCAATCCTTCAAACCTCACAAAGATAGAAAAAAGAAATCAGAACACTTACAAAGGTTGAAGATTAGATTATCACTGTCCAAAAGTCCATGATTCATGTGGATTACATGATTCTCTTTGGCAATGTTGGATGCTAAAAAAGAATGGAACAAGTTTTTTCAGAGTTATGAAATAAAATTGTTTTGAAACAGGTATCCTAGATCTGACCCAAACTAACATTCAAATGAGAGGGCAAGGCAGATGGTTTTGGTAATACAAAGCCTCACAAAATTTACAACTTAAGAGAAGCTTCCAAAAGACTTGTCTAAACACAGATTCTGGCAAAATAAATAATAAATTAAAATAAGAGGAAGATAAAAAAAGGCCTTTTTTTAAAAAAAAGACAACATCATAGCAAACAAAAGTGCAGCATGCAAACCCCAGCAGCCAACCAAGTAATTTCTTTTGCATAATATAAAAGTATTTTAGCACCAATCTGAATCTTAAAACAGAAGGAGGTTAGGATTAGAGAGAAGCAGAAGACAAACGTTTACTGAGGTTATGAATAATGACTGTTTCTAGAGATTGGTGCATGGTAGAGAGTGATTTAAGAGTTTTTACCAGCAAAGTTTAAGTAGGACATACAAACATTAAAATACTAGGGGACTGAAACGAATAAAAAAAGCTCCTTTGAAGAAAAAATGGGACAGTGAAATAAAAATAAGTACTCAGAAAGTTTATTAAATAGAAAATGAGTACAAAAATATGTCCAAAAGATAAAAGCACAAAGAATATGAGAGAAACCAATCCTCAGGTGGGTTAATAGCTCCGTGCTGTTTCCTAGTGAAACAACTGAAACAGAACAAAACATAAAAGGCAAAACTTAAATGGAATCTTTTTTACCTCTCGCACACAAACCAAAATAGCACAGCTAATTTTAGTGAAGAGAGAATTTGAAGGGAGAATTTCTAAGGAAAATTAAAAGAGATAAAATATTAATAAAATGATAATCTATAAGAGTCACGGAATCCATAGAAATTACAGATATTTAGCAAAATATGGAAAGAAAACATTGACGAATTATAAGGAAATGGACAAACCCACATTCATGTGTGACATTTAATGTATGTCTTTTCTGAGTCGAGCAGGTTAAGGAAACAACTAAAGAGGGCTGAGAGCAGAGCTTCCCAACCCTGCCCACAGTGGTACACCACAGATAGCTCACAGAGGTGCTGAGATATCGATCCATGTGGCCAGGGGTGGCCTGGTGGGGCTGTGACAACCACAGCCTACAAACAATGACTTTTGGCTCCCAGCAGCATAGATGGTGTCCTAACAAGTCTGTGTGAGCTGTGTTCCAATTTGAACCAATTTTGGAACAACCAAAGCCAATTAAATATGGCTTGATACCTGATACGGTGGAGGTGTATGTGTGATATCATGCATATATTTGTATTATATGTGTTTGCATATATTTTCTATGAAACTGTGCCAGTAAGAAGAAAAACATTTTCTCTCAAAAATGTGATTATTTTAAAAATGACAATCTTAATAAGTCTTAATAAGATATAAAAATAAAATATCATATAGATCTAATTCTCTTACTATAATGTAACAAAATCAGAAAACCCCACATCAAAGGATGGCTAATACTAAAAAGTTAGTAACTTGAAATTTAAAAATTTCTAAACACAGTCCTGAAAATTTTTGTGCACTTTTCTGTAAGTATAAATAAAAAACGTCTATGTAAAGGGTGCTAAATAAGTTTTGAATTAAAGAGGAAATTAAAATATACTTAGCAATAAGTTACAATGAGCAACTACATTTTAAAAGATATAGAATGTTGACTTAGTATTCATGGACGATGTTGCTATTAGTTAGGAGAAAAAAGAGGAAAAGAATGAGATGAGAATACAATTAAACCCATCAGAACAAGTCCAAAGAAAATAAAAATTTGACAAAGATAATTAAAAAAAAAAAGTAACAAAAAAAATTTGAACAATGAAATTAAGAGACCAGTTTTTTTTTGGAAACCAATCAACAAAAATAGAAAATCTATGACAAATTAATCCACAAAACTCCTAAAAATTAGAAAAATGAAAAAGAATAAATATGGAGATTATAAAATAATAATAAAAATGATTAAAAATAACAAGGAAATGATAGATTCCTTTTTGGCAAAAGCAGAAAACTTGAAAACAGGGAATTTTCTAATAGCATATAATTTAGCAAAACCAAATCAATAAAAGGTAGCACACAGATCTATTAATGCAGGAGAAATGGAAAAAAGCAGAGAAGATCCAGCCTTATACAAGACTCCTACCCTGGTTGCTTTTTAAAATGAGGTCATTTCTGTGTTATATTAACTGTTCTAGAGCACAGAAAAAGATGGACATTACTTAGCCAGTGTGTGTGTGTGTGGGGGGGCACTGGGGATTGAACCTAGGGGTGCTCTAATACTGAGCTAACCCCCAGTCCTTTTTTACTTCTGTTTTGAGACAGGGTCTCCCTAAGTTGATTAGATCCTTGCTAAATCACTGAGGCTTGCCTTGAACTTCCTGAATCTCTGGGATGACAGGTGTGCACCATTGTGCCTGGCTCACATAGCGATTTTAATGATACCCTGGAACCGCTTGATCAGCCACCCTCCCCCCATCACACTCACACACACACACACTCACAGGTCTTGGCCAATCTCACAAACATGTATACAAAACTCAGAAGTTACACACTTATAAAATTGGATTTTGCAGTGAGTTAAAAGCATAATGCATTATAAATATCTAAGATTTCTCCCTACGTACACTTGCTATGAAATAATGGTTTCCTCTCAGGAAAACAATTAATGAAAGGCACTCTTGAGTACACATGAGGACAAGAGTCATGAGACCACCTTAATAGATTTCCTACAAGATTCCTCATCCCTGTCCCTCTCTTCCTGCCGTGTGTGTGTGTGTGTGTGTGTGTGTGTGTGTTTGTCTCTCTCACATGCACTTGTGCACACACAGTTTCAGTAAGCTAATATAAGGAAATAGTCTCAGTCTCACTCCATAAGTTCAATCTACATAGTTACATGGTTCTGTGAATGTCTTTAAAAATCAAAGAATAAGAAGCATAAATGTTACAAAAGAAAAGTAATATTAGCAGAAAATTTATTTATTTAAATGTTAAAATTAATATAAGAATCAAAAATTTTGTTACATGACTAGGTTCCAGATCAACAACAACAAAAAAATCCACTATGAGGCAAGTATTGTTTGCAAATTAAAGTAAAAGAACACATGCATTCTGGTGACTACAAAAGTGAATTAAAAATTAGGCAGGGAAAATCTTAGCAATAGCATCCATCGCCTGTGAGAAGTCGATTAGAAAATGATCGAAGGATGTCGAAAGAACACTTGAATATTAAAGGACAATATTATGGGAATTCAACTTCTCCACAGGCCAGTTTATAAATTGAATGTGTCTCTACTTGGAATCCAGCAGCACTGGGAATTTAATTTTGACTTTCCTGGGCTGTTATCTCACTCCTCCTTACTTGGTAGTCCACTTGTTTTCAATTTTTCTTGCTTTTTAAAAATGTTTTTATTGGGGCATTATAGTTATATACAATAGTTGGGTTCGTGCTGACATAATCATGGAGTGTAATTTACTCCACTCAGTCCCTGGTGCTTCCTCTTTCCCTCCCCCTCCCCTCCCATATTCCCTTCCTATGCTCTTCTGGTCTTTTCTTTCTTTGTTTTGAATTGGTGCTTTGTAGATAGACATAAAGGTGGAATTCACTGTGGTGTATTTACACAACACACAGAGCATATTTTTTTCAAATTCTGATTAATATACTTGGCCTGGTATTCCTGAGTACTATTTTAACTACATCTCAAAATTTTAATTTTGAATCTATTCATTTATAACTATTAAGGAACTTCAACTTTTATTTTCCTTTTGATCCATCAATTATTTAAAAATGAGTTAATAGTATCCAATTTTATATATTTTCATATACAGTTTGTTTTAATATTTACCGTCAGTAAAATTTAGACTTTCTAAAATGTTTCCTCATCTTAACTCACTTTCTTCCTAATCCACTTGTCCTGGTGGCGCTCATAGAAAGGCTTCTGAAGTGATAATTAAGGGTGGCTTTGTTTGGATCTCTGGGTTTAATAGCAATGCTCCCAGAAAACTGTCTGAAGAGGAAGGAAGGAGAGCAGCTTCCCTTCACCTAGCTCCTCCTTCTGAGCCGCATTTGCACCTGTGCTGGTTACAAAGAACATCCCAAGGTCTTGGTTCTCTGTGGAGGACTCGAGTGCTTCCTGCATCAGTGAGGGTTCGGGCAATTCTGGTAATTAGTGGGTCTGATCAGTGTCTGGGGAGCCATCAGATGGACTACAGCCCAGGAAGAGTCTGAAGTATAGGCTTTTAATGTGGAGAAACCAGAATCAATAAGTCAGCCAGGTTTTTTTCTTTCTTGTCTCTGTGTGCATGCCTGTGTGTGGTCATCACTGTTATGACAGTTGACATATGCAGTAAAGTTAGAGCCTCCTGGTCCATTTGGGATTGTCTGAGTATACTAAAGCCTCAGTTGTCTTTAAGAGGACATTATGGACTTTGCAGTTTGGAAATGGCCATAGAGATGAACTCATTTAATAGTTTCTTCATAGAGATGGGGAAACTAAGGCACGGAGAGGGAAACTCCCGGAGGAGCAACATCTAAGTTTGGTTGTTCTGAAAGAAAAGAGACTGCCTTCTCCAGTGCTTAGACTATTTTTTTTTTTCCTTTGAGTCTCTGCAGATTAACTCCTGTCTTCACTACTCACCCAGAGAAAGTAAAGCAAACCCTAGTTCTGACTCCTTAGCCTTGCAACGAGACCAGGTTAAATACAATAGCTGCTTGGAAATCATAGCTGCTTCTGTTTAGGAAGCTGGTGTTGATCAAGGAAAGGGGAGAGAGTCTGAGAGCGCTGCTGTCAGGCAGTGGGTCCCCTGGCAGAGCCCAGCAATTGCAGACCCTTCCTCACAGTGCCCCCCACCACCCCACCTATTCTGGCAGGCCTCTTTAGCCTTGTACTGACTTTATGTCTTGACCAACTCTTGAAAAATATACCCTCAATTTGTTTTAAACAGGTATGTTGGACATGAAGATATGGAAATGACTGTCATGAAGAAATAAGCTTTTCTTTCAGTTCTCTGGAAATAGGAAGCACAGACACCACACATGGTAGGTTTGAGGTGGAAGGATCAAGGTAGAGAAGAACCAGAGCTTTATTGTGGTTTCTGCTGGGAAGGCAAAGCACAAGACCAGCAGATGTGGGATTGGCTGCTCTGAATCATTTCAGTGGGCTCTGGGGTCTAGAGGCTGCCCCTCATTATTGCAGGGGGGGAGAGAAACAAAGGCATTAAATAAATTAATTAATGTTAAGGAAGAGGGTGGGATGGAGGTAGTATTCACTCCACTTTCTTCTTTCTCTCAAGAGAACATCGTGCTTCATTAAAAGATCTCAGAGTCATTCCAGTAAAGCAAACTTATGTAGTTCCAGTTCGTTTTTTGTAAAGTTTTCCTTGCACACGAATATTCAGTGGACTGAGTATGCATTCTCTCCAGCACAGGTCCTGGCACAGAATAGGTTCTTGGTAATTATTTTTTGTTCACTTCCAAAGAATTAAATTTTCAGGAAAATTCATCTCTTTTTCTTGGGTGGCATCCAAAATGGAAACAATTCTGGCCACTGCAGCAACCCTATACCCCATGTTCCCAGGCAGAAGCCTGGATGTTTCCAAACCAAGCAGTCTCAGCCCTGGTAAGTCAGTTTGCTAATGAAATTTCCATCATTCTCCTGCTGTTCCAGCATTTTCACTCACTCTAGGGCTTTCAGAATTGAAGATGTACTGCTCACACAGCGGAGGGTGTAAGAGGCTGCTGGATCAAGGACATTGTGGGACTGTGCAGTTGTCTTGGTCTAGAATAAGCTCTGGCTAGACAAAAAGGAATTGGCATTAAAATGGGTTAAT
Organism: Marmota marmota marmota; assembly: GCF_001458135.2. Classification (NCBI taxonomy): domain Eukaryota; kingdom Metazoa; phylum Chordata; class Mammalia; order Rodentia; family Sciuridae; genus Marmota; species Marmota marmota. Next base: position 48,901,240 of record NW_025999977.1, on the reverse strand, counting down.
TAAGGAAACAACTTTATTTTTACATTGTTCTTACAGGAATGCATCACTACTGTAAAGATTTCAACAAGGCAGAAGTGTGCGGAGTTAAAAGCAAAAGACCAACATATTCATGAGTGTATGCAACCTATTTTATTCCCCAGGGGTAATCACAAACACCTGTTTCATAATTGAGAACTTATGCTGTGCATTTTCATTCATATATATAAAATACACATATATACATATATAATATACATCTATATTATATATACACAAAGATACAGTGGTATTAAAATATGTATATATGATTATATGTAATGTTTTGTAACTTCTTTAATAAGTTGACTTTTTCATGTTAGTGCAAATAGACATATCTAAATATTTTTAAATATTAACCTTTTATTCCATGGTAGAAATCTGTCATTCATAGTTTAATTTCTTTTAGAGGAAAAAATTAGATCTGTTTCCAAATTCCTCCTATTCAAAAAAAAAAAAGCTTTAAAAGATATACACATTTCTTTGTGCAATTATTATTTTTTTTTCTCTAGGAGATTGTTTACATAAGTTTCTCATGGCTTCCATTAAAAAAATACCACAGGCCATGTGGCTTAAACAATAGAAACTAATTTTCTCACACTTTGGAAGCCCCAAGGAGTCCAAGATTAAGATGCCTGAAGCATTTGGTTTTTGAGAAGTCTCTCTCCTTGGCTTGGAGATGACTGGCTTATCCAAATATGAACAGATTCTTAGGTACTGGGAATTAGTACTTTAATATATGTTGGATACAATGCAGCCCATAATAATGTTTTGGTTACCACGGTTGATTAATGAATTGCTATAAAATGCAGCATCTTAAAGTATCCATTTACTTAATCTCACTAATAGCTAAGTATCCATCAGGGATAGCTTCTCTGTGTTACACGATGTCTGAGGCTGAGGCTGGAATTGTTTGAAAACTCCTGTGTTAGATTTTTCTTCCAGACCCTTGACACTCCCCAGAAAGAAACAATCTATTTCCCATCCCCATGAAGCTGATCAGACATTGTGACCACCTCTGTAGAATAAAATATGGTTGAAGTGACATGGTATAACTTTTGAAGCCATCTCAGAAAGACAGTATGACTTCGACATTTCCCTTTCTCTTATACTCTCTCAGGAATCTTCTCCCTGGAACCCAGTCAACACAGTATAAGGAAGCCCAGAGTATCCCAGATGGAGAGGAACGGAGGCTTTCAACCAATAGCCAGACTTAATCTCGTGACATGAAGGCAACGGGCCTCCAGATCACTCCAATTCAGCTCTGCTGGGGCATGACTGCATTCAGGAACCAGAAAATCTGTGATCATATGGATTGTTGCTGTATGTCATTAAGTTTTGGAATATTTGTTACAATTCTAGTAGCAGGAGCAGCTTGTTTTCTCCTGTGGCTGATTTGCAAACTAAGAATTCTGACAGTCCTACATGTGGCCTCTCTATGGGAGCTTGCCTTGCTCCCACAATAGAAGCCACAGGGTTATTGGATCTTCCACATAGATTTTTAGGGCTTTACCATGGGTGTCTCAGTGAAATGGGAAGAAGCCTCATTGACTTTTATGGCTTTGCCTTAAAATTAACATAGAGCCACTTACACTGAACTTCCTTGATTATAAGCAAATCCAAGGCCTTGCTTCAAAGGGAGCAGGCAGAAAACCACCTCTCAGTGATATGGAGTGTCAAAAAGGTGGTAGAAGTGTTCTAGAACTCCTACCCAGTGCATGCCAGAGTTGGCCCATTTTTTTCTTCTGGACCATTTTTCAAAAGTCTACAGGCTGAGCATTTTCTTGGCTTTCCCTACTGCTCACTAATTTGGGAATTGTCCACATCCACTCTTTGACATTACTCCATCCTTATATTTGACTTTTAATTTCAGGAATCATGTTTTTATGTTTTTAATGTCCCCCCAACCCTGCCTTATTTTCTACATGGCTCCTTTGCATAGGAACTTTTACTTATTTTAGGAATACAGGGTTCTCTCATATTTCTCTGAAGATAAAATTTCTCTTTTTAAAAAAAGTTCTCTTTCTTTAATCATCAGTTGTTGTTTTTTTTTCTGGAGTAAATTACCACTTGCTTGCTCTTAGACTTTCTTTCTCATGCTGCCCACCATCTGCAGCTTCGGTTTGCCTTTTTAAGGTATGAAGGAAGCCCAGGTTCTCTGGTTTGGTTTCCTTTGCAGATTGGGCGTAGGTCTGTTTCTCTAATGGGCTTCTTCCATGCTCAGAGGCTTGGCTCCAGGCCATGTGTGGTAGAGAGTATTAACCCACAGTCTTGGTTTGGGATGCCTGGGCATCCTCAGTGCCTGGGAATTCAAATTAAGGATGACTTTCCTCTGGCAAAGAATTGGTAATTTCACTGAAATTGAGGTTGACCAGTTTATTTTCCCTCCTTCCCTAAATGTTTGTTTGGGCTAAGAATTTGAGGTTGAAAACATTTTTTTTCCCTCCTAATGTTAAAGACATTTGTGTCTTTCTTTCTTCCTTCCTTCCTTCCTTCCTTCCTTCCTTCCTTCCTTCCTTCCTTCTCTCTCTCTCTCTCTCTCTCTCTCTCTTTTCCTCCCTCCCTCCCTCTCTCTCTTTCTTTCTTTCTTCTTGTGTGGTCTTTTTTTCTAGTGAGTTTGTCATAACATTTTGTATCTTAAACTTAGGTGAAACATATTCTCTCCTATTTCTCTCCCTTTCTTGATGTTTTTCTGTTTTGAAATGCCCCCAAACCCTTTTGTATTTTCTAACTTTTTCTTTTTCATATGAGCTTGTTTTAAGAATGCAAAGTCCTCTCATATTTCTCTGAAGATACAGTGTATCTCTTCTTGAAAGTTCTCTTTCTTACTTGCTTCTCCAATGTGGTGATGTTCTATGATCCTTACTTTGATGTTGGATCACTTGCTTTATTGAGTTGTGTAAACAATAAACCTTTTCAAAAGCCCAAGAATCTCAGTTGTGGGAAATTTTTAAAATTATATTTTAATGATTCTTCCCCCATCCAACTTTCTCTCAAAATCTTATATGCCATCTGTTGAAATCCGTAAACCGATTCTCTGATATCTCTTATTATTCTTCTTTATGAAATCCTTTTTTTCTAAGATTTTCCTTGAATTTTTCTTTCTTATATTTTTTGTGGATCATACTAATTTTATAACATTTTATTATATTCCAAGAATATGGTATTTTTGAAATTTTTTAGGATATTGTTAATCATAGATATTTTTTGGTTTCTATCTCCTACAGGTTGACTATTTCTATCTCTTTGCTTCGACACCTGCATCCCTATTAGAAGCATCTACAAGTTATCTAGTGCTCCCTGCTCTCCATCATTACTGAGATATGGACAGTGGCTCTACATGAATGGATGAGACTGGCTTACCTGAACTTCATCAAGGGTAAGGAATCCCCGTTATATTATATGAACCTGGGACTCATCCTGGGAACCAGATGGGGGTGGTACCCAGTAGTCCCAACTTTCATTTTGTATACTTCAATTAGTCCCTTTTCAGTTTGGTAGCAATGTACTCATCTAAGCCTCATGTTCCCTCTCACTCAGACATCTTCATCTTATCCTCTTTAAAAAAGGAACTTGTTTTATTCCTGACCTTTTGGGGAAAAAAAGGAGGGATTCAGGGATTTAACTGTTGAATAGGTTCTCAACCAATTTCTCCATTTTGGGCCCAGTTTGCACCCCCATTTCAAAAAGTACCTAGGGCTACGGGTTCTTAGTTTTTGAGTGTTCTTTATCATTTTCATAAGGATGTTCCTCAGCTCTCCCCATTTTTTTTCAACAGATTTGCCTTTCTAGGTCTGCTGAGCCAATTTGTATGCCTCAACCTCCTTTTCCATTTCCATGTGTCTATTTGGGTGTCTAGTCGTTTTTTTGTTTTCATCTCCTCTTCCACCCATTTCTTCCCTAGGGGTCACTGCCGTTTTAAACAGGATCTCTTTGCTCTTATTTTAGTTGTTTTTCTTGGGAACGAGCCTCATTGATTGATGCATATTTCACCTACCATCCTGAACTAGAAGATAATGTAAATTTTGTTTGTTTAATAGTTACAAGTGTTTTTCAGGAAACAGCTCTACATAACTTCATCACTTCTAACACTCTGATAGGGGAGGAAATCTTTAATCATCAAATAATTCTGACATCTAGAGTTGGTAGGGTTTGCTTGGTTATGGGAATGAATAAGGTAAGTTTGCCTGAAGTTTATAATAAAAATTCTGTGGATAAGAGTGTGGTCTATTTTAGTGAACACATAATGAACACATAGTATACAACTTTCTCTTTGACTTCTGTAACAAATTACGACAAACTTGATAGCTTTGAATAACAAACAATTATCCTGACCCTGTTCTGGAAGCAAGAAACCTGAAATCAGTATCACTGGGCAACAGCAAGTTATGACAGGGTGGTACCCCTCTGGACCCTGTTGAGGACAGTCAGTGTTTACCTCTTCCTGACTCTGGTGGTTGTGACTGCTACATCACTGCCAACCCTTCCTCCAGGGTCATATTGCTTTCTCCTCTCCTATCTGAATTGAATTCCCCTCTGCATCCTTTTAATAGGATACTTACAATTGCATTCAGAATACAGATGGATACAGAGTGATCTACCTATATCCTTAATCATACTTGCAAAGTCTGCCATATAAGGCAACATGTGCAGGTTCTAAGAATTAGAATTTTATATTTTGGGGAACCATTATTCAGCCTACTATCTGCTGAACTCTGGTCCCCAGTGATTCACATCTGTCCCACCAGCAGCTTATATTTACCTTATCCTTATTTCCAACAGTAATAACCCATTGCAGCAAGAACCTGGAGTTCCAAAGTTTATGTAATGTTATCAATTCAAAAGTTTCTAATTTTATTATCTATATCATCTAAATCAGATATGGTGGGACTCTGGGTATGACCCAACCCGGGACAAAAGGTGTTTGGTTCTGTGGGCCTGTGCACTAGAAAAGAAGTAATCTCTGCTTTCAAAATTCAGTGATGGGACAGGCATAGACAGACAGATTTAGATACTTCTATTTCAAAAAGGGGGAAAGGGGAAGAAAAAGAGGGCTCCTGGTTCTAAATAATTCAAAAACCCTACAGGGGAGATTTCAAAAGGTTTCCAGGCCTGGAAATAATCCTGTGTAACTGAAGCCTCTGCCTTCCAAGCCTGCAGCTTCCTATGGCTTTTCCTAGAACAGGCATTGAGAACAAATGACCAATGTCCTCTGATCCTGTCTTACGGAAAAAATGCAGGGACTGTGAGTGGGAATTTACAAATAGCTAACAGAATGGACATGACCCAAGACACTGCCCTCCCCTCAATCTTTATGCTACTTTTAATTTAGCATCCAGAGAAAAATTTCAGAGACCTAGTGTCTGGCATTCATTCTTTCATGCACACATTCACTCATGAGAGATTTATGGAACAAGTTCTGTGTCCTGGGTAGGACCTGGAGTCCTGTGTTACAGACAATGAGGATTTTGTCTGAATCATTGAACACTAAACAAAAACACAGTTTTAGATATTAATAAGTATTTGGAAAAATGGGAATATTGTAGAGTATTCTGGAGAATACTCTTTAGACTGGTGCATAAAACCTTTTCTGACATAAGGACATTTGGTTTGATACCAGAGAGATAAGAAAAAGCCACTCTACGAAAATAAGGCACAGTGGTTTTGCAAATGAAGGCACAATGAGTTAACATACCTCGGAGTGCTTTAGGAAGGGACAGACGTTATTGTGACTAGAGACCATTGGGTGACATAGAGAGCAGTTCAAACTGTCTTAAAGAGAGAAGCCAAGGAGAAATTCTGAGACTGATGAAGAAGTTCAGATTTTATTCAACTTCATTCGGAAACCACCAGAGTTTTTTAAAGAATAGAATGGCATCATCTGATTTACATTTTAGGAAAATCTTTCTGCTTGCTCTGTAGAGCAAGAGTGGAAATCAGAACAGGGACAGGTTGTGAAGTGACCAGCAGCTCATCATGGTGGCTTGGCCAGGATGATTGTAGCATCAGTGGGGAAGAATGGAGAGACTGAACAGGGGTTTCAGGGGTAGAACCACTAGGGCTTGCTGAGATATCGGACTTGAGGACCAAGAAGAAGAGCCGAGTGTACCCAAGGTCAAGTGTAGTGTTTGGCTTTGATTGAGTGAGTTGGATGGACTGTGATGCCGTTAGATGGACACAGAGTCCTGTGTTTGAAGAAAAAGACAGAATGACAGGTTGTCATGAAGGAGGCAAAGATCTTGCAGCTTGTTTATTTATCCTGTTTTCGAAGTCCATTAGAAATTTAAGCAAAGATGTTGAACAGTTAGTTGGAAACCTGAGTCTAGGGGTCAGGACCAGCAATATAAATTAGAAAGTGATCATTTAAATATTAAATACACATTATTTAAATATTAAGTATATAAATATTTAATATACAAAGCCATGAGTCTGGAAGAAACTAACCACAGGGAAAATGTAGCTAGAGAAGAAAATATGCCCCAGGGAGAACACAGGGTGCTTTAATGCTTGGAGGACAGAGAAAGGAGGGAGAAGATGTGAGAAGGAGATGGCAAGGAAAAGAAAATGGTGGAGTGCCATGATCTGGAAGGAGTTTTCAGATGGAAGTCCTAGTAACTGTGGAAGCTCCTTCTCACAACTCACATTAAACCGGACTCCAGCTTACTTCTATGCACTGGTCTCAGCTCTTAATTCTGGGAATCATACAAAAAAGGTCGAAGGAAATTTTACAAAAAAACTTGTTTAAATCCCTGGCCACCGGTGACCTGTGTAACTGTGGACAGATGTCTCAGCCTCTGTGAGCTCCGTTTTCCTCACTTCTAAAGTGAGAGAGGGGCACTTACTTTGCAGGGTCATCATGAGACTTAGTAAAAATATATATTCCAGACCCCGTCTACAGGGCATGCTCAATACATGGAAGCGTCCTCGGTTGGTCTTCTTTCTGGTGTGAGAGCCCTCGCATTGAGGATTACCCCATGTTCCTCTTGAGGCCCAGGATGACATTTTCCCACCATCTCTTCCTTTTCTTCAGCCTCCTCTCCCATGTGGGTCAGTTTTCCTGATGTCAAAGAACTCTAAAAACAAACAAGAGAGACCCGTGTTGCCAATACCCTTCTATAAATACAGTGGCGGGGCCTGCTTTGGCAAGTAGGATGCTGCTTTCAGGAAACTGAATGCACTTGTCAAGAGCTCAGATTCTTGAGTCCTATTATATGGGATTTAATGCCATTTTTAACACTTAGAGGCTACACGGATTTGGGTAATTTACTTAAAACTTTCTTGTGTCACTTTCCTCATTTGTAAAATGAGGATAATAGTGTCTATCTCGTTGGGTTGTTATAGGATTACATAAATTAAAAATTAAAATGGGCAGAATGCTTAGAAGTGCCATGTGCTCAGCGTTGAGAAGGCATCAGGACTGCAGGCAGATGGCTGGTGCCCTCTCTTCCAGGACGTGGTGCCAAGGGATTCGTGCTTCAAAGACGTGGGTGGGATGACTTCTGAGTCCCTTCTGGCTCTGAAGTTTAGGGTTTGATAACTAGTGAGACTCCGTGGCTGGGAGGATAGGCTCCCTCCAAATATGAAGTGGGACAGGAGTATCCTGACACACGGGAAGTTGAGATATGTCCAGGAAGAACCCTGAAACTGGGTTAAAAAGTCAAAACCACTTCAATGTTGAATGATGCCTTTTTATTTTAAGTTTTAAATGTCAGAACTAGGAACTGCTCTCTTGGCACATTTTTCCTATTCAGATTTCAAAATTTGCTATGATAATTCATCTTCACCTACAGAAAGGGCTTGATACACAGAAAAGACTGAGAATTCAGAGTCAACTCTAAATTCGACCTTTAGCGCCTCTGTTTACTACAGAATGGCTGACTATCTCTGAGCCTCAGTAGCCCCGATTTTAAGAAAGAGGTTATAATAATAGCTGCCTTGTAGTGTTACTATGAGAGTTAAGTAAAATAATGCACATAAAAGACTCAGCAAGGTAGAAATTATATTATCTTCCTTTACCTGTCCTGTTGGACTATATAACCCCTGTCCCTGCATATTTCCTGCCAAAGTCCAAAAATATCCATGCAGATGGCTCTTTTTGAAACTGGGGAAAGTATATCATATGTACTTGCAGCAGAGCATCCTGTTATTATATGATATTTATATCCTTACTGAAGCCAGAAATCATCTGAATTAATAAAAAAAGAGTAGTTTCCACAAGTTCTAAAAACATTACTCAGAAATAATGCTCCTTCCAGACCCCTAATGCTGAGTACAGCAAACCTAAGCTCTCAGTTTATAGGCCACTGATAATTCCTGTTACGCCAATGGGGAAATTAGCTAGTACCAAGATATTTTTAACTGGTCTGAACAAACACATCTTCATTTGCATCCAGCAAGACGTAACCTTAGCAACAGTGTGTATTTTTGGACTCCTTTTCATTTAATGCAAATGAAGCTCCTCTGATATGCCAGGAATCTGATGACAGAATTCAACGTGACCAATTCAAGTGTCTGAGGTCTGCAAGTCCCCTGGTCAGCCCCACCAGATTCTGATGTCCTGTCACCAGCATGAATTGTTACGACCCAAACAGAAATAATTTTAGAGCACTGGATTTTTATGTTTACTTTTAAGTCACATTTGATCCTCACTTCTGTAATAAGTGGCCTAAAGTGTGGGGGAAACTGTATACTGTTGGGTAAAGAACTTGGGTTTTACATTGTGAGAGAGAATTAACAATGTGGTTATGCTTCTTCATATATGGATCTCAAAGCAATTCCCCTTCCTTCTCTGAGCCACAGTGTGCTCTGTAAAATAGAGGCAACCACTGATTTGACATTTTTCCTTCCTTGTAAAGTTGTGAACACTAAATATAATATTTGAAACTGATTTAAAATTTCTATTAGTATTTTTTAAATTTTTTATTTTGTTGTATGCATTTATGGGATATGACATGATATTTACAATGTGGAATGATTAAATCAAGCTAATTAACAAACCTTCCCCCACAGTCTTACCTTTTTTTTCTTTCATTCTTTTTTTTTTTTAAATGGTGAAAACATTTAAAATCTACTCAGCATTTTTGAAGATGTAAGAGGTACTTCAGTCCGAGGCATGCTTTGACAATATGCTTCCTTCTGTTCTGATGTCATGATTGGTACATAATATTGTTGGTACTCAGAGCTAAACCAATATGTCTTTTATAGGTTGGAAAGGGAGGTGGAAGAGTTAGATCTCCTTTAAGGACTGGTACCCTCCATTCTCTGTAGTAACTGCATAGTTTGCACTGATGTTCTTGGGCAGTTTTCATATGGATGCACATGGAATTTTTGTATATGTTAATGGACAAGAAATTCTCATTTCCCACCCAAAGTAGAGAAACAAAACCCTGTGTGGCAGAGGCTTTACCAATCCTGTTTGAATAGTGGGAGTTTCCTGGCTTGCTCTCTCTTTCCCTACCATCACCCTGCCAGCTCTTCAACCTTGTTTGATTATTAAGTGCCAGAATAATACATGAATATATGGAAGGTATGGTCAGGAATTTGTCATCATGACCCCTGGTTATAGGTCACACTTGATTAAACTGGCTCATAAACAATGGATTGGGACAGGGGGTTCAAGAGTAGAAATTTCAGTGTGTGTGTGTGTGTGTGTGTGTGTGTGTATGAATGTCTGAGAATGGATGTATTTATGTGTCTAGGTCCATGAGTCTGTGCCCATGTCACCTTGTAACTAGAGTTTGTAGGCATATGTGAAAGTCTGTGAGCTCATAAGACAGGTCTATATAGGAGTGTGTTAGTACACTTAGACATATATGTTGTGTAGGAGGAGGGGAGCAGCAGCTGAAGATTAGGAGAGGATTCATTCATTCATTCATTCAAGAAATACTCATGGAGAGATGAGAGAGTCCTATTCCAAGTCTTTGTGGTCTGGGTTCAGCCCTAGGAAGGATCACGCCTACTGTAGATGGAGAAACATGGTCTGGCATGTTGTACTTTGAGCAGCACCGTGGCCAGTTCCTTTAAGTGAAGGCCTAGGTAGAAGTCTGGCGTCCATGTAGCTCTTCAATGATCTTCAGGGTCATGCACATTAAGGCAGAGAGGGTTCTGCCTCCCATCCTCTTTCCTTCTTGGCACATCCCTGTCCAGTTGGTGGAGCATCTGCTCCCCCTGATGAAGGCCTAGGACATCTGTAGCAGCCCATGAAGTTCAACCCATTTGACATTGTGTTTCTAATGCAAGGGTATGCAGAAACATTGGTACTGCCACAACTGTCACTAAAGTGGCATGTCTGAGCACTCCAGGGAGCAGAAAACAAGCTCATTATTCCCACTGGTGTCAGAGGGAGCATCAGGCAGAGAGCCTGCCTTTGTGGTTCTTTCTGCATAGAAGAAAGGAGGTCAACACCTACCAGAAACAAAATGTGTCCCATCCAGGGCCTTCCAGGGGTGACCAGTGATGGAAACCCAGATCAGACAGGTTAATCTCTTTCAAAATCCCCTTTCTTCTGTGAAGTCTCCTTGCTCTCTTTTCCAGAAGTTTTTAGGCAGATCAAACACACACTGAGCTGCCTCTGTTTGCAGAAAGAGTACTTAAGGCTCAACTCCACATACACCCTGCAACAGCCCACAGCTCAGGAGCACTTTGGCCAATGTCTGCTCTTTTGTATGATCCTCACGTGCACCATGTGGAAACTAAGGCTTCAAAAGATGGATGGCAAGATGCCAAGCTAAGGACTGGTACCCTCCACTCTCTGTAGTAACTGCATCGTTTTTCAGGTGCCCACCTCCCTGAAGACTGAATTATTAGAGAGCTGGTGTCACATCTTGTCTCGGTGAATTCAAACCATTGAGCTTGGGGCCTGGCTTGGTGTCTAGGTGGTTTCCCCAGGAACCAGACTCTGAACCTGGAATAGGGAGCCCTCGGGCATATGCCCAGGATCAATACCTGTGGGGGAGGAAGGGCAAAGGGAGTGGGCAGGAGAACAGCAGTGTAAAAGCATTTTACTGCAACGTACTTGTAAAAAGCATCTCAGCAGGCCTGAGCTGGCCTTTCCGAGTTGTGCTAAGCAGAGGAAAAGGGTTGAGATGGCTTAAGTAAGTGTTACCCACAGGGCTATATGTTAAAGACTATGTTCCTATGGTGGGGCTCTTGGGAAGTGGTGGAACCTTTAGAAGATTCCTTAGTGGGAGGTCCTTAGGTCTCTGGGAGTGTACCATTAATGAAGACTGTGTGTCATTGGCCTTTTCTTTGCCCTTTAGCTTTCTGCCTCATGAGATGAGCAGTTTGTTCTACTACAAGTTCCCCATCATTGCCACCTGACATATCCACTAGAGGCCCAAAGCCATGGGCTCACCTTCCCTTGGACTAGAACCTCCCAAACTGGGCCAAAATGTGCGTTTTCTCTTTACCAATGATTTATCTCAGGTATTTTATTATAGCCACAGAAAGCTGACTAATGGGGTCCAGACATCTACCTGTGATTGGCCAGCCATTCGGTATGAGCTGCCCCCAGGGAAGAGTATGGCCTTCGCTCAGGCGATTCTCCTTAAGAACAGGCAATTCAGGGATTCAGGGAGAGGGTCTCAGCTGAGTTGAAAGAACTCAGAATCTTCTGCTTTCAACACTCTTGGTAGCTGGGTGAATGAGTGATTCAACCCCAAGGGGAGATGTGGGTGACACACCACGCAATGTCACTATGTGATTGTAAAATTGACTCTTCTGTGACATGCTTCTCTGTTCTCTTACCAGCAAACTATCAAATCTGATTTTTCTTGCACTGGAAGCCCTAGATCTTGGACATTGCTGACTTCTATGCCTCAGTTCCTACTGTGATTGTGTTCTGCATGTCGTGTGTGTGTGTGTGTGTGTGTGTGTACATGCGTGTGCACCCAGGCCTTCTCACCAGCCTCTCTCCAGGCTCACTTCTGTGTTAGTCCCTCAGGCTGGAACTACATTTCCCCAGCTGCTTTCCCTCCTGCAACAGTGATGGAAGCCTCTGAGCACAGGCTCTGCCTGGCTTCTGTACTCAGGGCATCACCCCCAACATGACCTTGGGAGTCTGCCAATACTCTTGAGAGCAGAGCCCCACCAAGTGGGAGCGTGACCCCAGGCTCGCTGGGGTCAGGGCCCAAGGGAGGGGCCCAGATGGGGGAGCACTGCTCTGGCAGTGAGGGATTCCGAGGACAGATGCTGAGGCCAAGGCTGTTCTGGAACAGTGGTTCCATTCTCCACACAACAGCCAGCGGTCAAGCTGGGCAAGTTCACCACGATGCTCCCCGAGTCCCTGAATTCAGACTCTGTGGGACTAGGCCGGGGGGCATGACACCCCTCCCCACAGAGTTCTGTCGTTGAACAGACTTCGCCCATGGGACAGAGGTCATGGGAGGGCCTGCTACGAAAGCTCTTTCCCCCAAGAGCTTATTTGTCTGCCTGTCACATCTCCAGTCAGACCTGGGGCTCTGGGATGAGGCTGGCCTGCAGGTGTGTGGGATCTGCCTACTCTCTGAAACTGCCTTCCACCCTGGTGGGCTCCACGGTGGACCGGGCTGCCCTGTTAGAAACAGAGGACTCTGAGTTGGGCAGTCCCAGGTGTTCAGAGAGACTCTGTGGCTGCCTCTGCCTCCAGTTCCTGCCTTGTGGTGTGGCTAGGCCTCCCTGCTGGTTGGTAACACAATTAACACAATTCCCCTTCAGCGGATGATCACATTTTCCAAAGATAGCTCAGGCTGAATGTCACTGAGGGTATGTGGGGACACAGGGTTGGAGGTGTGGCCTTTCCTGAGAGGTGCATTTCTGGTGATGGGGACAAGAGAAGTGAGAGGCCCGAGACCCTGTGCTGGGGAAGACTGCAGAGTGGACAGGACCCGAGGCTGCGAGTGGCATCAAGATCAAAACTTCAGAGTTTGCCAGGAAGTCAACATCATCTCAGGCTGGCTGTCACGTGGCCCTGAGAAGGTCAAATGGAGAGAGGAGTGACATGATTTCACAGAGAGGCTCAAGCAGAGACCGGGCGCTGACTGTGAGCTGTGGCGCTGCACACTGCTTGGTGTTGGCGAGGATGCTATGAAGTGGGTGTGTCCCCGCGGCTCCTTAGGGAGAGCTGGCTCAGAGATACCATCTGGATGCTCATTTGTTAAATGGCTTACCTCTCCTGGAGTCAGAGTAGGCGACTCTGGTGAGGCTTAGGAACTGGATTAGGAGTTTTGCAAGCAGGGCTTTGTCCTGGTTTTTCTCTTCGCTGGAGAGATGCCAATTGTGGGGGGCAGTAAATGATAAGGTCTCCTGGGGATAGAGCTGTCAGTCATAGTCCTCATCACTGCGTAGATCCAAAAGCCAGCAGGAACTTCCAGAAGCCAAAGATAGAAACAAAGCTGCCCTGAAATTTATAAAGGAGAAGAGGGAGACCAAGTCAAGATAAAAGAATGCACGCAAAGATGAACAGGAGGATAGTGTGTTCCTTGAAAATTAAAGATGGTTTCGTTTTATAGAGTTCATTTCTTTTCTGTTCAGTATCAGAATCCTCATGACGGGGGAGGAGGTAGCCCAAAAGGTTGCAATCTGACAGAAGAACTAACTAGTCTTACACACACAACAACAACAACAATGAACTAAGTATCTGTGGCTCCCTGGAAGGGGCTCTGGCTGGGCCCACTGGCTTACATTTCCTTCCCAGTTGCTTGGGATCTTGCTGTGTGTCTTGAGGCACACTTCTTGCTTGCCTTCTCTGAGTTTCCCTTTCCAAAATCATAAACTGGAGGTGTCTTTAAATTCCGACCCTGTGTGGATCTATTTTTAACAACATTGATCTCACTGACTCCCACACAGTGAGCTGCCATAATGACATTTGTAGCTACACAAATTTCCCAGAATCAGAAAGAAATCACATTTGTGAAGTGTCAGCTCATCAGAATGACTGGCAACTGGGGCTTCCAAGCTCATCCCCCAAACCTGCTCTGGGATATGGACCCAGGCCAGGCTGAGCTGGAGGCTTCTGGCTGCTGCCTCGCACTGTGTGCTTGCTGACTGTCCCGTGTGTTCTTGGGGACAGAAATAGAATCCGTCTGTCACATGGCAAGTGCTGGGAGGGTGGGGTGTGCAAATGTGTATATGTGTATGTGTGAGTAAGTGTTTGTGTGTGTGTTTACTATTTATTTTCCAACTAATTCTCTGTCAAAGGTAATTATATTGCAAGTGGAGGGTGGGGACCCTAGAAAACTGTCAGTTTCCTGTTAGACAAGCCAATCATGGCATCTGCATGTCCCTAACTAGACGTAGTGTCAAGAAGGCTCAGCACACAACCAGTGGGTTGTCACAGGGCCATGGAATGGGCTCATAGATATTTTGGGTGTGAAACTCCACTGCAATACAAACTTCCAGGTTATTAGTTTGCACAAGGAACCTCTTCCGCATCCCGGAGTCAGCACTTAGCTAAGCTGGTAGCTCTGAGCTCATGCTGTCCTTAGTCAGAGACTGTTTTCTCTGAGATCACCCTTTCCACTATCGGCTTGGTACAACGATATTCTCCTTAGCTGTGGTGACAGGTGGCATCCAGCTGCCTAATTTACCACCTGGAGTCTACTCCGTGGCCAGCAGTGTTTCTTCTGCCCTAATCTAATCTCACCATTAAAATGATCAACAGCTTGAGACCCCCTGGCAGGAGTCAGAATCAGGAGATTGTGTTCCACTCGCACTTCCCCACACACAAGCTCTATCCTCGAGGGTGGGCTTGTTAGATCTCCCGAGCTTCCATGTCACCTGTGAACTGGGATAGCAAAAGCATCTATCTGTCTTCTTGTGGATCTTGTGGGTTCTCATAAGCACTGCCCACAAGACTGGGCATCCGTGTTTAAGAGTGGTCTGTGCTAAGCAAGGGCCTGCTGGCACTCTGCACGTGGCCAAGGCCACACTCCTGTAACTGAGAAGGAGGTATAGGAGTTGCGTGCAGATAACCACCACCAGGCCAGGCAGAATTCGAGAACGTGGAATGCAGGATGTTGGGACCATGAGAGGGCAGAGGAGACACAGCTGCCTGGGAGTGTTTCTGAGGAGACCCACATCCAAACATCCCTCCTCTAGTGTCCTCTCAGGTGCCCCTCAGCTCAAAGCATCTTTGATTTTCTCACATACATGAGTCATGTCATTCAGCTGGGTGACAGGTCCCAAGGGAGGCCAGAGATTCCTGTTTCCAGTTCTCTAGAATCCAGCTTTCTCGGGCTCAAGATAGTGCTCGACATCCCTGTCAGAGCTGCTGCCCAGGAACACACCCCATCAGGCACCCCGGAATGCTGGCAGAGCCGGGGCCCAGCACGCAGATGCTCACTTTTCTTCCTGACCCTCTGATGGGCTGGTCTCAGCTCCCTGCTGGGCTCCTGCCCGCATTCATTCAGAACCTTCATTTCTTGTTCATTTAATGAGAACTGCTATATTTTTGACCCCAGATGGGTGCTAGGAAATTCAGAGATGAGGGGGCATGATCCCTGCTCCTGTGGATCTTAGAAGTCTCCCTAATGAAGGTTGGTCCCCCTCCAGGCCTGAGCATCCTGAGCACCCCACTGCCGAGCTGAGGGATGGAAGCCACATCTTCATGCCAGCAACGAGCATCCAGATCACCAGCTCTCTCTTTTCACCCCCATAGCAACCTCTGCAAGAACCCTCAGACTCCTCCTGATGAGGAAACAGGCTCAGAGAAGTTAGCAATTAGCAGAACTGAGATCAGAAACAAAGTCTTCCATTCCCCGTAACGTGCAATCCTAATAAGCCAACCAGTTGGGCTCTTGGAGAGGCTCAAGAGAAATGTTGGGATGAGACTCATGGGAAGAGTGCTAAAATAGATCTTGTTCCTCCTTGGATAAGGAGCTATTCAATAACTGAACATGAGTCAGTGGGGAGGCAGCATTTGCTACTTGGAAAACATGTGTGTAATTCTGCAATTAGAGGTTCCAGTAAAAGTGGGTGGGCCATCCTTTGGGAAAATAAATCACTACCCATAGGCAAAGATGAACAGCTGTAGATACATATTCTGGGGCCAGAGATGTTCAGGAGCTTCATGATCCATGTCATGACCACCTTAGAACCCACCCTGACTTTGTCCATAAATCTCTAGTTGGCATTCCTTTTTCTCTTTTGTTTTCACGAATCCTCCTTTTCCCATCCTTCTCAGTGTTATTTATTTAAAGAGATGTATGTATGTGTATGCATATGTGTATATATATGCACACACACACAAACACACAGAAAGTCACACTTTGTTTGAATATAGGGATGCAGTCTGAGAAATGCACCATTAGACAATTTTGTCATTATGGGAATATCATAGATTGTACTTATACAAACTACACTGCTACAACCCTGGGCGATATAATCTTGTGGGACTGCTGTCACACATGTGGTCCATCACTGACCAAGAGGTTGTTAGTTTGTGTGTGGCTGTTTATGTAAAACCATGTCCTTTTTCTTAGTTAAACATTAATGTCCCAGCTCTACAAGGTAGAAGTTAAACTCCTAAGTGTGGCTTGCTTATGAGTCTGTCTTAGCAGGAATGGTGTACAGATCAGACCCTGAGGCAAGAATTGGGTTCAAGAACTTCCCACTGAGAGCAAGTCAGAGGGCATTTGTTGAGAGCCACAGCCAAAGGGGCCCCAGCAAACTTCCAGCTCCCAGCAAACTTCCAGCTGCCAGCTGATGATTGGCTCACAGCGGCCCCAGCAACTTCTAGCTGATTGGCTCCTCTTCGGTGATGCTCATTAGGCCCCCCTGAATTTTGAGCATCACTGAAGAGGAGCCAATCAGCTAGAAGTTGCTGGGGCCGCTGTGAGCCAATCATCAGCCGGCAGCTGGAAGTTTGCTGGGGCCCCTTCGGCTGTGGCTCTCAACAGGCATTTATCCCTCAGCATCTGCTGCTTACAGGTTAAGGCTCATTCCTGGGGTCTTCACTTCCATAGCTTCTGCTCCTCACACACTGGCTCACTCCTGGAGGACAGAGGGCTCTCAGATGGGGATGTGCAGTCGCTCCAGGTAGGAAGTCCTTGACATGTAAGGAAACTGTCCCCTCAAGTGCCTGACGACCTCTGAGAGGGAGTCAAAAGAATGCAAGTGGGTCAGTGGGGATCCTGCTGCAGGGACTGATGCTGTAGGAATTTCCTTCTTGAGCCTCATCTTCTGTTCCTACACATGAGCCAAGATTTCACAGAGGTTCATCCTGTAAGTAAGGAATACATGAAGCTTACACAATTATATGACCTTTCCATAGGATCTCTGATGAAGCAAGCATTTCCTTTTTCATAGGAGATTGAGTGGACCGTGAATTCAGGACTGTTTCTTTTTTAGTAGAAGTTTCCACACCTTCAATGAACAAAGCACCAGAGGGAACCAAGGGACAATAAAAAACAAAACCCTATAAAACCTCACTGCTACCCAAAACAACTCCCATGTGATTGGCAGGAGCTAAGGCTATGTTCTCTCCTGGAGCCTGGACAGAAACATCCCATAAGACTCTTCAGGCATGGCAGGATTCTGTATTAGAGGAGAGATTTAAGTGTCTTCTTTAGATTCTGCTTAATAAGGCAGAACCAAGGATCGCAGCAGGCATCCAGGAAATTAACTTGAGCGCCTGATCCGATGAGGTTTGAAAGCTGCTCCCAAAGAGGCCGTGTCTTCTCACACCCCCGTGTTTTGCTCAGGCTGGACCCTTCCCCGTTGTCCAGCACCGCCTCTGTGAGGTCTGCCCTGGCCAGTGCAGCCAGGCCTACCCACTCCCACCCTTGTCTCTACATCATCCCTCACAGATACTTAATTATCATCCCTGAAACCATGAACTTCTTTCTGGAACTTATTTTACTTACATGTAAAATAAATTGTTCACAAGGACTCAAATTTGAATCTGTTATACTGTCTAACCATTATTTGAATAGCATAATCACCTAATTAGTAGGATAGTATATATGCTTTTTTCCCCCTTTTCTTAAAATAAAAAAGTTATTTCAAATTGGTTGCCAAAAAGAAAACATCCTCACTTCAAAAGCAATTGCTAAACATCTTCTATGTGCCAGGCCTAGTGGGACACACCTATAATTTGTTATTCCTATCTTAGAGAAATTTATTATCCTGCTAAGAAGTTGACATATAGCCTAGGAAATAACTAAAACACAATTCCAGTCACTTGGCAAACCAGCCGCAATTCATGCTATGGGTAAGTTCACCATGAATTGAGACAATGTTTTTAAGGACACAAGGCTCCTACTGAGTCTTAGAGGAAGAATGGGATTTGGCCATAGTAGGGACTAATCCAAAATTAGTCCAGCTGTTGCATAGAACTGCTGTGGGATAGCAAGGGGTGCAGTTTATTGATGAGAATGTGAGAGTTCTCCCTAAGCAGATCTGCTGCAGCGGAGCCGGAGGCAGTTGGGAATGTGCAGGTTGGGGATGAACTGAATGCCTGCCAACAGGATTGAAGGTCCACCTGATGTGAAGCCAGTAACTTATTTAAGAAATCGAGGGGCATTATTAACTTATCTGTGTTTGAGAAAGGTCAACGTGGCAGTTGTACAGAAGATGCATGAGCTGTACATGAAAGGCAAGCTAAGATGGGACAATGGGACAGAAGGAAGGGTGGCCTACCCGTCAGCTTCCCATCTCGACACTGAAACACCTGAGGCAATTAACTAAGAAAGATCTTTTTGTTTGTTTTTGCTCTGGGTTCTGGAGGCTTCAGTTCAGCATTGGATTCCTGTTATGGTTTAGATATGAGGTGTCCCCCAGCCCCCCAAAAGCTCATGGATGAGACAATGCAAGTAGGTTCAGAGGTGAGAACCCCAACAGGATTAACTGAGTGGTAACTGACAGCAGGTAGGAGGAGGTGGGTCACTGGGCGTGTGCCTTTGGGGTATATATTTTGTCCCAGCTAGTGGAGTCTCTCTCTGTTTCTTGGTGGGCGTGTCCTGATCTGTTTTCCTCCACCACACTCTTCTGCCATGATGTTCTGCCTCAGCTAGAGCCTCAAGAAATGGGTCCGGCTGTCTATGAGCTGAGATCTATGAAACTCTTAACTCCAAATAGACTTCTTCTCCTTAAAATTGTTCTTTTCGGGTCTTTTAGTCACAGCAATGAAAAATCTGACTAAAAAGGTGCCCTCTTTGCTTTGGGCCTCTGGTGAGGATGGTGCAGCACCTAACAGAGAAAACTGCTCATCTCCTGAGACCTGCTCATCTCAAGTAAAATGAGACAGAAAATGGCTGGGGTCCCTCCCACAGTCCCCTTCAAGGGTACATCCCAGTGACCTAAATACCTCCCCCTAGATCCCACCTCCACCATTCCTATAGCACCACCTGGGAACTGAGTCTTTAACACATATTAAAACCATAGCAAATGGCTATGGTCTCCTACTGAGACCTTCAGGGGAAGAGTGCTTGAAGAGGGAAAAGGTGAACATGATGCACGTTTGGTGAGACATTGATCAGGATGCAAGAAAGAGCAAGGGTGCAATAATGAAAGGCTGCAAGGTTTGGCTAGTGGCCAGGAAAGTAGTGCTGTGGGGCCTGAGGTAAGCCATGTTGAAGCCACATCAATGACGGTGTGTCTGTGTGTACGGGCTGCACCAGCAGAGGTTTTCTGTGAGCAGAGGAAACTGAAGCAGGAAGGAGAGAGAAGCAGCCAGTGGTAGGATTTAGCACGGCTTGGTTTCAGCTTGATCTGACCCAGTCTTTGGAGCACACAGGAGCCCTCCCTTCCCAGTGCATCAATAATGCAGCATGGAAATTGCAGGTCTGTCTCTGAATCAGACATGAGGATTAGGAACATAAGTCACCTAAGAAGCTCTTCCTTCATCACTAAAATTATAAGCAGCCCATGTTCCGGTCCCAGCATGGAATTGGATGCTTGACTCTTCAATAATTTCCCTACTCCTCCTTTTTGGATAAGACACTAGTGAGTTTTCTATGTAGATAAAAATGCAGTCATTCGTAGCCTGTACAGAAACACATTCATAGATGTTTTACTTAAGAATTACTCTTGCTCAATGGGTCTCAAAATATTTTCTCCATCCCAGCACCTGTATGGTTCAGTATACTTAGATCAATAACAGAGGGCTGAACTCCATGCCCTCTAGTCCTGTGGGAAAACAGAAGAATACACATCTCTCATTGCTTGATTCTGGATCTGGGGAAGCACTTCAGGTGATTCTGGGGTACATCCTGGAGGAGGCAGGCACTCCCTGGGGGAACGCACTGTCTTCTTGTTGAAACTTAGCCAGGACTCAGCTTTCTGCCTAAACTGTATTGTCTACCCCTTCCCCTCCTAAACCTATCCTCAGCCCTTACACACACTTCCATAGCTAGCTGAGCTTTCCCTTCGTGTTGGAGCCTTGTACAGCCAAGGAAATATCTTCAACATGCTATCCTTCCACCCTGCATTCAGTATTTGGTTACGGTTCAAGTATCTTTCTCCCCACAGCAACCATCAGCCCCTTGAGAGCAGGCACCATGTTGTATGTACAGATCTCTGAAGCTCAATGTCTGACACAGTGCTCGGCAGGGGGTAGACAGCCATAGCGTGGAGATGGAAAGAAGGAATGAAGGGGTGAAGTGGCCTATGATTCCGTGACACTGAATTATTGCACACTTGGTGACCTTTCAATAATTCCTCATAGGTTTGGAGCCTTTCAACGTGCCTGACTGTCCCATTCTTTATCTTACCCTTTACCCCACAACTGTCCTGGGAGGCAAAAGGGGTGGGGGGATCCATATTCTTCTGTGAAGCATGAGAAATGGAGGTGCTTGAAGGTAAAACACATGGCTGAGGCTCACAGTACCAAATGAGGGTTAGGGCTGTCACCGGGTACTCAGACTCCAAGCTGGGGTTTTTCCACTTTGTCACATTTTTATCCTCTTTGGTCGGTGTGCATCCTCCTGCCTTTGGGGATTTGTCTAATATTTCTTCTGTCAGATCCAGGTGGGGGATACAATTGTGAACACCTGACCCTGGCCTCTTCTGATTCCTCTGGAAGGAGTCCATCTTTCCTGTCTGAGAAATCAAAACGGAACTGTTATTTCTGAGATGTCCAACGCCTGCCCTCTCGTGCCCCACATTCCCCATTTGTCTTGCAGAAGTCATGCTGACCCCAAAAGACTGGAGCCTCCTTGAGGCTTGAAGCAAGATTGATTGGCAATGGTGCTTGGTATCCATCTTAAAATAGAATACTAGAATGTTCATTGTTCTATTTTTTTGAAGTTTCTTTTTCTTCTCCTCTTTCCTTTCTCCGCCTCCTCTTCCTCTTCCTCCTCTTCTTTCTTGCTATTTATTCCTTGAAGTATTTTAAAGCTCTTCACAGAGGTAATTAAATTCATGCACCAAGTCATTTTTGCTTCATCATAATAAAAACGAATATATTTTTATTTTCCTGCAAAACTTTGCCCAAGTCCTCAACTAAGAAAATAGAAAACTCATCCTAGTAATTTTCTCTTAGTCACTGGCTTTATTACTTAGAAAAGTCATTTCAGCTTTTTGTTGATCATGTTGCTTTCTTACTTATTTTTTTGACTGTCTCCTCTGCTGCAGACAACCTGAAATTGGGGGCAATATCCTGATCAAATTTATGTTTTCAAGACTTGGCTTAATTTCTAGTAAATATTGGTTGGATTTGTTGGAACGTGGAATGCAAGACAGAGGAGGGAAAGCAATGAATTGCAGAAAAGGGACACCAAAAGACCTTGCTTTATCTGTCTCATGATTTCCTTGAAATTTGAGAATGAAAGCAGTAGAGTCAAAGGGGTAGAAAGTGTAATGATGACGATGGGGATGGTGATGGTGGTGGTGATGATGATGATGGTGTTGATGGTGATGATGAAGGTGATGGTGGTGGTGATGATGATGATGATGATGGTGATGGTGGTGATGTATGAATGTGTGCATGTCACATGCACATGTGATTTGTTCATAATGAAGATCATAGAGTTCTTGGCAGCAAAGAAGAAGAGGGAACCATGAGTGACAAAATCCCAGAGAGTGGATCATTTTATACCACTATTTGTCATGAACAGAGAAATTTTGGCTCTAAATTCCTTAGTAAAATGCCCATGATCTGAACACCCCTGTATGGCATAGCTGGGAGTCAAGTGTCCTTCTAACTCGTTAACCTGGTAGGTGACATAGGGAAAGTTACCTCTACTAAAAATGACCCCTGAATTCTCATGAGGGCAGAGGACAATGAAAATTGTCACTTGGACTTTGGAAGATGCAAAAAGGCACTGAGGTTGAGTTGGTCCTGTCATTCTATCGGGAAATGGAGGCATACAAGGAGTTACTAGTTTTGGAATACTCTTCTAAGGGTATTGCCAAGGGAAAGGCTATACAGTGCTACAAAACTAAAATATGAGTATGGAGATCTGGTGGGCTAGGGATAAAGAATATGCAGAGACAGAATGAAAGACTGAAATAAATATCGAGGTGGAGAATGGGTTAGAGTGATGATATATGGTTATAGTAAGTGGGACCAAGACATTGTGGAAAAGGAAATCTTGCTCAATTATTTAAAAGCACAAGGGATACCACAAATGAATCCTAGGAGACCATTCAACTCAGGAGGTTGGCATGAGTATGAGTAAGACTGTAAAGCATTTTAACCAATGGGAAGAAGGGAGCCGTATTTATTTTCTAAGAATGCTTCATATTAACATATTCTTCTTGGGGAATACTTTTAGCATCAAAAATCGCCTTTTAAAATAATACAAATAATGACATTTATATAAGAAAACATTTCATGTGAAAGGACCAGCTTCACAGCCATCTTTGAAATGCTTATGTATTCTCTGCTGTCCCAGTAACCATTTCCTTGGAATTAAGCAGCTGTCTGCTCACCAAGTGCTTTTCCATTACAGTAGCCAGAGAGGTCTAAGATGCACAGATCCAGCCTTATACAAGGATTTAGAGGGCCCTTCAACAACTCAGCTGTGCTTTGCCTCCTGCAAGTATTCTTTTTACTTTAAAAACTCTTTTTAAAAATTATTTTCAGTTATATATAACATTAGGACACATTTTGACATAATCACAAAAGCATGGAATAAAGTTTGCTCTAATTCAGTCCCCAGAACTCCCCCACCCCGACCTCCCCTCTGTCTATTTTACCAATCTTTCTTTCAATTTATTTACAATATTTCTTTTTTGATGATTTTTCCTTATGGAACAAGGAGAATAAACAACAAAAACCAAAACCAGGCTATTCCTGTGAGTTTTGTACTTTGAAGTGCCTAAGAATGCCAGGAACACTTCATATGAGCATCAGGGTAACTTTGCCCTCAAACCTCGGGTTTTGTGTGTTTTTCTCAGACCAGAAGTAGGTTCTCTCCTGTTGCTGTCTCGAGATGCCAGAGGTAATAGAGGGGCCTGGGGTCTGTTTCCTGTCTGCTTTCTCTCTGCAGAGCACCTGATTCTGCGTTCAGTGCTCCACCAGATGTCTGGGATTCATCCCATCCTTCCTGATGATGTCATATAGGAGCTTCACTCTGCTGATGCTCTATCTGAAGGGCCATGAACTGACGGTTGCATGTGAGGACCTGCTGCAGAATAAAAGCTATTTTGTATCACTGCAGGGGAGGAATGTCTCTCTTGCACACATTTTTCATAACTTAAAAAATGATAAACATCAAAGGCTGTTTGTGATCCAAAAACACCTGTGGTCCAAACGGGAGAAAAGTTTAGCTGAGCTCATTCTCAGTGGGCACACAAGCAACTGTGATATTTGGGCAGAATGGCTGGAAGGAAAATCAACTGGCATTGCATCTTTATTGGTCAATAGAGACAGTGAGTGTTCAACACCAAAATACACCCCCTGATGACTAGGTGCCAGGTGATGATGGACCATGGGTGGGCAACATTGGTACGTTGCAGAATTCTCAGACGAGCTTCATCTTCATATTCTCTGCTTTAGTGAGACTCTCTTTAAGGCAGTTGGTGACCCTTGGAGAAACCAGTGCTCAATCATTTTCCACCTTAGAAACACCAGGAGCCCTGGCACACTCTCTCCCAATCTTTGCTGCTCATAGGGACACTTTCTCTTTCCTCATAGAATGTCACCATAGAATGCAGACTCCATGTGACAAGCACCAGTGACAACGAAAGGGATATTCTGCCTCTCTCTTTCTGTAATCTCTCAGTGTGGAGCGGAATGGCCCCAATAGTCACAACCAGCATTTTTTGACTTTTCATTCTCTCTTCTTAGAGCTTCTGGGAGTCCCAGGTTCCACTCTCTTTCCCAAGCACTGACTTGCGAGGGAGCCCAGGCAATTTCTTTTTCTTGACCATGAATCCTCCAACTGAATTTAAAACCTCAAATAAGACCCTGCATTTAAAATCAGAAAATACATTTTAAGTTAAAGGATTTACTATAATTGTGATGCTTTCCCAACCACATGAGAAAAGGTTTTTTTTTTTTTTTTTTGGCTTAATTTTTTGCAGGAATTCAAGGAGCAGTGTCTATTGGGGTATTTATCTCTTTTCTACCCAAGAGACCTCCTTTTTTTCCCCCTCTCTGTTGAGGCTCACCTCCCTTCCTCCAGCAAGAGAGTATTGCAAAGCAGATCAGAGTAAAGATTTATGTGTGTTTCAGTTCAAATGAATCTCATCCCTGTCACCCACATAAAGCATTATGTCTCAGGGCATCACCAAGAGGAAATTCCAAGCCTGCGAAATGCCTTCCTGCTCCTGACACTGGAGCTTCAGCAAGGCTCCAACAAGCAGCGGCGCCCTGTGCATTCCAGCCGTCCTCCCCAGGCCCCACACACCCTGTGCTGTTGACAAACACAGCCCCTTGTACTTTTCCACTGACCACGATCTGAGCTGCTTGGGAGCTTGCAGATGCGGGCCTGCTCTCTTCTGGAGGGTTGATATGCTTCCCTCACGAAGGGGCACCTGTCCCCCGAGGAACCTAGATGCTACTGGCTGCTATGTTCATTTCTCCTCGGGTCTCCTGGCACTCATTTCTCTCCCTCCCCTTTTATTTTAGTAATTTATTTTAATGCTTACAAATAACTATGTACTTTAAAAAATAATAAAATGAACATCAGCGATCCATCAACTGGATTATTTACCAACTTTTTGAAAACATCTGTATGCCTTTCCCAACCCCTTCTTTACCTTGCTCCTTGGAGGACACCTCTTTTCTGAATTTATGTATGTATGTTTGCATTTATTTATTTATTTTTAAATTAATTTATTTATTTTAATTAGGTATATATGACTGCAGAATGCATTTTGATTCATTGTACACAATTGCATCACAACTTTACATTTCTATGGTTGTACACTATGTAGCATCACACCACATGTGCAGTCATACATGTACCTAGGGTAATGATGACCATCTCATTCCACCATTGTTTCCTGCCCTCATGCACTCTCCTTACTCTCCCTCCCCTTTGCCCAGTCAAAGTTCCTCCATTTTTCCTATGCCTCTGCATTCCCTGTTATGGATCAGAATCCACTTATCAGAGAGAACATTCGGTCTTTGGTTTTTTGGGATTGGCTAACTTCGCTTAGCATGATATACTCCAATTCCATCCATTTACCTACAAATGCCATAATTTTATTCTCTTTTAATGCTGAGTAATATTCCATTGTGTATATATACCAGTTTCTTTATCCATTCATCTATTGAAGGGCATCTGGATTGCTTCCAATTTAGCTATTGTGAATTGAGCTGCTATGAACATTGATGTGGCTGTGTTACTATAGTATGCTGACTTGAAGTCATTCGGGTATAGATTGAGGAGTGGGATAGCTGGGTCAAATGGTGGTTCCAAGTTTTCTGAGGAATCTCCCTACTGCTTTCCAGATTGGTTGCACCAATTTGCAGTCCCACCAGCAATGTTTGAATGTGCTTTTCCCCAACATCCTCACCAACATTTATTGTTGTTTGTATTCTTGATAATTGGTATTCTGACTGGCATGAGATGAAATCTTAGAGTAGTTTTGATTTGCATGACCATTTTGTGGGCATACCTAAACAACACATTACAGCTATATTACTTTATTTGAACTTGGTAAGCATGGAATCAAATGGTTTGTCTTCTCTGACTTACTTTGGTCACTCAACATTTTATTTTATTTTTATTTCTATTTTGGTACTGGAGATTTAACTCAGAGGTACTTGACCGCCAAGATACATCCACATCCATATTTTGTATTTTATTTAGAGACAGGGTCTCACTGCTTAGCACTTCCCTTTTGCTGAGGATGGCTTTGAACTTGCAATCTTCCTGCCTCAGCTGCCCGGGCTGCTGGGATTATAGGTGTGCGCCACCACACTCAGCTTCAACATTTTATTTTTGAGATACATCCACAATAATGTATAAGGCCAAAGCCCATGAGTTCTTTCCTCTTGAACAGGAGTCCATTGTACAAGTCACCAAAACCTGCGTAACCATTCTTCTGATGATTAAATTTTTGGTCTTATAATAAATGTTCATAAACATTTTTGAATATTTCTTTTGGTGTGGATTTTAAGTTTTAAAATATATTCTTAGAAATGACAGTGTTCTATCAAAAATGTGCATATTTTAATCCACGGGGAATGCAAAATTGTTTTCAAAAGCATTTATGTTACTTTGTCCTTCCTTGATTGCTTCAGTACTATTGGTTGTATGTTAGTTATTTGTCTTCTTGGTTTTTACTTTCTGGCCTTATTTTGCATTCATTTATATCCCTCACCCATACTTCAAGTCTTATTTAATTACTGTGAAAGTTATACATACATCTATATTTTCATACCATACATATTTAACTTAAGATCTAAACTTGGTCATACCTGTAACTTCTTCCAAATAATATTTGCAATTTTTGAATTTTGGAACACATTCATTCGGGATATCTCAATTATAAATAATCTGCTATTGGTGTCCTGAATTGTACTTCTTTCCTGGTTATTTAGCTACACAGATTGTACATATCATAGTATTTTAACGTAATAGGTGTTTTTGTATTTAACCACATATTTAACATTTTCTTTATTTAGCATTCCATCTTTATTCTCAGTTTCCTCAGGAATTATTGCACATCTTTCCAAAGAATTGGATATAGGATTTGGGCTAGCAGTTATGTTTCTACTGGAAGTTTGAAGATAAAGTCTTCCAATCTTAGTTGTTACTGTTGAAAAGTCAGATTCAGTCTAATTAAATTCCTTTCTCAGTGTCTGACTCTTCTTCATGTCTCCTATTTTAGGAAGTTCTCTTTGTCTTTATCATTCTGTCATTTGAGCAATATCTGGATGAGTATTTTTTCTTATTTGTCATGCTTAGGACTTATTAGTTGAATGTGAGAATTGTTGCTTATCATCAGTTATCAAAAATTCTCACCCTTTTTTTTTTTTTTTTTTTTTTTTTT
>NW_025999977.1:48651251-48871257 GCF_001458135.2 Marmota marmota marmota | reverse complement strand
TTTTTTTTTTTTTTATACTGAAGCCTGTTAAACAAACATAACTCTGGTAAGCAAATTTGATCAGAGTCAGATCTAATTAATTAATTACATACTGTGATTTAGACACAATAAACCAAATAAGGCTACCTTCCGGGCCAGAGAGCTTACTTATAAACTCTTATTTATATCATTCCTTAAAGGCAGCTCTCAGAGTTGGAGCTGATCTTCAAAATTCTTCCTAAAGGGCCATATATCAAAAACAGTTACATCAAATGAAAATACATCACTCATTTCTTGTCCCCTCCACCCCCTGTGGACTTAGAGGCTCTATCCTCCAGAGCTGCCTCCAGAATCCTGCATTTTCACATGATTATTTTGGACCCACTTCCAGAATGAATCCTGCTATTTAATCACAGTGTAGGACTATTCCCTTGGCTCTGAGAAGAGCGAGGCTGGGAGGCCTTTCGAATTTTGACTTTGACCATTGTCTCAGATTGTTCTCAGTCAGCTCTTAAAGATAGTTTTAGGGTCATGGAAGTTGACTTCTTAGGACTCCAGGCCCCAGTCCCCTCAGGGAGACCCGGGGAGCAGCCTTCCCTTCTCTCCCTATCCCTGGGGGACCGGTTGTCCCTGTGTTCCTGTAATGAGCACACAGATGCTGGCTGCATTGGGCACCGGGGGAGGTGCAGCTATCAGAATAGGTCTGAGGCCCTCTTGGTCTGGTGAAGTGGGAGCTGCTCTCTGACTTTTAAGGCTCTAGGCACTTCTGTCTTCATAGGTGCTTTTCCCTGTTAAAATGGAAATTCAAAAAGTAAAAAAATTCTACTTCATGACATCCCTGGTATAAAGACAAAAGCGATCTGGGCTCATTCCTCATTGCGTGCTCACTGCAACTCTGTCTGTTCATTTTAAGGGATATTCAAACACCTTCATCTGCCCCTGAAAGTATCCTAGGCCCCAGGCACGGTACCTAATGGAGAAGTCAGCCCTGGTGGAGGGGTGACACATGCCCAGAAGTGGGCAAGCAGACAGGCGAAGAGTGAGCAGGGAAAGAGAGGTAGTGAAGGTCCTTTCAGGAGGAGAAGACCGCGCGAGAAATGAGAAGTAGAGAAATGGCCGTGTGCGTAGAGAGAATTAGAAGCTATGGGACGTGGAGCAAAACCTATGTGTGGTCAGAAATGAAGCTGGAAGGTAGATGGATCCAGATGGCACCAGTCTCATTGGTCAGTTTAGGAGCATGACTTTGTCCTGGATGAACATAAGGAACTAAAGAGCAACTTTACAATGAGAATAATGTGTAAGTCAGTGTCCATCACTGTGACCAAAAATAGCCTGAGGCAAACAACATATAAAGAGGGAAAAAGTTCCCTTTTGGCTCACGGTTTCAGTCCATGATCTTTTGACCCCTGTCCTGGCAAAAATGCATCATGCTAGGAGCACA
Organism: Marmota marmota marmota; assembly: GCF_001458135.2. Classification (NCBI taxonomy): domain Eukaryota; kingdom Metazoa; phylum Chordata; class Mammalia; order Rodentia; family Sciuridae; genus Marmota; species Marmota marmota. Next base: position 48,869,837 of record NW_025999977.1, on the reverse strand, counting down.
TAGCAGAGGGGTCTATTCTCCTGGTGACCAGAAAAACAAAACAGAGAATGGAAGGGACTGAGGTTCCAGTATCTTCCTTAAGGGCACGCACCCAGTGATCCAGCTTCTTTTAGCCAGGCGTCACCTCCCACAGGCTCCACCCAGAGCAGCATGAGCTGGGGACGGAGCCTTCATGGGCCTTTGGGGGGCACTCAATAGCCAAACTATGGCCTACAGTATGGCTTACAGCATGCTGGGGTTTTGGATTGTAAAGACAGGCAAACACACGTGTAAACAGAACCAGGCGAGGACAAGAAGTGGGAGTACGTGCGTCCACATGTGCTCCTTCTGCAGAAGCCAGAGGCCACCATCTGCTTCATCAGGGCTCTTGGAAAGCCAGTACTTTTCTCCCACGAGTGTTCCCCGGGATCTAAAAGGCACAGCCTCGGACAATGTCACATTAGGAGCAGAGACAACAGTCTCTCAAAACTCCTGTGGAAAAACCACATTGTTAAAAAGCGTCTATTCTCTGATTCTGTGTGGCAACGTTTAGCACTGGTCTGAAGAACAGAGAGAGCACCAGTCACACGGTTCCAGGGTTTCCCACCCTGCTGAATATCGCATGGCTCCCTGAGGTGGCCCTGCTGCCCTCTGCCCTCATATCCCTCTGTGCAAGCTGTTCCCTTTGTCCAGAACAGTTTCCCTCCCGGGCCTGCATGCCAAACACCTGCTCATCTGCTAGTCAAGCTCAAGTGCCCCCTAGGAGGCTTCTCCTGATCCTGTCTGGGCACTCACCCCATCCTCAGGGGGTGAGATCTATGGAAGACATAGCTCCCAGGGTACAGCACTTCTACTGGGTGCCCGCTGTGACCGTGCCTGGGCCTCTAGGGAAGGGTGTGTTGAGGGCAAGCGATCCTTTAAACATTTCCCAGGACCCACACCAGTGCCTGATGCACAGAATCCAGGCTACCCAGGAATCATAAAGCATTTATTAGGGAGATCACTTTAATAAGGTAGGTTCATCCCTTTTGTTTTGGGAAAATTGCTCCTAATCTAAAGAGCACCAAGACACAGGGCTTTGGAATTTCAAGCTATATTTGTGATTCCTTGTAGAGAACTGTGTTCGCTTTTATCTCTCATCTTTCCAGAATTATCTCACTTCTTCGAAGGTTGTGTAAATCTCATAATAGAGCAGTCAAAGTCATCAGCATGGGCTGATTATCATTATTATTATTTTGTCTGCAAACCAGTTTCAGGCAAACAATTTGCATGGATACATTCAGCTACAGAGGCTTTTCAAACAGAATAAAATGGAATCGTGCATGTGTTTAATGAGAGTTCAGTTTTCCGGCTTGATTTTCGTGCCTTACACAGAGGAGGGCATTTAGGAAAGAGCTGAATGCCTGTGATTCACATGGTGACGCTGGGTGATGATGTGTCCAGGGCCCTCGGAGAAAATAGAGATGATGGAACACACTCCAGGCCCCTTGAGATCAAGGCGCTTCTGTTTGCTAAGGATGGAGAAAGAGTGCAAAGCAATGAACATTTTTAAATATGTGCCCAGCGAGATGCACCGGGTTCTCCTCTGGCCAGCTGTGTCCTCTGGCCCCAGAGGTAGAAGATAAGACTGGGCACAGAGTGGGGTCCATCCAGAAACTGATGCCATCGTTTGCTGAGTGTGTACTGTGTGTCAGGCGCTGAGCTGGGACTCTGCAGACAAGATCTCATTCAGCCCTCAAGTTCACTCATTCATTTCAACCAAAAAATGGTAATAAGTAGCTTTTAGGCATCACTGTGAGCAATGGAGATAAGAGATTATTAGAACAACAACGTCCCAGTTCCCCGTAATGGTCAAGTTTACATTATGTTTGGAAAAAGTACACAGACAATAGGACAACAGGGATGTGAGCAGGACGAGGACCCGGGGTATGACGGCAGAGTGCATGCATCCTAGGTAATGAGAGGAGGCGTCCTGGGGAAGATGACAGACACCTCCACGGAGCTGAGGAAATGGTGGGGGGCCAGAGCCACATCACGAATTAGGAGAACCACATCTCGGGTGGAGGAACAGCCAGGTGGAGGCCTCGAGGCAGGGCTGCAAGTAGTATGTTTGGAAAACAATAATCAGCCTGATCGTAATTACTGTCATTCTCATTTTATAGATAAGACGTCAGAGCACTGTAGGGTGAGGCAACATGCCCAAGGTCACAGGCTGGTGAATGGTGAGCTATTATTTTACCTCAAGTCTCTCTCACTCTGTCACACCATCATGTTTGAAGGCAGCCCTTGACAGCATGAAGAGAGAATGGGATCCCCCTGGGCTGATTATGTAGTTTCACTCTCCCAGGGAAGTTTCCTGGATCCTTCCTGCATCTGCACATCCTGTACTTTATGTTGCCTGAGCAAATACTATGTGCCCACTAATGGGAGACACTAGGGAAACAAATGGAGTATCTTCCTTAGGAGACAGCTAACAGAGGGGCCAAATTCATGTCTACAGAAGTCATGGAGTCAGAGATCCCATTCAAGCTGGGGAAGCCTTGCTAGAGGGGTAGAATATGGGCTGCGTTGGAAGAAGAAGAAGAGTGGAGAAGCTTCCGGGTCAGTGCCCGCTTGCCATGAGCAGTACGATTTGTTGACCATTCTTTCTTCTCCGCTTCTCTTGCTAGGTCTTCCCTGTGCACAGGACGCTGTCTCTCCCACTGACTTCAACCTTGGCGTCTGACTCAGGGGGGTCACGAGATGTCGAGGGATGACGGGTGCCTGCTCACTGCAGCTTCAAGAGTCACGGCAAGGATTTGCCAATCTTCTTTCGCCCTTGCACTTCACCGTGAGAAGAAAAGCACCCAGGCAAACTGTGGGTCCCCAAATGAGTGGACGTGAGGACCAGATCTAAACCAAGCCATTGTCTAGGGCGAGGCTCAGCCAGTTGCAGCCGATGCCAGCTGCGTCACTACCAATCCCTCTACCTGGGAGTGAGGCAAATATTTGTTTTAATAAGACAGTCAAATGCATGGGATGGGATAATACCCAGTACTGTCACAGCAGCATGGAGACCTTTGCCCTCCACCATGGGTAAACCCAGGTATGCCTCTTGGCTGCTCTGGCAACCAGGGCAGCTGATGGCAACCACCCAGAAAGTCTACGCATTGCTCAGGCTCCGCGGCTGCACGTGCAGGACCCCGTCTGACGTTCCAGAGGTTCTGCAGATTGTGCCGTTGTTCCCACCCTCCTCGCCCAGCGCTCCAGCCTGCAGATTGCACCCAGCACAGTCACTCTGACCCATCACAGTGGTGGGGGTTCACTGTGCTCCACAGAATCCGGGCGTCCTGCAGGGCTGGAGCTCCTGAATGTCCATTTCCACCTGTTGCATGCAGTCAGATTTCTTGTAAGACTTTGTTTGAAGTCACAGTCCACTACATGAGAATATGTGGGGAATCACTCATGTACATGAAAAGACCTAGCTCGGCACCTCAACCCTGAAGGGCTCCAAAACCTCTCCTATTCTCTTGTCCAAGGACAAGCCCCTTCTCCCCTTTGTCTCCCACCCTGTTCCTACTCACTGTTTTTACAAATGCTCAGGTTTTTCTCACCTCCCTTTTTTTTTCCCACGNACAGTCATTTCCTCTCAAAAATTCTGAAGCTGCTAGTTGATTCATGGAATCAGAAAACTGTGCGGTGAGTTCAGTAGTTTGGATATTGCATAATCTGGGGGACAAGGGCAGAAAGCATGGGAAGGGCTGAGCCATGGGGCTCTGCCCACTGGGTGCTTGCAGCCTGCTGGAGTAGCAATGAGGATGCTCCTGGGGCCAGGAGGGGCCACACTGCTGGTGTGGTCTCGAGGTGGGCCTTAACGGCCTCTGCTGCTTGCCCCTGTTTGTCTAGCCCGTCCATCAGAGCACTCTGACTGGCTGAATGTGGAGAATTCTGGTGGAGACTCCTGACAGCACCAGTCTAAGAACCATCGGACAGAAAAGGACCCCCATGTCGTCAAGCCCCTTCGTCTGATTTTACAGTTGTAGTAAACCAAGTTTTTAATGCTCCAACAGCTGCCTCCTGCTTCAACTAGGAATTCTAAACAGTTTAAACTTGAAAAGGGAAGAAATGTTGGCACAGCCCCTTCCTTAGTCCCGTTGCATGGAGAGGCAGCAGGACTAGGCGATTCTTAGACCAGAGCTGAGGAGCTGAAGCCACGTGCGCCCCCAGCTCTGTTGTTATTGGGAACCTTGGCAGGTATCTTGGGCCAGTCCCTCTCCGCTGTCTTACTCCTGCATCTGCACAACGGTCATGGACTCTTCTTCAAGGTGCCGACTAGTCCAACAAATCTAACAGTCTATGAGTGAGAACTTCTTACTTCTTCTTTTTATTATTGGCCATGATTGATCCTTAACCACCACTGAAAGCAATGTAGGTGTGTCTTTGGAATATAAGTAGTTTGCCTATAGACATCAAGAGGACTTTGATCATTGGCGATTATTATTCTAAGGGCCATATATCAAAAACAGTTACATCAAAATGAAAATACATCACTCATTTCTTGTCCCCTCCCACCCCCTGTGGACTTAGAGGCTCTATCCTCCAGAGCTGCCTCCAGAATCCTGCATTTTCACATGATTATTTTGGACCCACTTCCAGAATGAATCCTGCTATTTAATCACAGTGTAGGACTATTCCCTTGGCTCTGAGAAGAGCGAGGCTGGGAGGCCTTTCGAATTTTGACTTTGACCATTGTCTCAGATTGTTCTCAGTCAGCTCTTAAAGATAGTTTTAGGGTCATGGAAGTTGACTTCTTAGGACTCCAGGCCCCAGTCCCCTCAGGGAGACCCGGGGAGCAGCCTTCCCTTCTCTCCCTATCCCTGGGGGACCGGTTGTCCCTGTGTTCCTGTAATGAGCACACAGATGCTGGCTGCATTGGGCACCGGGGGAGGTGCAGCTATCAGAATAGGTCTGAGGCCCTCTTGGTCTGGTGAAGTGGGAGCTGCTCTCTGACTTTTAAGGCTCTAGGCACTTCTGTCTTCATAGGTGCTTTTCCCTGTTAAAATGGAAATTCAAAAAGTAAAAAAATTCTACTTCATGACATCCCTGGTATAAAGACAAAAGCGATCTGGGCTCATTCCTCATTGCGTGCTCACTGCAACTCTGTCTGTTCATTTTAAGGGATATTCAAACACCTTCATCTGCCCCTGAAAGTATCCTAGGCCCCAGGCACGGTACCTAATGGAGAAGTCAGCCCTGGTGGAGGGGTGACACATGCCCAGAAGTGGGCAAGCAGACAGGCGAAGGCAGTGACGTAGGTGCACAGAGTCCCAGGGGACTCTGAGCAGAGTTAGTGAGAAGAGCTGCTGACTAGGGAAGAGGTGAGGCTGAGCAGGAAGTGAGCAGGGAAAGAGAGGTAGTGAAGGTCCTTTCAGGAGGAGAAGACCGCGCGAGAAATGAGAAGTGAGAAATGGCCGTGTGCGTAGAGAGAATTAGAAGCTATGGGACGTGGAGCAAAACCTATGTGTGGTCAGAAATGAAGCTGGAAGGTAGATGGATCCAGATGGCACCAGTCTCATTGGTCAGTTTAGGAGCATGACTTTGTCCTGGATGAACATAAGGAACTAAAGAGCAACTTTACAATGAGAATAATGTGTAAGTCAGTGTCCATCACTGTGACAAAATAGCCTGAGGCAAACAACATATAAAGAGGAAAAGTTCCTTTTGGCTCACGGTTTCAGTCCATGATCTTTTGACCCTGTCCTGGCAAAATGCATCATGCTAGGAGCACATAGCAGAGGGGTCTATTCTCCTGGTGACCAGAAAACAAACAGAGAATGGAAGGGACTGAGGTTCCAGTATCTTCCTTAAGGGCACGCACCCAGTGATCCAGCTTCTTTTAGCCAGGCGTCACCTCCCACAGGCTCCACCCAGAGCAGCATGAGCTGGGGACGGAGCCTTCATGGGCCTTTGGGGGGCACTCAATAGCCAAACTATGGCCTACAGTATGGCTTACAGCATGCTGGGGTTTTGGATTGTAAAGACAGGCAAACACACGTGTAAACAGAACCAGGCGAGGACAAGAAGTGGGAGTACGTGCGTCCACATGTGCTCCTTCTGCAGAAGCCAGAGGCCACCATCTGCTTCATCAGGGCTCTTGGAAAGCCAGTACTTTTCTCCCACGAGTGTTCCCCGGGATCTAAAAGGCACAGCCTCGGACAATGTCACATTAGGAGCAGAGACAACAGTCTCTCAAAACTCCTGTGGAAAAACCACATTGTTAAAAAGCGTCTATTCTCTGATTCTGTGTGGCAACGTTTAGCACTGGTCTGAAGAACAGAGAGAGCACCAGTCACACGGTTCCAGGGTTTCCCACCCTGCTGAATATCGCATGGCTCCCTGAGGTGGCCCTGCTGCCCTCTGCCCTCATATCCCTCTGTGCAAGCTGTTCCCTTTGTCCAGAACAGTTTCCCTCCCGGGCCTGCATGCCAAACACCTGCTCATCTGCTAGTCAAGCTCAAGTGCCCCCTAGGAGGCTTCTCCTGATCCTGTCTGGGCACTCACCCCATCCTCAGGGGGTGAGATCTATGGAAGACATAGCTCCCAGGGTACAGCACTTCTACTGGGTGCCCGCTGTGACCGTGCCTGGGCCTCTAGGGAAGGGTGTGTTGAGGGCAAGCGATCCTTTAAACATTTCCCAGGACCCACACCAGTGCCTGATGCACAGAATCCAGGCTACCCAGGAATCATAAAGCATTTATTAGGGAGATCACTTTAATAAGGTAGGTTCATCCCTTTTGTTTTGGGAAAATTGCTCCTAATCTAAAGAGCACCAAGACACAGGGCTTTGGAATTTCAAGCTATATTTGTGATTCCTTGTAGAGAACTGTGTTCGCTTTTATCTCTCATCTTTCCAGAATTATCTCACTTCTTCGAAGGTTGTGTAAATCTCATAATAGAGCAGTCAAAGTCATCAGCATGGGCTGATTATCATTATTATTATTTTGTCTGCAAACCAGTTTCAGGCAAACAATTTGCATGGATACATTCAGCTACAGAGGCTTTTCAAACAGAATAAAATGGAATCGTGCATGTGTTTAATGAGAGTTCAGTTTTCCGGCTTGATTTTCGTGCCTTACACAGAGGAGGGCATTTAGGAAAGAGCTGAATGCCTGTGATTCACATGGTGACGCTGGGTGATGATGTGTCCAGGGCCCTCGGAGAAAATAGAGATGATGGAACACACTCCAGGCCCCTTGAGATCAAGGCGCTTCTGTTTGCTAAGGATGGAGAAAGAGTGCAAAGCAATGAACATTTTTAAATATGTGCCCAGCGAGATGCACCGGGTTCTCCTCTGGCCAGCTGTGTCCTCTGGCCCCAGAGGTAGAAGATAAGACTGGGCACAGAGTGGGGTCCATCCAGAAACTGATGCCATCGTTTGCTGAGTGTGTACTGTGTGTCAGGCGCTGAGCTGGGACTCTGCAGACAAGATCTCATTCAGCCCTCAAGTTCACTCATTCATTCAACAAAAATGTAATAAGTAGCTTTTAGGCATCACTGTGAGCAATGGAGATAAGAGATTATTAGAACAACAACGTCCCAGTTCCCGTAATGTCAAGTTTACATTATGTTTGGAAAAGTACACAGACAATAATTAGGCTCGTGAGCAAACAGAAAAAGGTATGAATGAACGTACTGGTGAGGACAACAGGGATGTGAGCAGGACGAGGACCCGGGGTATGACGGCAGAGTGCATGCATCCTAGGTAATGAGAGGAGGCGTCCTGGGGAAGATGACAGACACCTCCACGGAGCTGAGGAAATGGTGGGGGGCCAGAGCCACATCACGAATTAGGAGAACCACATCTCGGGTGGAGGAACAGCCAGGTGGAGGCCTCGAGGCAGGGCTGCAAGTAGTATGTTTGGAAAACAATAATCAGCCTGATCGTAATTACTGTCATTCTCATTTTATAGATAAGACGTCAGAGCACTGTAGGGTGAGGCAACATGCCCAAGGTCACAGGCTGGTGAATGGTGAGCTATTATTTTACCTCAAGTCTCTCTCACTCTGTCACACCATCATGTTTGAAGGCAGCCCTTGACAGCATGAAGAGAGAATGGGATCCCCCTGGGCTGATTATGTAGTTTCACTCTCCCAGGGAAGTTTCCTGGATCCTTCCTGCATCTGCACATCCTGTACTTTATGTTGCCTGAGCAAATACTATGTGCCCACTAATGGGAGACACTAGGGAAACAAATGGAGTATCTTCCTTAGGAGACAGCTAACAGAGGGGCCAAATTCATGTCTACAGAAGTCATGGAGTCAGAGATCCCATTCAAGCTGGGGAAGCCTTGCTAGAGGGGTAGAATATGGGCTGCGTTGGAAGAAGAAGAAGAGTGGAGAAGCTTCCGGGTCAGTGCCCGCTTGCCATGAGCAGTACGATTTGTTGACCATTCTTTCTTCTCCGCTTCTCTTGCTAGGTCTTCCCTGTGCACAGGACGCTGTCTCTCCCACTGACTTCAACCTTGGCGTCTGACTCAGGGGGGTCACGAGATGTCGAGGGATGACGGGTGCCTGCTCACTGCAGCTTCAAGAGTCACGGCAAGGATTTGCCAATCTTCTTTCGCCCTTGCACTTCACCGTGAGAAGAAAAGCACCCAGGCAAACTGTGGGTCCCCAAATGAGTGGACGTGAGGACCAGATCTAAACCAAGCCATTGTCTAGGGCGAGGCTCAGCCAGTTGCAGCCGATGCCAGCTGCGTCACTACCAATCCCTCTACCTGGGAGTGAGGCAAATATTTGTTTTAATAAGACAGTCAAATGCATGGGATGGGATAATACCCAGTACTGTCACAGCAGCATGGAGACCTTTGCCCTCCACCATGGGTAAACCCAGGTATGCCTCTTGGCTGCTCTGGCAACCAGGGCAGCTGATGGCAACCACCCAGAAAGTCTACGCATTGCTCAGGCTCCGCGGCTGCACGTGCAGGACCCCGTCTGACGTTCCAGAGGTTCTGCAGATTGTGCCGTTGTTCCCACCCTCCTCGCCCAGCGCTCCAGCCTGCAGATTGCACCCAGCACAGTCACTCTGACCCATCACAGTGGTGGGGGTTCACTGTGCTCCACAGAATCCGGGCGTCCTGCAGGGCTGGAGCTCCTGAATGTCCATTTCCACCTGTTGCATGCAGTCAGATTTCTTGTAAGACTTTGTTTGAAGTCACAGTCCACTACATGAGAATATGTGGGGAATCACTCATGTACATGAAAAGACCTAGCTCGGCACCTCAACCCTGAAGGGCTCCAAAACCTCTCCTATTCTCTTGTCCAAGGACAAGCCCTTCTCCCCTTGTCTCCACCCTGTTCCTACTCACTGTTTTTACAAATGCTCAGGTTTTCTCACCTCTCTTTTTTTTCCACGTGAAACACCAGCCTCCTCACTCCCTGTCAAGGGCAAGGCCTGTTCCCCCCAGGGTCCAGCATCAGTTTAAGAAAACGACCTTCAGAAAGCACCTTGTCTAACACCTCTAAATTGTAATGTTGGCCTGTAAATTCCAACATCTATGGAGTATCTAATAAAGATAGGCACTGAGTAGCATTTTATATGAATTAGCTCAGTGAATCCTTCACTATTTTGAGCTGCTCTATTATTATTTTTTCCTATTTTACAGAGCAGCTACGAAAGCCCAGAGAGGTTAAGTAATTTTCTCAAGGTTACATTGCAAGTTAGTATACTGTTCATATCTGAATTTACACAGGCTCCAGAGTCTGCACTTGGATCACTTCAAAGCATTGCTTCTCTCATGTTATAGATGAAGAAATTGGGAGTGGAAGGAGATTTTTCTTCAGGCCACATGGCTGGTTTAGGGCCAAGCAGCCCAGTATCTGAGTTCCCTAGTCTCTGTCCTGCTGATTGAGTTCAAAGCTGTGCCTCTGGGCTTCACTCCACCCTGGCTGTGCCCACTTTGAGGTGCAGAGCTGGTGGCAGAGTTGGGGGGAACCCTGTGGTGCTGCCTTCTGTCATCTGGCCACACCTGTGTGTGGTCCACTCTGGATATTTGCTCTTGCTCACAAGTTCGACCCCCCTCACTCCTGGAGTTACACCTCAGAGCTGGAAGGCGTGTTGGAGAACCTCCGAGCCAGTGACGTGGACCTGGACCCCTTAAACTCACGTGAGAAAGCTCTCCAAACACTGCTCACGTGTACTCTCGGGAACTCTGGCTTCATGGTGCTAGGTTTGGGCAGGACATCGGTATTCTCAATACCCCGCAGGTGCTTCCAAGTGCAGCCAGGGTGGATGGCTCTGCTGTAATCCAGCAGCCGGCTGCTCCACCCCACCTCCTAGGAAGAGACGACCTGTGCCAGGGAAATTTCCGAGCCCCTCTGATTCTAAACGTATGTTCTTGCCATTCAATGGGAAGCCTCCCCTGACCACCTCAGGTGCCAGCCTCCTCCCTCTGCCTTGGCATGCGAGCCCTGACCACAGCCAGTTGAAGCCTCACCTGTAAGGGAAAGAAAGTTTAAGAGGATTTTGGGTATGACCTTCCTTACTCTGTTTGGGTCGCTATCACAAAGTACCATAGCCTCTGGGGGCTTAAAAGCAAAATAAATTTACTCTTCACAGTTCTGGGGGCTGGAAGTCGGAGATCAGAATGCCCACCCCATCAGGGGCTGGTGAGGACCCTCTCCCAGGTTGCAGACTGCTTATATCTCGATGGTAGAGGGAACACTCTCTAGTTCTCTGGCCTCTTTTTATAAGAGCTCTGGTCCTGTCCGTGCAATCAAGAGAATTTCCACCCCTCAGGATGGTCACTGTCCAAAGGCTCCACCTCCAAGGACCATGGTGCTGAGATTCAGGTTTAATATGTGAATTTGAGGAACTCAAACATTCAGCCCACCACAGTCACAGAACTTGGATGTCACTGAGATCTTCAGGGGGCGGCAAATGACTGGGCATCAGGAAATGTAGTCACCATCAGCTTTTTCCACTGTTCTTTGTTTTCAATTCCAGGCTCACCCCTCCACGCCCCGTTCCCTACCCCAACCTGGACACTGGACGGTCCAGCTCTACCACTTCCCATGGGGCATGGGCTGAGATCTGGCCACACCTTCTCACCACCCACACCACGCACCCCAGCGTTTCAGATAGAGAATACCCTGCATAGGAATTTTTAAAATGTAGTCACAGAGGACTATCAAAAGACATCATATTTTACCTTTTGTTTTGGACCAAAGGACTCTAAAATCTGACTTTTAAAAAAAAGCAAAAGAGGAAGAATGGTAAGCGTACGGGCGTGCCAGTTTAACTGGGGGGCTTTAAAACCCCTCACTTTCCCAGCCTCTTTCTCTGTAGTTGTCCCTGGTTACTGTTCTGCCTCTGTCTCCACAGAGACCACTCTGGGCCCAGTAACCATGGTGATAAGAGAAGACGTGAGCAGATGGGAGCTCTACTTCCAGAATTTAAACATCCTCGTGTTGGGGGGAGGTGCGTGGGGGAATGAGCAAAGGAGAGGAAAGAGGCCCTAAGAGGGGAGGAGAAGTTACAGAATGCTTAACTCCAGAGCGCACGGCCATGTTGGGGACAAACCGTGAGGGCCTGTTTCTTGCTGCCGAGCCAAGTTCTTCTCCTTGATCTCAATAATGATTTATCCCCTGCTCTTCCGCCCTGCCATCAGAGCCTCCCAGACAACAGCGTTCCTAGGGAAATGGAGAAAAAAAGCTTTCAGCAACACGAGGAGTTGGAGGCATTTTTTAAAATATACTCAGGCATATTGCATTAACATACTTTTTAAGATGTATTATTTCACGTGGAAAGCAAGGGTCAGAAACTATGTTGCTTTAGGTAGATTATAATTGTGGCATTTGGGGATGATCAGAGTGGGGTGGGGTGGGGTGGGGACATCGGGACTGTGAGCCTCTGTTCACCCCAGGGAGTCTGAGGCAGGCCCCTTCTCTCAGAGCCTTGGCTTATATTTTCAGATTCTGTGATGTCTGTTGGCTCTGCAATTCCGTGCTTAAAGGATGTTAAACGGAGACTTTTTGTATCAGTTTCTGCCGAGGCCCTAGAGGAAGTCATCAATAAAACGGGTGTCGATCCTCATGTCATGGAAGCATGTGAGCAAATGTAAAACTGGGTCTTCAGTCCTTAGCTTGAAAGGCAGGGAAGATTTCTCTAGAGAGAGAGAGAACTGTGGTTTGCTCAGTATCGCACTCGGCTCGTGGGAAAGAGGAGCGAACACTTTCCCCACCACCCACCTAAGAACAAGGCACTGAGGCATCGCTAAACCCACTTAAAGAGCTTGAGCCGTGACCCTCTGACCTGGGGAATGCTGTGGCCAGAATCATGGGGGTTGGGCAGGCGAGTGGGGGAGATGCAGGGAAGAGAAAGAAAGCACAGAAGAGGACAGAAGCTGTCCACTGCACAGAGTCTGGGGGTTTTATTTTAGATGAAGACGGACAATTTATTTGGCTTATTGACTGAGGGAGAGTAGAAAAGATGAGAGCAACCTAATATGTGATCCGGGGGATGGTGGGAGACAGGGACCCAGAGATGCTGAATGCCATTACCATAGCATTCACTGAGAAAGACGGAAGCCGCTTGACTCTTCGTACCCACTCCACCAGCTCTCTCAACCAACTGCCCCTGGGGTGCTTATGGGAAGAATCATGTCAGCACGTTGGAGACCTGACCCCAGGATCTTAGAATATAACCATATATGGAGATATGACATTTAAAGAGGTGATCAATGTAAAATAAGCCTAATCCAATATGACTGCTGACCTTAGAAGAAGAAGAAATTGGGACACAGATGCACAGAGAGACCATGTGATGATACGGGAAGGTGGTGTCTTCCAGCTGAGGAGCAGGGCGGCTGGAGAAGTGAACCCTGCTGACGCCTCCATCTCAAACTCTCAGCCTCTGGAACTGCAAGGAGATTTCTGTTGTTTTAGTGTGAGGTATTTTGTTATGGCAGTCCTAGCAAACTTGTATACTGACTATCATGATTTGGGGACTCTGGCAAAGCCTTTCCAAAGGTCTCTGCATGGATCTATCTTGAGTCTGAGAGGAGATGTCGGGGGGTTTACCTTTCCTCTAGATCTTTTCCAATCCACTCCTCACCATGTGTCCTTGAATCATAGCTAGTTAGAGTCCTCTGTCATTTACCTGCAGGGTAGGACCCGAGATTCTGGCTCTTGTGATACCTTGGGTTCAGACATGTAGGAATTCCTGGTACTTTCCCTGGATCTCGATGCTAACGAAGGCCAAGGTGGTAGGTGAGTCAGTTTGGGCTGGACAAGCACACAGCCACCAAACCCAAACCAAAGCCAAGGCCAACTGAACCTAAACCAAAGCCCTTCTATCACTTCTCACTGAGTCTGAGAATGTTTTCCCTGGAGATTCTTTTCATTCCTCTCTGAAATGCCCAGGGCTAGGAGGAGTCACAGAGCTTGCTCCATGTCTATCACAATGACATTGGACACAAGATCCCCATCTGATAACCTCAAATAAACAAATGAGGTTGAGATATGCAAAAAAAAATTAAATAAATAAATAAATAAAATGTGACTTGTGTTTTTCCATGAGCTGTCTCCAGGGATTCCTTTCTGTGTCCGGAGATAGCTTTAAAGGGAAAGAAATTTCCAGGAAAAATAATCTGCATTTTCAAACGTCTGATGATGAGGTTTGGTCTGCCTGATTGGAATGGTGTGTCCCAATCCTTTCCTCCTTGGAGGCCAGGCTGAATTGGGCCCAGTATTCTGAAGTCAAATAAGGACCAAGCGCCTAGTCACAGACATCAATAGAGCAGAGTTCTTCCTCTCTGCAGGGGCAATCACAGGATCCAATGTCTCAGACATATTCTGAATACAAAGTGCCCCTGTCTCCAGGAGCAGTTCTGGGGTAGCAGACATGAGCAGGAACATGGCTTGAACACCTGTGGCTAGCCCTGAGGGTAGGAGGCTCTTCTTTACCACCAGGTTAATGTGAGAGACCTGGGAGGTGGGCAGCGGTATTCTCAGACAGATGAGAACAGTGGTGGTCAGGAAGGGCAAGGAATTTGTCCACATCCTCTCCAGTGAGTTTCGAACAGCACAAGACAAGCTTGTATTCCCCAGGGCATTGACATTAGAAGCAGTGCCATTTCTTCAGCTCAACACTTTGGGATCCTAGAGCTGTTTAATGATTTAGAAATTTGCTCGCTCACAAATCCTGGAGACAGGTTCACATGCTGAGAAGAGAGAAACCACAGTGAACCTCCTGACAGCTGCACAGACCACTTCTGCGCCTCTCCCCAGGCCTGGCTGGGCTCCAGGACTGTCATGCTCACTCGATTGGCATATCCAATGCTGCCCTGGCCACTTGGTTCAGCCTGGGTTCCTTGGGCTGACTTCTAGCCCCCTCTGATTCCCTGGATGAGAACACAAGTCTTCAGCTGTCTGAACTGACCCCAGAAAGACAGACCATCCCTGGGCTTAGCTGCGGAAACTCCTGGAAAGTGGGTCACATGGAAATAGAAAGAGAGTTCTTTTTGGTGGCCTTAGTCTTCTGTGGATCCCTCCAAATGACCCGTTTCCATGCAACAAAGGTGTGTTGGGTCCCGGATGGAGTTTCAGTCTCATTTTCAGGAAGGAGAAATCATGGGAAGCTCTCCTGCAACCAATCCACCAATCTCTTGTCCTGCTTCCTAGGGAGAAGCCTCCTGCAGAGAATGACCCTTCCAGGGTGAAGCCGGTGTCTCCACAGGTCCAGTCCCCGTCTTTCACCAGACTTGGTTTGGGGGACTCAGTTGGAGATATTGCACCAGCCTCACCAAAGGCCCTTCTAGCCCTGGGCTCCTTATCTAAGCTCAGAGACTCTGAGTGGCCTGACCTCTCTCAGACATGTCACCTACTATCTTCTTCCCTTATCCCGACTGACATCCTACCATTGCCTTTTCTACCAGACTTTGTCCCTTCGCCCTCTGGACCTTTTCATCTGTGGGCAACAATTTCCCCCGACCCCTCAGACTCTTCTATCTCTTGAATTGGTGGAAGCGCCATTACCTCTAAGGACACAATGACTCTAGTGCTTTCTTTTCTCCTCCCCTGTTGACTTTTCCTGAATTCCTGTGCATAGGATTGGAAGGTGAGGTTGCATCCGTGGTAGGTGCTATCCTGCTTAAATGTCCTGATTCACACTGGAGCAATCATCTCCTCCTGTGCTAATCAGATTTTCATTGCTGTGACCAAAATACCTGACAAGAACAACTTACAGGAGGAAAAGCTTATTTGGGGCTCACGGTTTCAAAGGTTCAGTCTATGGTTGGCCAACTCCATTGCTCAGGGCCTCGAGTGAGGCAGAACATCATGGCGGAAGGGTGTGGTGGAGGAGGACAGTTGCTCAGCTCACGGCAATCAGGAGACAGAGGGAATGGAAGGGGCCCTGGACAGGTAGCCCAAGCCACATCCCCAGCGACCTGTTTCCTTCACCATGACTCACCTGCCTAGTTACCACCCAGTAGTTCATTCAAACTAGTATTAATCCACCAAGAAGATTCATCTACTGATGAGGTTGTAGTTCTCCTCTGAGAATCCCTGCTTTGTCTAACACATGAACTTTTCAGGGGACATTAGGGCTCTAAGCCATAACCCCTCCTAAATTCTGTAAATATGGGCTTCCAACTAGTCACAGTTTTCCCCTTTCTCTGAACAATTATCTTGACCAAATGGGGCCACCTTGTGCCTAGCAGGGGGCCACAAAATGCTGGCCTCTTGCTTCAAGTGCCAATTTGCCAATTTCATTCTACAATTTGTGCTCCAGAGCTCCCTCGGCTCAGGCAAGCTAGCCTCTAGACAAGACCAGATCCCTGCTTGGCTTCTCCGCGGAGAGCACTCCCTCAATAAGCCACTTCATAGGAATCCGGTGCTTGGGCTCTGCTGCTGGAGAGGCAGACCAAAGATACCACACTCCCTGCTCTTGGGTCCACAGGGTGCTGCATGTGAATATTGCCATTATTTTGGGCCGCTGCCCAATGGACTCTTAAATTCAAACAGATAATTCTCAGCCCTCTGCTTCCTGAGCTTCTGCAGTCTTGGTTTTCTCCTCACCCTCAATCTATGTGCAGCCAAGAGCTAGTGCCCTGAACCCTCTTCTCTCCTGCCCCACCGCTCGCCTTCCTTCCTTTCTTATTCATTGTGGACTCTTGGCCTTTCCAAGGTCCTCTCGACTCTCCCCCGTTACCCCAGGGCTATCATTTCCCTCAGATATCTCTGCCTCTGCCTCCTCATAACTTCTCCGAGCCTCACAGCACCTCTGGGGAAGCCCACACCATTGTGCAGATTGCTGCCTGAGAACATTCCTGCCCTCCACCTCGAGCTGCCAAGCCGTCCTTCTGTTTCCCCGTGAGCGTTCTTACCCAGAGCAGCTATTTCAAGCCTTCTTGACAATTCTCTAAGTTCCCACCCACCACTTCCCACCACTTCCCTGCAGATAACCTGTCTTCCACTTCACAGAGAAACTAGGTGGCACCAGATCCCTCCCTTCTCAACTTCCTGCCTTCACACCTACGAACTGCAGTGCTCCCCCCAGCCTGGGAAAACTCCTCTCCAACTCTTTTAGCCTTCTAAGACCTCTCAGGTCCAGCTCCCTTACTCTCCTCTCTCAGAGGCCTGACCCCTGGACGCGGCTCACCGTGGCCTGCCCTTGGATCCTTTTCCTACCTGGATCTTCCCAGGTAGCTCAAGTTACTTCCACCTTTTGCCTGCCCCTGAGTACAGCACACATTCTCCTCCCTTTCACTATCAAACTTCGTGGCAAGTAAGTCTTGCTGCTGGGGTTCACATTTCACCCCCAACTCCCATTTGTAACTCTGTTCACCAGAGACTGAAAACACCTGATCTAAGTCCTACCTCCACATCTCTGGGCTTCTCCCAGTGGCCACTAAGTGTTTTTTGTTATTGTTGTTGTTGTTGTTGTTTTTTTAATCACTAATCTCACTCCTTCCTTCTGGACCCACTCTCTTCCTTTGTGACACCCCAGGTTAGCCTCCAGCCACTTGGGCCTTTTCTTCTTAGGCAGTTTTTTTTTCCTCCTTTAAAGGAACTCCTCATCCTCCTTCCAAAGTCTCACGTCCCTTTGCTCTAATTCTCTTCCTTTGCCCTAACATGCATTCCCTGGGGCATTTCCTTCACTTTTTGAAGACTGATTTCCGAGCATAGAGAGGCCTGGGAGGCTCTAAATCCATCTATCTACTGATATTTCTATTGCGAAATCTAACAAACACTTCAATCCCAGCAGCACTAAAAAATGGGACTCTGTTTACCCAGCACATCTTCCTTCTATAGTCTTGACCTTGGTTGGTCTAATAGGTTGAATGATGCTCCCTTTAAAATGTCTCTATTGGAATCTGAATGTGGCCTTGTTTGGGAAAAGGATCTTGGCAGTTTGCACTTGTGTTAAGGCTCTGAAAGTGAGATAGTTCTAGATCAGGGTAGGCTTGGAAGGGAAGGTGAGAGAGGAGAGACTGCAGTAACAGGTACTCAAAAAGCAGGAGCTGTCCTTAGAACCAACCAATTCATGGGTCTATGGTAGGAGTTGGTATCTGATCTCTTTTCCTCCAGCTCTGCCCTGCACCAGCTATGGTCCACAGTTCGTCTGGGGTAATGTTTCTAAGGGACGAGTGGCTCCCTGACTCTGTCCCACTTACATCTATCCGTTCAGGGGCACACCTATCCTCCTTCCCCTGGTATGCAGGTTCTCCGTGGGCTCTTCGTTGCATCTCTCCTTAGTGTCTCCTCTTGCTTTCAACTGTACCGGGCTGCTGGACATGGGCACCGTTGCCTGCCTGTGCTGTCTCTCTCACTCATAGGTATCTACCCTCTTTCTTTCTGCTTGGAGAGTTTTTCCTCTGCTCTCCCTCCTGTGCAGATCTCAGCTGGGGAGCCAGGGAGGGCTTCCCAGAGAAGGCAGACATGAAGCTGAGACACGACGCTCCCCGACTTCCAGCAGTGGGTGACTGGCCCTTCCGTGGGCCAAGCCATCTGGAGTCATCTTTGAAACACTACATGCAATCATTTATTCCCTTGTCTGAATTTCTCATTCCTTTGAAGGCGAGGAAGATTTCTTGCTCACAGATTTTTCCTTAACAACTGCCTGGCATATATTTAGATACCCAGTGACTATGCGTTAAAGGAATTTATGTATTAAATACTCTCTGCGTCAGGCACAGTAACACCTAGTAGTGCTAGGTCCTCGGCACTGCACCGGTTAAGGTAACGTTAACTGCTATAACAAATAAACCTGGAATATTCATGACTTCATACAGGAGTTTATTTGTAGTCCAACAAAGAATGATTAGTAAGGGGTGAGGTGGAAGAGCTTGGTTACGTGAAGTTGTTTGGTGAGCAGATCAGGAGAACATTCGTCCATCTATAAGACCTGGCTTGTGAGGCCACTCTGGCCATCAACCTCTGGTGTCTGAGAGAATTTCATGGGTCAGACTTCCGAATGTGCTCATTGCCCTCAGCCTTATTCTGAGCACTGGAACTCAGTCTCTTGGCCTTGACACAATGTGGTGGGGCTGGAAATACTCTTCTCAGCACCAATGCATTTTAGGGGGACAGTCAGCCCCTATTTTCTCACTTAAGTCTTCCTGCAACCTTGCAAGGAAGGCAGCATCAACCTCATTTTAGAGAGGAGGAAACTGGTTCAGAGACATAAAGGAATTCATTTAGTCAGTCGTGCATGATGGAGCCTGCACCAAGACCCCAGTGTGCATGACTCAGCCACTTTGTGTCATCCTTATGTTAGTGTCACCATGGGACACAGTTTATCAAGGTGGTGTGGCATTTCTTACAGCACCAGTCTTCTGAACCTACCCCTTCCACCTCCTGTGGTCAATTTTCCCAGGTGTTTCAGTCTCTGCCGACGTTATCCATGATGGTCAAGAGATTCTAGATTCTGGAACTTACTTCAGAGTTCTAGAAGTCAGTCATGTGACCATGGGTTAAATCACTCCTAATCTATCCTCAACACTTTACTGCCTCTCAGTTTCCCTGAAAAGGAGTGAGGATGATTTGGGGGGGGGGTAGGGCATTAGAAGGTCACTGATGTACTGAGTCACTCCCTACCCTGGAGTGACTTTTATAAACATGAATTTCAAAGTTGGGATTAAGCTTTAGCTCAGTTCCTCATCAAGCTTTGCTTTGTGTGTGGAGGAACGCTCTCATGCATGGCACAGGACACTCATGTCCCCTGTTGATTTCTGGCCAAGTTGGAAACTGGTACTTCTCAGCTGGCACTCAAGGTCCCCCATGATCTTGACTCTGCCTGAATGTTCAGCCTTGATGTCTACATCATCTTCTGATTCCCTGTCTTGGCCAGAAGGGATAATTCATCAGTTTTCAAACACTAGATTCTTCCCTGTCCCTGTCATTACACCTCCTGTCGCTGTGGTCTCCTCTGCCTGCTGTGTCTTACCTGGTGTCTCTCAGAGCCCCCATATTCTTCAAAACTGGCCCCATGCCATCTCTCTTTGATCTCTTCCTGGGCCTGCTTTGTGGCTCTCTGTCCTTTGCCTGCTGCTGGACAGCGTCCATAGAGTTATAGCATCATCTTCTATTGGTCCATTTCCTCTCCTGGACTCTGGGGAATTGGTGGGCAGGGAAAGATTGTTATCTGGTTTAACTTCTATCCTGAGCCCTCCAAGCCCACTGGATCACTAAGTAAAAACAGTCCTGATGGAATCTGAACATCTTACAGCCACAGAGAACTTGGAGACCATTCAGTGCCGCAGTCTGGCTGCAGCAAAATAACCGGGGGGGGGGTGGGTGACGAATAACTTGTGTATGTTGATACAGCAGGAGTAGGAGCCGTTTATTGCAGGACAGGAGCAGTATTTATACATTCCACACAGCTTATCTAATTAGCATAAACTAGATACATCAGTCAACCAATAAGGAATCTCCACACTTAATGGCTTGCTTTTGTTACTTCTCAAACCACTCCCTCTGGCATTTTGCCAGGCACCATCCAGACTTGTTTACGAACTCTAACATTCCCCTGGCAAAATGCCAGGTGTTATTTTGACTTGTTTACAGACTCTAACAATTCAGTTGAACTCCATGGAGCTGGGGGTGAGCATAAAAGGCCCCGAGGCTCTGAAAACTGAAGTCACTGGTTGAAGTTTGCCTGGCTAGTTGGTTACAAATTCAGCCCACCATGGGCTCACCATCTGACTCCCCACTCAAGAAGCCCTTCAGGCTCAAACTAGCTCCTGAGTCTGGACTTTGAAAGATTAGACCCTCCTTTTATGTCACCAAGTTTTGGGAAACTTTTCTCAGTGGCACGTTGTCCATGAACACCCTGGGATCCTGCCAAGAACAGAACCCCTTGTTAGGGACCCAGCTTCACGCGCTTTGTCCTTTCCATGTTGTGAATGTGGCTGGTCCGATGGAGTGCCAGAGAGAGGGGACTGACCAAAGAACAGCCCTGGCCAGTGCAATAATCTTGCAAAGTGCTCAGGAAGCAGATGGACCCAGCAGATGCAAGCTGTGGGACTAGGGGAGCCCTTCTCAGGTGTCCAGCCATTGGCTTGACTCCCCAAGTCCAAGATGCCTCTGGTGCGGGTGAGTGAGGGTGGGAGGGGGTGAGGTATGCTGCTTAGAGAATTGATGCAAAACCAAGTATAAACAACTGTGCAGGCAAACTTGTCCTCTGACCCACGATGCTCCATCATCCTATTGTTTCTGACATTTGATTCTGGCTTCATCTCCTTTGTGTGATTTCGATGCTTCATTGCGGCCAGCTACTCCTGAGGAATGAGAAATGACAGTGTGTGTACAGCTGAGGTTTGGATAATCCCGAGTCATTTTAAACTTGGGATCTTCAAATGATTTCATCAGAGAACATCAGCGAACAAAGAAAGAAGATGACAAGATCTTCAAATATCCTCTGCTGCTAGCCAGTGAAAACACAGGTTGATTTACACCTAAATTACATCCTGAGGATTCTTGTTCCGTGGCTCTATCAAAAAGATTATGGGGCTTGTTTTTGTTAGGCTGACACTGCTGCTGGGCAGTGCTCCCCCTCTCCGCCTTCCTTCTGCCCTGTGGCTAAGGCCCTAAGCCAGGCTTCATCTCACTCAAAGCTCCCGACTGTGAGACCAGCTCACCTCCTAACCCAGCTCAGCCTCCAGTTAGTCTCTGCATCATGCATTCCTCTGTGTTATCTGCTCATGTCACTTTTCTGCACAAAGCCCTGTGCTGACCATTATTCCCTCTGGGAGAGTGCAGAGACCCTCCCTCACTATGGCCCACACAGGTCTTTTTTGCTTCCTACTTCATTAGCCCCTCCATTCTCTTAAAATTGAAGTCCTAGCTATACCCCAAATAACTTCTGCCCTCCAAATTCAAGGTCTCCCTAAGGCCTGGTGTGTTCCTTCTACTGCACCCCTTTCTTCCTGGTCTCCAACCTTCAATTCTTGTCTCATACATCACCTGCTCCATGAGCCTTTTCTGACCAGCCCATGTCCCTAGCAGAATTGGAGTGAGCTTCTCGCTGCTAGGAGGACCAGTTGTTCCCTCCTTAGCCTCTATCCATCACTGGTAGAGCCCATAACCTCTGTGCATGCACTTCTGTGTCTGCTGGCTGGTGGGGTAGTGAAAGCAGGCAGGGCCAGCTCTGTCCCTGGAGGCCTGGTATAGATTTAGGGCTCTCTGGATGCTTGTGGACTTTTTCAGAGACTGAGAATAAATCTCAGATGAGACGGTCCCTGTTCACTTCTCTCTAGCCCCTGCCTGCCTTCATCTCATGTGGAGACAGCTGCAAGGACCACAGGCCAAAGCCCCAGGGTCAGAGAAACAACTGTCTTGTGTTTTTTCCAAAAATGAAGATTGCAACATCCTCATGGCCTGAAACTTGCAGCTGTGGGAGGAGGTTGCATGGGGTAATACCGGGTCAGGGGGGCATGGGTGGGGACGTGGGACCACTTGGCCAGAGTGCAGTGCACACTGAGGGAGAGGTCACCCCCCCAACCCTTATCAAATCTGGGAGAACAAATTCTCAGTGAGGAGCCCACCTTCCTCAGCTCTCTTCCTACATTTTACCATTTCTCAGTATCTGGGTATGTATCAATCCCTTCTTTTCCTTTGAAAGCCAGCACCCTACTGTCTTTCTTTACTAGATATCAGCCTGGGGTTTTTGTTTTTTGCATATCAAGCTCCAAGGGCATTCAAATGACCTTCTAGTGGAAAGCACAGTGCCTTGGAGAGAGGCGCCACCTGGTGGCCACTGTCGCTAATGTCATCCACATTTTCTGACTGGAGGAAGCAGAGAACAGGTAGTGAGGGTCTGAGGGTCGGGGATGAGGCTTAGAATATATCGTCCTGCTGTCCCTGGGGAATCTGCCCAGTGGTGACAAGTCTGAGTGTGCCCAGTGACAGGACAAGGATGCTGAAAACTTACCCTCCAGAGCTGAAGGGTGGTTTAGAGACCAATAAAGTCTTATTCTCAGATGGGCAAACTGAAGTCTAGGGAGGGGAGGGGAGTTACCCAAAGTCTTAGGACACATCAGTTGAAAAAACAAGTCAGGAACACATACTTATGGGCTTCATGTCTGAAATTCCTTCCTCCTAACACCTTTGATCACGTCATGGCAATGTCCCACTTTTTGTTGGAATTGCCATCTTGCAGGAAAACCCCAGGATCCGACTCTTTCTGCATCTCTAATTTCTGTCAGCTGAGTCCCCACTGCCATTCTGCCACCTCCAGAAAGTCTCGCTGAGGGGGAAAATGGCCTTCTGAAACGCCCGGCAGGGTCATGGACTCAATTCACAGGCTCTGAAAGACAGAGCATGCAGCTGTCCTGTGCTCAGAGGCTTATGACATAGAGAGCAGAGACAAGTGACAGACAGAAATTCAGATGCCCATTAGGATGGGTCATGTCAGGTCCTGATAGGGCACCATGATGAGAGGGCACCACGAGGACAGGGCACCACGAGGAAGACTGACTTTGAGTGGGGGCTTCAGCCACAGTGGTCAGGGTGGACTGAAGAGGACTCAACTGCGGAGGGAGAGAATTCCAAGGAGGAGGAGCAGTGGGTGGCAAGGGTCTGACATGAGATTGGCAGGTCTGGGACACACAGAAGGCTTGAGGGGTGGCAGAATAGTGGCCAAGTAGTAGGATCAGTGGAAGACAATGAGATCAGGGAAGTGGGGTGAGGCCAGCTCTGGGGAGATGAGTGGGTCTGTGTGCTGCTTGTCAGGGGGAGTCTCCGGTGTGGCTTAAGCAAGGCAGTGACACAGTGTTATTTATGCCTCAGGTGATTCTCAGAGAACTCCCACATTAACACCTGCTCATCTCCCCACAAAATCCTTCCTTACCCAACCGGTTGGAGTCCGTCTTCTGGGTCCCAGCATCCCAACGTCATTACTTTTCCATCATTGGGCCTACCGTGGTGTCTTCAAATGAACTGGGTATTCTACTTTACTTGAAAGGGAACCCCACATTTAGACAGAGGCAGAGTCCAGATCAGAAGAGTGTGCCTAGATGCAGTCATTCAGTGACTCCATGCCTCAGTTTCTTTCTCTGCAAAACAGAGATGACAGTACATACTACACAGGATCTTGTTACATTTAAATAATATGTGCAAAACAATGTCATAACAATGACAGGTACCAAGCCATCACTCTACACAGAGTAGAAATCCTTGTATATTTTCTTTCAGAATTGCTCCAGGGAGGTGGTTCCTAGCATCTTCGGGGCAAATGACAGTGCTGTGTATTGCTACCTGAAAGGGAAGACTGGAGGAAAGAGGTCCAGTCAGAGCTTAAGGTGAGGGCTGAGGTCTAGGGATCAGGCTGAAAGAAGGATGAATAAAGACAAATGTATAATTTGTTTATCTGACGGCTCCATGCGTCAACATGGGCAAACAGGATAAAATGTCCTATCATTGGCAGGACACCAGGATGTCCATCTGCAAAATGCAGCAGTGAGCTCAACACTGACGATCACAGAAGGCTGCTGAGGGGTGTGGTATTCCAATAGGAGCCATGGCATGCACCTGCTTGTCATCTCTGCCTCTTTGTCTCTGAGGCCACACTACACATGCTGTTGCCTTCTTTCTTACCCTGTGTCTGTTGGATAGGGGCCAAGCCGCTCTGGTTGCAGGCTCAGGCTTATATCTATACCACATCTGTGCACGTCTAATTCTGGCTCCTCCAGAGGGGAAATGAATCCCTTTTCAAGTAACCTGAATCTTGCAGGCTATACTGAAAGAGTCGGCATATGCTTTGGAGTTTGGGTGCCCTAAAGGTGTAGTAGATACTAAATCCAGCTGATTCGACCTCCTGGGTATCTAACCAACTCCTTGCTCTCTGTCCCTATGGCCTGATTTGAGAGCCCTGCTTCCCCCTTCTGGGCCGCTGATCCTCACTCTAGTCCTCTGTGCGGCCATGGAAAGAACTAACCAATGTGGAAAGGTCACGCGTTCTCAGTTCCACCTGCAACTCTTCAAACTCATGTGGTTCACGAGAGAAGGATGACCTTCCCTCAAGGCTTAAAGTCCCCCAGAAGCCCATGTCAAAGGGCATGGTCCCAGCTTAGTGCTCCTGGAAGGTGCTGGAAACTTTTAGGAAAATGCCTAGTGGGAGGTCTTCAGGTCGTCAGGGTCATGCCCTCACGGGGTTGTGGGTCCTGCCTCTTCCTCTCTGCCTCTCTCACTTCCCAGGTGTGAGGCCGGCAGGTGTGTTCTGCGCACACTCCCCGTCATGGTGTGTGCTTTACCCCCAGGCCCCAGAGCAAGGAAGTCAACTGATCACAGAATGAAACCTCTAAAACCATGAACCAAAATAGGCCTTTTCTCTGTATGAGTCTATTTATCTCAGGTATTAACTTACCCACATTCTCAGTAAAAGCCTCATGGCTAGAAGGTCTGGAAGCAGGCATCACTGCTCAGGAACTGGCTCCTACGTCTTGCCACTTCTGGATTCTGAGGGTAGGGATTGTCTCCTGACAGGCAGTGGCAGAGGGAATCACTCGTACAAATCACTGACTCCAGTACCCACAGATCACCCCTCAGACGCCCTCCCTGTGGTCCTTCGGAGATTCCAGGCTCCTTCATTCATGCCCTTTTCTCGACACCAACCATTCAGGTGGTACCATTTGAGTTTTGTGCATCAGCCTGACCTCAGTCAGGGGAGGAGAGCTGCCAAGTGTTTAGAACAAGAAGCTGGATGTCAGAGGAGCCAAGGAAGATGGCTCTAAATGCTTGCAGACAGAGAACAGGAGGGAGAATGACTTCATTCTGAATCTGCAGGTGGGGAGACCACTGCTCCCTGGATGTGTGAGGAGCCACCATGTCTAGCAGGCCAAGTGGGTCTCCCAGGGCCATAAGAACCCCCGTGTCTGATGTCCAGGACCTCCCCACATGGTGGCACAGTTCAGTTCTCTAGCAGTGACTGTCTTTGGAAAATTCATGCATGAAAGCACCAGGGAGAGTGACAGTAGGACCCACAGACACCATGCAGGACGGAAAATAAAATCAGTTTGACTCTAAAATCCAGGGTTGTTCTCTGTAGTTCTGAATCCGGAGTTGTTCTCTGGAGCTCTGTTTTGATTTTCATCCCTCGGCACTGTGCCTTGGTAGCAGCTGGCCTTATACAGAGCAAATTAACTGCCCTAAATGATCAGGCTGGTGATGAAATCCTACCATCCACCCTGTCTTCCCTATCCATGTGAGACTTGCCTTCCTGCTCTGGGGCTGGTGTCGTGGGTGTGACTTTTAAGCTTTAAGCAGCAACACGATAAAGATGGAATGAGGAGCCCTGACCCCCAAAGGGAGGTAATGGTCCCCACGTCATCCCCAAGGGCTGAGGCCACAAGAGGTGTTCACACAATTGAGCAGATTCCAGTGGATGCTTTCAGACCAGAAAAGGATTCTGGCACCTGTGAGCCTTTTAAATATCAAATGCCATGGAGATAAACACCCAAAACAAACAAACAAACAAATAAACAAACACAAAAACAAAAAACGAAAACAAACAAACAAACAAAAAAACACTTTCAGAAACAGTTTAAAACCGAAAGATACATGGTAGTGTTGGGTACCAAGTTCTCCATGATCAAGTCCAAACTGGAGCTTGTTTCTACACTTTTGGTTTATGATTTTCCCTCTTTCAAGATCACAAGCTGGCACACAGTTTTGTGTAGGGGGGCGGGGAGGGGTGAGGTCAAGGACACGGGCCCAGCCTCAAGGACTGGCTCTGATGCCCTGGTTCTCATGGACTGATGGGCCACCCTGACCCACGCTGTTTAACTCCTTGTGCCCATTTCTTGGCTGTGAGTTGGGTCTAATCGATGTTCACCTCCTGGGTCACCAGCACTGCTTAAAGAGCACGTGGCCCATAATTACAGGTGGTGATGGTTATTACTGATCCAAAGAGTGATTTAAACCTTGTTAAATACAAAGGAATGCTATACCAGGGGCAGAACCGTTCTTGGAATGGAATCCCTCGTGTGATTTCAACTGAAAACAAGTCTGTTGTAAGGACAAACGAGGCAAGGCACCGAAGGCAGCAGGAAACAGTTTTATTTGGCTGTAGCCAGGTTCAGGGGGCATAGCTTTTGCTGTAATCAATTAATCCCCTGAATCCTGAGTTCAGGGAGTTTCAGAGTTTTATACCCAGCATGTAAGGGGAGGGGCTCAGAAGTTCACAGTCTGCAGAAGTTCACATCAAAGCAGCTTTTTCTTTCACTGTTCTGGGCAGGTTAACCCTTCAAGGACAACACCTGAGAAGGGGAGAGCTTCTTCTCCCCTTTCTTTCCTCCCCCTGCCAGCTGTTACCATGGAGCCCATTTGTAACTTATCTTAAAAATGTAGACATCTCTGTGAAGCCCAGCTCAAGGCCAGAGGCCTTGTTTGCACATTTCTTCAAAGTACTATACTGGATACATTTGTGAAAAACTAGTAAGGGGTGGCCAGCACCTGGAGTGCTGGTATCTTCTTGGCCAGTGGCCAAGTAAACAGGGCAACAGGAAAATAGGAAGTTTATCTACATTGAACTCTTTTGCAGAGACTCTTTTGCTGACAGTCCTAAAATTAGCCATGGTGAAGATTTCTGGAGAGGTCCAGTTAAAACTTTTCAGTGGAGAAAGCGGGTGCCACTTCAAGTCCACACAAAAAACCAGGCCCAGCAACGTGGAAGCGCAGCATTGTACACAGCTCCTGTGGTAAAGCACTCGTGTTTGACGGGTTGAAAAGCCACCTGGAAACTAAGAGTGAAGCCCTTGTCAGAAGGACACATCACAACATGGGCCCACCTGTCTACCTTTACAACACAAGGCTCCACTTCCCCTGCCTCCAGGTTGTCCCTGTGTCCAGCCATCCTGGCCTCTCCCCGGGCTGGGTCCCTCAGCCCCAGCCTCCTTGCTGGCCTCCCAGACTCCACACTGCCTCTGCCATTTTTCTCCACCAGGGCCGACTAGAAGTGTTGAGAGCCACAGCCGAAGGGGCCCCAGCAAACTTTCAGACTGCCAGCTGATGATTGGCTCACAGCGGCCCCAGCAACTTCTAGCTGATTGGCTCCTCTGCGGTGATGCTCATTGAGCTGTTTCCCTGCCCTTTCAGACTAAGGAGCTGCTCATTGGGGGACTTTTTTGGCTCCGCCCACACGACCCAGCCAATCGGCCTCAAGAGCAGGAGGAGTGGGGGAGGTTGAGAGGCTTGTGGGAAGCCAGTGGTGGCAGGTGGGCTCTGAGGGTTTTTCCTGAGGAGCTGTTTTGTTTGGCCTGTGTGGTTCTAAAAATAAAGTTCATTTCTTTTGACAAGTGGCTCCTGAATTGTGCCCAGCCAGACTGCGGCATAGAAGCCCAGGACTTGACAGATTTCTGAGGTCCTCTGTGATTTGGCTCCAGGGACTTCTCTGACTTCCCACTCTTTTCCTCTTTGCTCACCCTTTCCCATCATTCTGTGCTCTCAGTAAGGGTGTGAACCTCTGCAAATGAAGCGTTCACTGGGGTTTTGGGGAGCAGGAAAAATTTATTTTTTTCCTTTTTGTTTCCCCTCTTTCCTCCTTCTTCTCTTTCTGTTATTTTTATTCCTCTGTTACTAAATAACTGATGATGCTTCTCAACCAAAACCAAGTTGGTCCCCTGGTACAGCAAATGTGCTCAGTGTTCTCTGCATCAAAAGCACTTTGCATAAACGTGATTCAGAGGGATTCTTGGGGAAAGGTTAAGGCTTGATAAAAATAGTTTCTAAACCCTTCATTTATGAGCTTTATATTTTATTTCAAAGAATTTGCTACAGGAGTGGAGGCTCCTAGCAGACCTCTTGGAAAATTCCACATTGAAAGGGCTATTTTATTGAAAGACATAAATGGTTAGATCCTTGTTGTCAAATTAGATTTAAGAAAAATAATTCTTGGTTGAAGATCATTCACTTCTTAGTCCTATAAAAGTTTCCCTTAAAAATCACTTCACTGTTTTTCTCAAAGATTCTAATTTCTTCCTAGAAAGAAGTTGTAAATAATTTTTTTTTTTTTTTAATAAAAACATTCTTTCGGGGCTGGGATTGTGGCTCTGTGGTAGTGTGCTCACCTAGCATGCATGAGGTGCTGGGTTCGATCCTCAGCACCACATAAAAATAAAATAAAGATATTGTGTCCACCTAAAATTAAAAAATAATTATAAAAATTTTCTTTTCCCAGATCTGGTTTGGTGTTCTTCCCATTCAATATTTTGGAGAGAACAGCTTGAATGGAATTTTACCAAAGTCCTGATGTTCATCATGTGACAACGTTTCCCAGATTGAAAGAATTGGCATTGAAAGAGTCTGAATCAGATGATAATTTGCTCATGACTCGTTTGTGGGGCAGCCATGCAGGACCCATGGGGTTCAGTCAAATGCTCCACTGTAACTACACCAAGGCTGTCATGGTGGAGTGGAGCAGCCGTCTGCCTTCAGGCCCAGTGGGAGAGGCCACCATCTTGTCATGTATAATCACTTCAGAATGAAGTCACTCTTGGATGACTGACTCTGCCCTACATATTCTGATGTGGCCCTTGGCTGAAGGAGTAGCCTGGAATCTATCTCAGACGCTGAATAGCTTTTATTTTTTTTTAAACCTAAATTTTTCTAGTCATAAGAAAATAAAATTTTATTTAATAATCTTTTAGAAATTTCTAATAAATATAAAAATGATAAAATGAACTATCTTCATTAGGAAATCTACAAAATGAAAAACTCTTACCTTTAGGAAAAAAACTTAACAGAAAATCACAAACTGGATATCATAATTTCTTAGAATTCTAGTATTTTATACATTTATTTTTACATAGTTAATAATTTTATCCATACTGAAAAAAAAACTTTTTACCCTTGCCTTTTCAAAAGTTTACTGTTTTAAGTTTATTTAAAATTTAAAACAAATTATACATGCATCTGATGCATTTTCCCTTGTAAAATTTATTATTCATAAAGCTTCTTTTTAATTTTTTCTTTGGAAGATAAATAGCACACTATTAGTGCTAATAGTATACTATTAGAAAACTCAGTAGTGCATACAGGGATACAGTGTAGAGTGAGTATCCCTCTCAGCCTTGACCCCCAGTCCTCCTTGCAAGTGCATGCGTGGGGAATAAGATGCTAAATTAGGATCTCTGTCAGCATCTCTCCAGCTGAGATCAGCACCACAGGCACAGAGATCTTCTTACCCAGAGCCAGGGCAGAGGCATCCGTGTGGAACTTGTGAAGAGACTGTGAACCCGGGTTTGCTAAGTCAGGAGAGCACCATTTCCAATCTCCAAGGACTGATTTGGGCACGGAGAGGATTGGAGAAAATTGGTGAAATGCTTTAGATGTCACCTTCTCTTCTTGTCCCTGTGAGGAAAGGAGGATCATCAAAAAGCCCACAGAAACACCTCACCAGAGAGGAAGTGACATTTGCCAGGCCCAGAAGATTCACAGTGAGGTCTGAGCCCAATAGGACCCTTGCTGACTCCTTCCTCCTTTCCCTGGACTTAACCCTTAGAGTCCTGAAGCAATGCATGTGAGAGGAGGAACAGATGGCAGAGGAAAAAAATCACACCTTAACACATCTCCATCTCCGTATCTGCAGGTGTCTATCACGTCCCCTCTTCATATGTGCACACACATGTATGCATACATGTCCACACAAGCACATGCATGCACTTGTATGTTTGTATGTGTGTATGTATATTTTAGTACTTTGTTAGAGTTTAGGTCTGGAATGTTCCCCAAAGGCTCAGATGTTGAGGACTTGCTCTTCAGTGCGGCGATGTTCAATGGTGGTGCTTTTGGGAAGTCGTTGGATCATGGGGGCTCTGACCTCTTCCGTGAATTAATGCACTGGTGGGTTCGTAATTGAATGGACTGTTGGGAGTCTATGGAGGCGAGCCCTGGGTTTTTTCCTGCACAATCTAGGATATGAGGAGATATGAAACTTGGATGAGAATTTAAGGTTTTCATTAATACTCTTGAGGAGTCTTTGTAATTATCAAAATGAGACTGTTGTCATGTGTGAAAGTGATTTGAGGACAGTTCTTTCTGTGGGCATTGCAGTCTGCCAGAGTTTTCCTCCAGGGGCAAGAGAAAGATGTGGCTCTCAGGGCAGACGGAGAGAGAAAAAGCATTCGCCCTCCTGTCCCACTGAGCCTTGCCTACTCAATGACACAGGTGCATAGCCCCCTTTAATTCTTCCGTAGATGTTGATTGCAAACACAGGAGTTTGCAAACCAAGACAGCTGTGCTCTCCTCATTGCTCTCCGGCCCTTCTCTGTACCCTGCGTGTTTTCTAACGGGGAAGGTGAGTCCTGCTTGAGTTCCTAGGATGAGCTTGAGACCATGAGGATTAAGTAGTGAGGACACAAGGCATGCCTCCCCACACTCCAGATCCTTCCTGTTTCCTGTGGCCTCTCAGGGTGTGACTCCTCTCTGCTTTTGCAACTCCCGCTCCTACTTCAAAGCCCCACATTCTCCATGAGGTCTACCTTTTTCAGCCCCAAACTCTGGCCCATCCTTTTTTTCCTCAGCGTCTTTGACGTCAGAACCACCTACCCAAATCCAGCTTAGTCACTTTTCTGAGTTGAGCTCTGACTTGGTTAGATGTAAGTCCCTAACCAGCTAACAGGAAGTGAATCAAACAAGGTGAGAGGATGGTGACCCGATGGTGGACTTGTTACAAATGTTCTAAGGTGACAATGAAAGGTCACACAATCATCACTGTCTTATTATCAACATTTAGGAGCACACTTAACACATTTCATCTTAATTATATCTGGTACTGTAATGAGTATTAAGTTTTGCAATGAGGATTAAGTTGAAACTGACCGTTTAACACTTAACTGAGGACTAAGTAAATGGCCTGATTTTAGCCAAACAGAGGACTTAATTTCTTTTAAAAGATGGAGATCTAATTCGTTTTCACATTAGGCCCCATGAGGCTACTTGTAATGTGTAACTGACACTGCCAGGTGTCTTGCTGGTGGCTGGAATTAATTAGTGATCTTTACTGAAGCTGAGCATAATTAATTACACAACTTTGAGATGTTCAAGTCTAATTTCACTAAAATTACATCATAAAACTGGGGCATTTGCTTAACTTCTAGCAGAAGGGAAGCAGGCATGGATAATTACTCAATTTTAAACTCATGGCCTGTGTTCAAAGAACAAAATTAGACTCCTTTAGTTTGCCACTGTCAGAGGTGACAATATCCTGGGGCTACACATGTGTGGCTGTTGAACAGGTGCTGAGAAAGTGTGCCATGGGTCTCCTGTGGAACTCTGTGCACTGATATTAACTTCCCAAGCAGATAAGCAGCTGTCAGTTCTTTAGGATGAAATCACCATCCCTTCCTCTGGTAAGTGGTGTGTTATGTGAGGTCTCAGCCAGAGCAGAGGCCTAAGTGTGAGGGCTGACTCTAAAATTTCAAATCTGACAGAAACAATGACTGGAGACATAAAATACCTAGGAAGTGAGGTTGTCTCTTGTCTCCTTTTCTAGTTCCCTAAGACATTATTTTAAGATGTACCTGACAGAAAGCACCAAAGAAATCTCATAGAGTTTCCCAGCATTTGTATCCGTTAACTATTACCATGTTAATGCTGTGTAACAAACCACTCCAAAGTCAATGTCATCCAATAGCCCTTTTGTTGTTGCTCAGCAATCTTCAGGTGGGTGCAGGGGTCTGGTTCCGAGATTCTCATCTCCCTTGGGCAGCCTTCTGTTTTGACAGATGATGTGCCCCACCTGTCCACCAGGTGGCAGCCTATTGGCTCATCCAGAATGGTCGTGGCCCAGACATCTGCCTCTGTTCCATGCCATCTTCTGTGGCCGTCTCAGGGGTTTGAGAGAAAGAGTACAAGCAGGAACTTCCTCACCTGCAGGTTTAACATTTTTCACCTTGGATCTCCTTTGAAATCCTGTGGGTCAGCCCCATTCTCCAGGGAGAGCTTAAAGTCTTCCTGGCCCTGGTCAGTGTGGCCATAAATTCTTTGGCTTTTTGACTCACAGCAATGCCCACTTGCTTTCTTCTCTTTGCTTTTAAAAAAAAATTAGTTGTTATCTCATTGCTCCTTAATTTTGTCAGTCTCCCACCTCTTCCTTAGCTCTGTGGTTGCTACCTGAGCCCCTTCTAGAGTGGCCTCATGTGTGGATTTTCCTGTTCTTTTTCCTGGACACACTGTGCCGTGGATTCATTCACACTGAACTCAGCTAACTGCTGTAACTCATGCCCGACGGAGTCTTATCTAGGACATATACATTCTCTGAAAGAGTCATAGCCTCCCTTTTGGGCTCAGGAACACTAGGCAACACTATCATGCTCAGGGACCCTTCCAAACAGCAAAATCACACAGAAAAAGCAGAAAAACATTTTGAAACATGAAAAATATGAACATAGATCACCAAAAGGACACGAGCGTAACATGAGAACGGAAGCAATCAAACAGAGGGAACCTTATTGGACCTCAGCTGGAAGCAGACACACTGTCAGACTCAGGTGTTCACTGTTCTGCCCTTGCCCTCGAATGATGCTGAAGTCACTATAAGTATGGATTTGGAGGTTACAAGCACATCTGAGCAAGAAGACAAACTCCTAAAGGTGGAACCTGCGAACAACCAGCATGAACTGTAATGGGTAGAACTGCTCTGTGACCATCACTAAGTCCAGCCCTGGAGATGAGGATCCTCAGGGACCAGCCCAGCCCTCAACTGATCACGGTGTGTTAGACATTCCAGCCCAGGTTCCTAGGGGCTCACATTCTAGAAGGAGGAAATGTCGGGGCAACGCAGCAGTGGCTTCCATTTGAAGTTTTCATGCCGGTTATGGCTCGGGGTGGGGGAGTCTGTTTTGGACTTAAAATCTCTACAGCAGGATGATTGAGGTTTGGGAAAAGCATGTTCCGGAAGGTGGCTGAAAAGGCACACAACACAGACACTCCTGTTTGGACTACAGATCTTTTCTGTTTTTTTTCAGCAGTGGGTGGAGCTCAGAGTAAAGGGGGTTTTATGCTCAGTTCACCCAGTCCTTATTACTGCCTGCTACAGCAGCCTACAATGAACACTGGGTGTCATGGGTGTGCAGTATGGAGACTATTGCAGCTCCGAGCTTTATGGGTCCCCAGTGGAGGGGTGAGGCACAGTCGCCCTAATCTGCGGATTTCCTTTCCTTTTCTGTATGCATCTTGTTGATTCATCAACACTGAACTCGGCCAAGAGCATGGCCGAGCATGCCTGGATGAAGCTTATTGACATAGATTTTCTTCCTAAGGCACGTGGCAGCCCTCCTGTGCTCAGAGGCAGGAGGCAGCACTTCAACACAGTGCTTGGGCCATTTCAAACAGCAAGAGCATCAACAAAGAAAGGAGACACACAGGTGCCCTGAGCAGGACGGGCAGCATAGCTGCATGTGTTGGAATACTGAGCTCCATGGCAGGAGGGGTTGTTTCTAGACAGGGGTATCTGGGAGGTTCCAGGCTGAAGGCTGTCTCTGACCTGGGCCTTTCATTTGGGGGCATATTTTCACATGTTGCAGTGGGTGAAAAAGTGTTTTAGTCACTGGGAGCATTGGGTACATAATGCAGTACTTCTTATCCTTTCTAAAAGGATATATAATTTGTCTCTATAAATTTTTTTCCCTTTAACTATCAGAACTCTTGAGCAGTGTTTTTTATACTTTGTTTTATGAGAGCAATAGTTGTTCTGCATGCTTGCTTCATGCTTTCTAACCAGAGTTTCTGAGGGATGCCTTCCTGTGTGGAAGTGTGACTGCCTCACCCCCATCCAGTCACAGGAGACAGTGACAGACAGCAGGGATGATGGAGGATTCAGCTTTGCACTCCCAGAAATGAGTACCCAGCCAAGGGAGGGAGGGAGGAGAGCAGAGCAAGGAAGAAGAGGAAAGCATAGGCAGCCTTGTGGCCTCCAAATGATAGACCACGTGACTCAAAATCGCCTGCGGTCTTTGTTTTCTGTAAGCATATTGCATACTTATAGAACCTGGTGGAGATTCTGCTGTCAGGACTGTCATCGTGAGGCCAGTAGTCTGCATTTTGAGTGAGCTCCCCAGGTGATTCTGATGGACAGCAGATGCAGCACGTGGAATCATTAATGGTATAACTGCATCTGCCTCGCATGTTGTCACGAATGGGCTTCTGTCATCCCCCTGCCTCTGCCTGCCGGTATTCCAGGAGTTACTATGGGAAAATTTGAAATCATGGGTTCTGCCTGCAGCTCCTCAAGCCAATTCCTACTCTCTGTGTCTGATGGATTTGATGACCTTGAGATAGGGTCTCTTTGGCTCTTCTGCTGCATTGCAAAGTTTTTCTCTAAGTGTGGCCTTTGTATAACCTATACCAGAGCCACCTATGGAGCTTATAAAAATGTGGTGCCCATTCTAGACCTTCTGAACTGGGGTTTCCCAGGTAGGAA
The DNA here is from genome assembly GCF_001458135.2 of Marmota marmota marmota. Classification (NCBI taxonomy): domain Eukaryota; kingdom Metazoa; phylum Chordata; class Mammalia; order Rodentia; family Sciuridae; genus Marmota; species Marmota marmota. Next base: position 48,834,958 of record NW_025999977.1, on the reverse strand, counting down.
CTCCTGATAATTTCCAATGATGCTTGTGTAATGGGTTCTCGCTACTTGACACGCAGGGCCCTTGCACTGGCTGTTCCCCTGACCTGGTCATCTGGATCCCAGACACCAACACGCTCAACCTCCTTACATCCTTAAATCTTATTTAAATATCATTTTCTCAAACTGCCCTCATTACCCACCATTCCCCTTACACAGTAGGTGTCCCATAACAGGAATGCAGTAAATCTAATATACATTTGCTGAAGGATTGATCCAATGAATGGCTATATTTTATATAAAGTATGTAATATAGAACTGAAATTATATGTATGAAATTTAAAAAAACACATAGACACATATGCTCATTTTTTCATTTTCTATATCTACAGGGTGCTCTTATAATCCAGTTGGATGTAGAAATAAAATAATAGAAGTTTCAAATACATTTTGAGTATCATCAATTAATGAGGAGTACTGGAGAAAGACATCTGCACACGTGGGCTTGAATGAAATGATGATCTTTACAGTGTTTCTAACTGTGTCCAGGAGATGGTGCTCATTTCCAACAAGTCAGTAGCAGGAACCAGGGCTGAATATCTCAAAATCTGGTCCTGCTACTTCCGGCATGAGTGCAATAGTATCTCCTTATCCACAGGTTTGCTTTTCATGGTTTCAGTTACCCATAGCCAAGCAAGGTGTTAAGACATTAAGTAGAAAATTCCAGAAATCAACAATTCATAACTTTTAAGTTGTGTTTGCTCTGCATAGCATGATAGAATCTCGCGTAGTCCTGAACTGGACATGAATCACACCCCTTTGTCTAGTGTATCCACACTGTCAGTCAACGAGTAGACTCTCAGGCATCACATCCACTGATGAAGGGTTCAGAAGTGCTGGTGTTCACACAATGAATCTGTGGTGTTCCGAAGCTCCGTCACACACCTGTGTCATTCACCTGACTTCATCTCATCACGTGGGCACTGTATCATCTCACATCCTCACTGAGAGAGAGGAGTCCAATAAGGTGCTTTGAGAGAAAGAAACCACATTCACATAACTCTTACTGGTGTATGATTGTAATTGCTCTACTTTTTAAAATGATTGTTGTTGATCTCTCACTATGCCTAATTTATAAATAAACTTTCTCATAGGTATGTGTGTATAGGAAAAAAAAATAACTTTAGGTTTTAGGCATCCACAGCAGGTCTTGGATTGTATCCTCTGTGAATAAGAGGTCACTACTAGCCTAGCACAGTGGCTCTTGCCTGTAATCCCAGTGACTCAGGAACCTGAGACAGGAGGATTGAAGTTCAAAGTCAGCCTCAGCAGCTTGGTGAGACCCTCAGCAATTTAGGGAGACCCTGTCTCAAAATAAAAAGTAAAAAGGACATGGAATTGTAGCTCAGTGGTAAAACAATGCTGGGTTCAACCTCCAGTGCAATAAATAAATAAATAAGAGAAAAAAGAGGGCACTGCTGGCTTTATCAATGGCTCTAATGACACACTCATTCTGGTGCTTAAAGAACTGTGCTTCTAAAGTTCCTGCCCATCCGGGGCCTTGACAGCCCTGCTTTGCAGATGTTGGCTGCTCCTGCTGGACCAGAGTGAGCACAGGCAAGGGGCACTCTCAGAACCCCAGCTGCTCTTCTGCCCTGTCTACAGGAGTCCCCTCCTCAGTTCAATGCACACACTTTCTCAGACTTCTCCCTGCAAGGATGAGCCATCAGTCTTGCATGTTGCTCCTCAGCTTGGAAGGAGTGGATTTCGAGCTCCACTCTATACAAGGGGAAACTAAAGTCTTGGAAGAGTTACAGCAAGTGGTGGGGAGAGATTCCTTTCCCAGAGTGGCAAACAGAAAGTCTTTGTGCTGCTCTTTCCCCTGAACACAGAGGTCCAAGGAACTAGAACTCAGAGGTAGGTGAGTTTCAGTTCCCTGCTCTGCAGGAGTTCAATGCCCAGTGAGAGGGACAGGGAATTGGAGAGGCAGGGACAAACACAAACACACACAGACTATGTGATAAGGTAGTGTAACACATGTCCAGACAAAGGGGTGAATTATTTGGAGAAGTAGTTTCTTTCCATACTTACAGTTTTTTTTAAATTTTTATTGACTTATTTATTTTTTCCTATTAGTGAGAGACACTTGTTTCTACCTTCTCATGTGGAAACTTCTAGATTAGTGCTTCTTAAACTTTCCTTGGGATCAAGTAAAGCAGATTAAAAAGCGGATTCTGCTCCAGTGGATCTGAAGCAGGACCTGAGCCTGGCCTGTCAGGTGCTGTTGTGGTCACTGCTCCAGGAGCAGCAACTTGGAAGGGCAGGGTGGGGCGTCGACTACCCAAGGCTGTTTTGGTCTGGTCATGAGCTTTTGTTTTTAAAGGATTGTGGGGGCAGGGAATTAAACACATCATATATGGACCACAAGTTTAAAATATTTATTATCTGACCCTTGTCAACAAAAAGCATGCAGACCCCTGATTTTGAAATGGTTTTGAAATGATAATGTTTAAGAGCTGAGCTAATGTTTAAGAGCTGGCCTCTTACCGAACCCCTTTGAGGAACAAGTTCTCCTCCATATTGTGTCTGGAGAAAGACCCAGTTCTGCTCTCCTCTGCTCAGGTTGCCGGGGTGTGCAGAGTTGGTCTGATTCTCAGGAGACTCTGCCCAGCTGGAAGAGACCTGTGCTCTCCAGATGTGGCAGTGATGAGATCAGTCAGCCCGGTGACGTATTTGCCAGCCCACTCTGGTAAACCTAACCTAAACTGTCCAAACCACTTTAGCAACAACAAGTTCGGTATCTTGGCTTCTGTACTTTATTCTTATTTCTGCATCTTAATGATGCTGAGATGGGGGAAGAGGACTGGGGTTTTTGTTTGCTTGTTTTTATGTTTTTGAGCCCTTGAAGCCCAAGTCTGTTCTTGAGCTTCTTGGCTGAGCTCCAGGTGTCTGTGTCCTTATTGGACTCCAGGTAATGGCACTGTACAGCCAGAGCCCACTTTCTGGACCTGACAGATGAACACATGTGCAGCCATTAAATGACTTCTGTGCCATTGATTTTACCACCAGTCAGTTGCCACCTAGGGGAGCTTATCACAATCCAGAGTTCCAGCCCTGTGCTAGGAAGCTTCTGTGCATCCAGGGCCCAGGTAGGGCCCCACCTCCAGTTCTCATTGGGCCATCTCAGCAAGTTCCTCTAGAGAGTCAAAAGCCAAGAAGCTTGCAGCAAGAGGCCAGAATCTCTGAATATAGGACCTGATTTGACAAAAGCAGCAGCCATATAATTTTTTTGCTCTTTCCAGTGTAACCATGGCAATCAGATCATTTGAAACACCATTCTTAATGCTTACCACACTCAAACACACATGGCAGCTTGGGTACTGGTTATGGGGTTTAATTTTAGAATTGGAGCTTTGCTTCATGGGACAAAGAGCATTAGAAAGGGCTTGTCACAGACCTTCTATAGATCCGCTCCTTCCAGGACAGTGAAATCCACTGATAGGCAAAGTTAGCATTCATCAATCACAGAATTTGCTTTGCCTGTGATGTTCTTCTACTTGCTACAGCCATTGTGACATGGGTGTGCCATTAAAGAGGCTTTTTTTGGTGACAATTCCCAGGAGTGTCTTTTCTGGGGAGTCTCAGGAAAGAACTGAGTTCAAAAAGACCCAGAAGCTCTAATCATTGCATGTGCAGACTAGGTACATCCTTAACTCTCGTAACCTGCACTACAAAAGCTACAGGGTAGGTGCCTTGACCATCCATCCCCATTTTACAGAAGAGAAGTTGGAATGCACAGGTTATGTAACCTGTGCAGAAGCCACAAGATGTGTAACCGGAATTTTTGGTGTTTTCTCCAAGTGATCTGACTAAATGTCTGCACTCAATCCTTGAGATCTAGCATGAATTATGCACGCCATAGGCCCTACAGCCAGGGCTAGCAGGAGGACAAACATCTCTGTAGAGAATGGGGAGCAGCAACTCAAGAACTTCCCTCAGCACCTTGCCTGTGCATGGGGAGGGCCTGTGTCTGCTCCCTCACAGAGACAAGGCTGTAGATCCCAAGTGCAGGTGTCTGTTCTCCCAAAGCTACAGGGATGGAGGGGAAGTGGCCAGGGATACTTCAAACAACTGAGCATAGAGAGTGGCATCAAATCATTATCCTTCCTCTGCACGCACCTTTCCAGGATGTATAGGAGCCTTCAAAGGTTTTTAGGGGTGAGTGCCCAAAATCAAATTCTATGTATCATCCAAAGGGAATAATGAAAATTCAAGAAGATTTTGTGAACAATATGTACATCACAGTTCCATTTATTGCATGGAATTTTACAAAAGTCTATGTAGTCAATAATTGGAAATTGATTGAGAAAATAAGTAAATCTATCCAGTATAATAATACAGGCCTAAAATCTTATTTTTTTGAGAAATTTCTAGTGATATGGGTAAGTATTTGTGCTATGTGGAAAACTCAGGAAATAAAATTATACACAGAGGGAGCTCAGAGTTATGTGTCGATATCTTTACATACATGAACAAGGAAATGAACATATGATTCAGGGAGATGGATTTGGGGGGCATTTAAATATTCTGTATATTTTCCTAATCTTTATAATAAGTAAAAAAATTGTGAGTAAAAACAGTTCTGTTAACAACAGAAATAACAAAAAGAAGAAGGCTGCTTCTTGATACAAGAAACCGTTATTCAAAGTATTTTTTCTTACAAAGCCTGGTAAGATAGGTGTTATTTACCCATTTACCAAAGAGGAAACTGAGGTCAAAAGGTTAGTTGTCTTGTCTAAAATTTCCTAAATGAATTATTAAAGTTAACAAAATAAAAGCTTTTGTGGTCTACTCAAGAAATAAGGGCAATCTACTTAGCTGTGGGGCAGAGCTGAGGGAATCAGGAGATAGGAGTGAAAGGAGGGTGAGGGCAGGTCTTGGAGAGCCCTGAATACCAGACCAAGGACAGGGACCCATCCTGCAGGCAACGTGCTACCAGTGGCACAAGCAAGAAAAAGAAAGATGGGAGAGAGACAGTGGGAGAACATTGTGAGGGTTGTGTGGGGGTGACAAAGTCCCCAGGAGTTGTTCTCAGAATGACTAGCACTGCATGCCAGCTTGAGACCTCTCCAGGAACTGCATTTCTATACCCTCCCCCCAACATAAACACTGACTTTGGGAGCATACTCTCGGAATTTTCCTGCATGGAGAAGTCAGAGGTTGCTCAGCCCTCCTGATCCTTTGGAAGTGAATGAACACGGTGAATATGGTAGTGCTGTCTTGAACCCCACTTTCTCTGCTCCTCTCTTTCCCAACATCATTAAGTCCTGGTACCTGTTTCTCCATTGTCCTGTGTGACTAATTGTATCACAGCTAGGACTCCAAACCTAAGGCTCATGACAAGTAGCTGCAAACCTACTTGTCATGAGCCTTAGAATGAGGAATGCCAACTGCTAAGGGCCGTGTGCTAAAAGCTTAGTCCCAGCCTGTGGGCAGGGCCTAGTGGCAGATTTAAATCACTGGGGGCATATCCTCAAAGGGGATCATGGGAACACTGCATCTTCCTGTTCTGGAGAGGGAATGCTTCATATAGAAACCATAATATACAGCAATGGAAGTCTGGCAAACTCACCTACTCTCAAGCCTGCATACCCAACGTGTGTTACCTGATTGGCACCATGTGATCCCTTCCCACATTACTGTGATCCCCACTCCTCCTCACACAGTCTGCCATGAGTACCAGCATTCCTGTTCCTGACTGTTCAAACCTTCTAATTGGAACATCATTTATATAATAAAACTTCTGGTCAATTTTATTTTTGCCGAAACTGTTCATTAGGTGCCACGATATTGTAATCATTTTCTTTCCATCTGGGTGTGTTTATCTGTACATATAAATACCTGCTGCTTTCTCAATACTTCTTCTGTGTTTTTTACAGGCCTCAGAAAAGAAGCTCTAATAACACCTGGGATAATAAATCCTTGGGATAACCCTTCAAAGGAGGAACTATCCCACTTTTCACCGAAGGAAGTGTTCATTGAATTGTCTGAGACTATAGGTTAATTAAGTGCATGGGTTAATTAGGATTTGGACCTGCAGTTTTGCTTTCAAAGTCGGTGTTTCTAATGACTACACCATGTTTCTGTGCACATGGAGAAGAGGACAAACTCTGAAAACACTGATGCAGGAAAGCAGTATCATCATGCAGCCACGTGCCACCTAGTTTCTCTGCTCCTAGTGCCTCAACCTGAGGCTTTTGGATGGATGTGTGCACGGTGACTCCAATAACTATGCTGCACCCCTAGTGCTGGCCCTCCCCCTCCTCCTCACTGCTGATACTTAGAGGAGCCTGCATCTTCCACATTCTCCATTTGGTATGTCTTTTCTTCCTGGTGATCCACGTGGACCCATGGTTTCAGCACTTCTCTGGCTCCTGCTTCCCTTCCAGCCTCCAAGTTGTCCCATGGGCCAGGTCTAAATATTCAACACATACTAAATAGTTCCTCCTGCACAAAGACATTAAACTCAACACACCCAGGCCAGGCTCACTGCCTGTCATTTCAGTCTTGTTGATGTCTGCGTTGATGATGAGTCTGGCTTCCCTTGAGTTTCCGTGTCACTTAGGCACCCCTTTCCATGGATTTTTTCTTCTTCCTTCCTGGATCACAGGAATGGGGGGAGGGATCCACATGGTGCCACATTTTCCTGGATCACATACCCTGCTCTGGTGTTTCCTTCCCCTGAGAAGGTCTTCCTGGATAGGAATTATAGACAGAAACTTAGAGATCATGGGCTTCCTTCCAACATCGACCTCTGCCTATCTCCCCATTCTCACCAACATGTCCCCTGGAAGACATCCCAGATGTCAAGGTAATGAAGCTGGAAAATGAGACAAAAGTCTTCATGGGTTTTATTAGGAAGGGTACTTCAGAAACTTGTGGGATATAAAACAGGACAACACAGGTTTGTACAGGGGAAATAAGAGCTTGGGTCTCACTTTCTGCTAAGGAGCATACTAATATCAGACCCTCAGATGCCTGAGTGCGAGTGGCATATCCATCCTTCAGGGACCAGATCAAATTCTACCTTCTTTATGAAGCTTTCACTAGTGGAACTTCCTGGCTTTCTAGACTACTTGAGTAATTTACTTACCCCTTTACATGGTCTCAATGTGCCCTGCAGAGTTCATATTTTGAAATCCTTAACCCTGAGGTAGTAGTATTAGGAGGTGGTGCCTTTTGGAAAGTGATTGGGAAGTGAGGATGGAGTCCTCAGGGAAGGGATTAGTGTTCTTATAAAGGGTGCCCCGGTAGCTCCCTCACCTCTTCTACCTGTAAGGACAGCAAGAAGGTGCCATCTACAAACCAGAAAGTTGGACTTTAGCAGTGTATGAATCAGCTTTTTCTACTAGTATGAAATGCCTGGCACAGACTTCTTATGAAGTAAAGAGAGATTTATTTTGGCTCATGGTTCTGGAGGGTCAAGCCCAAGTTTGGCTATCTTCTTGGTTTAGGCCTTTGGTGAGGGCGGCAGCACATCATGGTGCAGTGTGTGTTAGAGAAGTGCTTGTATTTCCAGCCAGGAAGCAGAGAGAGCAAACAGGCTGGGCCCTGCCGTGCCTTCTGAGGACACATCACCGATGGCCTCAGGCCCTCCTGTAAGGTCTCCATCTCTTCAAGATCCACAGCACCTCCTAAAACTGTCACCTGGGTCACCTTAGGGACCAAGCCTGTGCATGTGGCCCTCTGGGGGACATTCATCCAAGCCACAGCACCAGACATCAACCCAACTGCACCTGGCCCTGGACTCCAGAACTGTGAGAGACAGGTGTAAGTGTCTCCTGAGTCACCCTGTCCATGGCATTTTGTCACAGCAGTTCGAATGGACTAGGACACTCCTTTGTTGGACTAATGTGGTTTTGTTGGTATCTTCGTGTACCTACCTGACCTGCTAGCTCGGTGCGGTGCCGCAGTCCGGCTGCAGCAGAATAACCTGGGGGTGACGAGCAACTTGTGTAGATTGATACAGCAGGAGTGGGAGCCGTTTATTGTAGGACAGGAGGGGTATATATACATTCCACACAGCTTATCTTAATTAACATAAACTAGAGACAGCAGTCAACCAATAAGGAATCTCCACACTTAATGGCTCGCTGGCGTTACTTCACAAACCACTCCCTCTGCAAAATGCCTGGCGCCATCCTGACTTGTTTACAGACCCTAACAGCTCGGAAACTACAGGTCAAAGTCATCTTCCTTTTTGGTCTGGAATAAGCCTTGGCCCCTGAACACTTACAGGGAAATGGCTAAGCAAAGGAAGAAATGAACAGTCGGTCAAAAGCCACGTGTAAGAGAACATGGAAGATGGCCATGGGAATCCCAAGCCTTGGGTCATTTTCCCACACTGGGTCTGGGTTTGACCTTGGACCTTGCCCTGTCCTAGGGAACAAAGGAGAGGGGGACACAGCAGAGACTTGGTAGCACCTACTCATTGAGGCTTCTGGTTCCCACTCAGCTGCAGCGCTGAGCCCACCTCGTGACTGGCTAGCTGTCCTGACAGACACCAAGTGGAGGAACAGAGGCCTCGACCAGCCAGCTGACCCTGGATCTGAAGATCTCCTGACTTGGCACAGGCCCTGACAGTGTCAGCTGATCCATAGAATCATGAGATGAAGAAATGTTCTTGCTTTGAGCTTCTCAGTTTTGGAGGAATGCTGTATGCAGCAATCGCTAACTGGAGAGTCATGGATTACTAATTTGCAAAAAACTGGAGTTTGGTCAGATGATGAGCACTGATAAACTCTGAACAGTGTTTTTTTCTGCTGGTAAAATGAAAGCAACAATAACAAAAACCTTGTCAAACAACCCTGAAGTCAAGTCTAGGCTCTGTCACTCACTGGATATGTGACACTGAGTAGATTGTAACCTTCAGACAACAGAAACCATGTCTCAGGGTGGTCAAAAGAATGTACCGTAATTATGTTTATAAAGCGGTGAGTACGGACCAGTACCACATAGAGTAGGGTGGTGAGTTCTCTTGGCTGGCCTGTGATTTGAGAACTCCATCAGGAGAAAGAGCTTCTTCCCACAACAGCTTTCTGTCCCCTCTCTTTCTCTTCCTTCAAGTTCAGGCATTTGTTTGCCATTTCACTGTGTTCCCATCCCGAGTAGGCCAGGAAGGAAGTCCTGGATTGGTTTATGGGGAACTGATTACTTCTGCACATGCATGAATCGGCCCTGGAATTTCTAAACTAACAGGTGCAACTGCTAATTAATATTCCCATTTCCAAGACCACAAGTAAGGAAAAAGGCAAGGGGATCAGAGGACACCTAATGGCTCTCCTTGTTGGGTCCTTTTTGGAGCATCCTCCATGTGTGCGTGGAAAGTCTCAGATGAAAGGATATCAGCTCCGGTTGGTTTCTGATCCTTCCTTTCTTGTGATTCTCAGGCACTTGGAGGCCGCAGAGTCAGGACCTTTCTTGGGGATTGGCCGCAACCCTCTGCCACCCATTTACGACTACTGTCTGAGTGGCCGTGCTCTGTGCCTTCCTGGTGTGCTCACTCCAGGAGGAGACAAGCTCAGAGGGACCAGTGCACCAACCAGGCAGATTATGGGATGTTATGTAAACTCTGTATTCTGGGCCTTAGGCTAAGAAGGAAGTGTGTTCTGATGACGCAGGGAATTTAAAAATTCTGCACATGTTGCTGCTACAGAGAGGCTTTCTCTAACTATTTCATCCAGATAGATTTCCCCACCTTGGCCTGTCTGTGCCCAGTCCTCTTAGCCTCTTTCTCTTCTTTATACCACTATGTCTTTCTGAAAATTATTTTTGTACTTACTTTCTTACTTATTCTCAGCATTCCCACAGAAATATAAGTTTCAGAGAGAAGGAACTTAGATTGCCTTGTCTGTCACTACCTGGACTGGAACCTGGTGTGTGGGGCTCTTGGTCATTGAATGAAATGGGATGGACGCGAGCATCATGGGAGGGGTTGACTTGTGTCTCACTGAACAGAATGACAGGCTGTCCAGGTCTGGGGCTGTGTCCTCTCTGGTGCTGTGCTAGGGACCTCACTGGCCTTTAGTCAATATTGGAAAAGGGATGAGTCGGTAAATTCCACTAGGGACACATTAATGCTGATGGCAAATGAGCAATCTCTGATAACTGAGTTTTCTAGAATATTAGGGAAACTCAGCAATTAAGTTTCAATGGGTGGATGTAGCAATTCCAAGGAGAATTAAATATTAGACCCATCTTTTTGTTTCATCTCTTTGCTGTCTCCAAATAATTTGAGTTGGTACAGCTTGGTTTGGTACCTCAACATGATCAGTGAGAATGTGATTCTTGGACGTTATCATATTGTGCTGTACGTGAAAATTGCCCTGTGTTTCTCCCCTACGAGATTCTGTGACCTTGGAAGAAAGGGATCCCTGTATTGTTCAGGACCTGCTCGGTGCTTGTTTACAGATGTAGAGTTGAGTAGTGGGCAGATGGATGAGCTCCCCTCATTGTCCTGGGCTGTGCCCACTGATGTGCTCAAGCAGTGGCTCAGCCTTTGGGCTGTAGGTCTTGTATGTTGCAGGCCAACATCCTTCTTTAACTGCGATGTCCCCATCTGAAGATTTTCTTGTTCCTCCCTTGATGTTTCCAGTTAAACCTCGTTTCTGCTCAGTTTGTGCCTGCCAGGGCTCACAACCAAAGTATTTCACTGTTTTGCTGGTGACAGTGTCTGTTTCCTTCCTGACTGTCAGATTCTGATCTTTCAGGAGCAGGGATGAGGAAGGCAAGTGTGTTAGCATTTGTGGCAGATGAAAGAAAGCTGAAAAATGTTCGATATGTCTCACAGCAGGAAGTGAGTCTCTGTCCTCGCCTCTTAAATGTGGAGAGCCTTGGTGACTGACTATGTCAAACACAGACTTGAGAGACTGGTGCCATCTGCTTCCTGTGACTTGGAACCCTGAACCTACCTGCTAGAGGGACACAACAGAGCCTTGGTGGCTGCATGAAGATGGGGAGGGTCCCCCACTGAGCCCGGCCCAGCAGTGGCCCTTGTAAGAGAATGAAGCCAACTTGGAGCCAGCACAGCAGAGTTGGGAGCTGAGCCCTGTAAGTCCAGTCCATGGCACAGAGAGCAACACTGGTCAGGCACAGCATTCAGGATGGCTGGCCACAGAATCCTACAACAAAACAGGATGTTTGCTGTCTTAGGGACTAAATTCTGTGATAGATTTTTTTTTATGCAGCAATAGAAAAGCAATAATGCAGAGATAATAAAATAAGATTAAATGAGTCTCAAGTGATCTTAGGAAGGCTTCTTCCCTAATTCCTTTTGTGTTCAGAAGGGGCGAGCTTGCTGAAGACCTGAGATCCGCAGAGGAGAGTTCCTGTTCTTCACTAACGCACAGAACAGCACTTCACCAGTAAGGAATAGATGAACCAAATTAGCATGTCTTTATGGAATTTCTAGTTTTTTTTTTTTGTTATATTGTTTTAGGGTCTCAAATAAAAAATAAATAAGAGGTAGGGACACAAATTACTAAACTCTAGTGTTTCTATCTGTACCAGTGCTGTGGTTTGGATGTGAGATGTTTCCCAAAAGCTCACCTGTGAGAAAATGCAAGGAGGTTCCAAGAAGAAATGATTGGGTTGTCAGAGCCTTAACCTAATCAGTGAATCGCTCACCTGATGGGATTAACTGAGTTGTAACTGAGGGAGTGGCTGGAGGATGTGGGGCATTGGGGCGTGCCTTTGAGGTATATATTTTTTATCTGGTGAGTGATCATCATGTTAGTGGCTTCCCTCTGCCACACTCTTCCTACATGTTGTTCTGCCTTATCTAGAGCCTCAGAAAATGGAGGCAGCTGTCTATGGAATGAGACCTCTAAAACTATGAGCCCCCAAATAAACCTTTTTCCCTCTAGAATTGTGCTGGTTGGGTTGTTGAGTCACAGTGGTAAAAAGCTGACTAAAACAACCCGTTTATAACACTGGATATAGGACAGCCAAGGGTTGCAGACATGAACCTACAAATGCCCTCACATGTTTGTGCCTTACATTTCTGTTGGCCCTGACTTTCGTATTTTTATACTAAATATGCCATTTGATCCCTACTTGGTACTCATCAGGGCAGCCTACTATTCCACTCTGTATGGATTCACCAACAGAGGACTAGAAGTGATCACTGTGGGTTGACCTGTGTCCCCCCAGTCCCTGGAACCTGTGAAGACACTCATTACCTTACACGGTGAAAGGAACTTTGCAAGTGGAATTACCTCAAGGATTTTGAGATGAGGAGAGCATCCTGGATTATTTGGGTGAACCCAATATGATGACACGTGTCTTTATAGGAGGGAGGTAGCAGGATCATTTCAAGTGAAGATGATGTGACAACAGAAGTGATGTGCTCTGAATATGGAGAAAGGAGCCAGGCGCCAAAGAGCATGGGCAGCCTCCAGATTCTGAAAGAGGCAAGAAAACACTTTCCCAAAGTCCACAGAGGGGAACGCAGCCACGCTGACACTGGGTCAACCCATGCCTCTGGATGAATTATGTCCCTCTCCAAATTCATATGTTGGAGTCCTGGGCACCAAGTACCTCTGAAAGTGACTGTTTTTGAAGGTAGAGTTTTTAGAGAGATAATGAAGGTTAAATGACATCACAGGGTTGGCCCTAGACCAATAGCGATGACACCAGTAAAGAAGAAGAAATTTTGACATGGACATGCCTTGTCCATGTCAGAGGACCACCATCTGCAACCCAAGGAGAGCAGTCTCAGAATGAAACCAGCCCTGCCGGCACTTTATTGTGGACTTGCAGCCTCCTGGAAAGCGAGAAGATGCATTTCTCTTGCTTAAGCCACCTGGTCCATGGCACTGAGTTATGTCAACACTAACAAACTGTTATGGTGGTGTGCCCACCGCCATTCCAGGCCATTTGTGGCAGAGCGGAGAACGGATCCAGGGTTTCTGTCCTCTAGTGCTCATCCTGCGGCACTCCCTCCTGCTGGAATATGAGCCGTGGGCATGAGTGGCCTGCATTCTGACCTCTGCCTCCATCAATCACCAGCTGTGCAACCTTGGACATGTTACATAACCCTTCTGTGCTGTGGGGGGATCATGGAGTATAGCAACTGCCCGGTGACAGTGACTCTCAGGTGCTGCTTCCCATCCCTGTTTCCTGGATGGAAAAGGACCACTTTAGCCAAATACCCTAAAGTCTTCTCCTGAATGTGGACTGCCTAAAAGAAGAAAACGGATGGGGAAATAATAAACAGACTGTGTATTCCTGATCTGAAAATCCAAACTCCAAAGTGCTCTGAAATTTGAAACTTTTTGCATGTTGATCTCAGGTGTTGTGATAACTCCAACTTTGCTTGTTTTGATCCAGATTTCTTTGTCTATTTGGACTTATTTGCTTATTATTTTTCTACTTCTATAAGGAGTGTATTTTAATGGGGATTTCATTGTGTCTGTAGATCCTTTTGAATAGTATGGATAGTTTAACAATATTCTTTCAATCCATGAACATAGGAGGTCTTTCCACCGTTAGTGTCTTCCATTTCTTACTTCAGTGTTTTATAATTTCATTTTAGAGATATTTTGCATACTTAGGTTTATTCCTATAAATACATACATATATATTTTGTATCTACTGTGGATGGATTTCTTGTGAAACTCATTATTGGTGTATAGAAAAGTACCTGGTTATTGTTTGTTGATTTTGTATCCTGCTACTGTACTGAATTTGTTTACCAGTTCTAATGGTATTTTGGAGGCGTTTTTACATTTTTTCTATGCATAGAATCATATCATCTGCAAAGTATAACAAAACAGCATGGTATTGATATAAAACAGACATGCAGACCAGTAGAACAGAATAGAGAACCCAGAAATAAATCCGCACATCCTGAACTAACTGACTCTCAACAAAGGTGCCAAGAACATATGTTAGAGAAAGGACAGCCTCTTCAACAAATGGCGCTGGGAAAACTGGAAATGCACATGCAGAAGATTGACTTTGGACCCCTGACTATCACCCTGTACAAAAATAACTCCAAATGGACCAAAGACTGTAGTGCAAGACCTGAAACTCTGAAACTACTAGGGGAAAATATAGAAGGAACACTTCAAAATTTTGGCCCAGGCCATGATTTCCTAGAGACAATGCAACAGCACAGGAAGCAAAATCAAGATTGGCAAATGGGACACACAGGATTAAAACCCTTCTGCATAGTGAAGGAAGCAGTCAGTAGGGGGAAATGATGAACCACAGAATGGGAGACAGTCTCTGCCAGCTGTTCATCTGACAGGAAATTAATATCCAGAATACAAAGGACTATGAGAAGTAACAAAAATCCACAAGTAATCCAGTTTAAAAATGGGCAAATCATCTGAATAAATACTTCACAAAAGAAGAAATGTGAGTGACCCTTAAATATGTGAAAAACGCCCAATATCATTAGCCATCAGGGAAATGTAAGTCAAGACTACAAGGAAACTCCATCTCACCACAGTGAAAATGGCTCTTCCCAGAAAACAAAAGAATAACAAGTGCTGGGGAGGATGAGGAGTGGAAGGAAACTCATACACTGCTGGTGGGAATGTAAACTAACGCAGCCACTGTGGAAAACAGTGCGGAGGTTCCAGAACTGCCACCATGACCCAGCTATCCCACTCCCGGGTATTTATTTATCTGAGCAAAATGAAGTCAGCATACCAAAGAGACACCTGCACACCCATGGTTATCGCAGCACTATTCCCAATATGCAGGGCGTGGAATTAATTGGCCACAGTGCTCCTCAACAGATGCATGGATAAAGAATAGGTGGTAGAATGAAATTATATCATTTGAGGAAAATGGATGGTACTGGAAGACATCATGTTAAGCAAAATAAGCTAGGCTGGGCGAGGTGGTGCCCACCTGCAATCCTCGTGGCTCAGGAGGCTGAGTCAGGAGGATTGCAAGTTCAAAGTCTACCTCAGCAAGGTAGGGTGGCCCTAAGCAACATTATAAAAAGTAAGTAATAATAAAAAAGGGCTAGAGATGTGGCTCAGTGGTTAGGTACCTCTGGGTTCAATTCCTGGCATAAACAAACAAATACACAAACAAACAAACAAATAAAGCCAGGCACAGAAAAAAAATATCACGTTTTCTTTTGTTTGTGGAAACTAAGGGGGAAAAAAGATTCAGAATTAGAAAAGAGACTATTAGGAAAGGATAAGGGAAGGGGGTTAATAGAGGAGCGCAAAAGGGAGTACAGGACATGTGAATGGATATGATTAAGTATGATGTATGCATGTAGAGAAAACAGCCAATCCCATTGTGACAATTAACATGTGTGAGTAATTATAATAAGAAGAAGTTTGGGGTTTCAGAATATTTTGGAATTTGGATTTTTTGATTGGGCAAGTTTGACCAGTAAACTCTATGAAAATATTCCCAAATCTGAAAAGCTCTGAAATCTGAAATACTTCTGGTTTCAAGCATTTTGGATAAATCATACTTAAGTCTGTATAAGTTACAAATATAAAAACTGCACACAAAGAGGGTGTTTCTTTTCTAGTGCAAAGTGTTAAATTTTGCAGCAAAATATACTACCTCTGTTAAAGAACCTAGAATCACTTGCAGGGGTGGAAACTATCAGGCATCCACTTCATTGTCATCAAATAAAATAAAGGTGTCTATGGAGACGTGGTGTGGTCCCAAGAAGTTTACAAAGAACCTGTAATTGGTACCCTGCTGTTCAAGTCAGCAGGAGGTAAATGCTCAAAGCAGGAGCTCCTGGCTGCGAGTTTGCTTATGATTTTCTTGATTTTTTTTTTAATGTCTGGCCCACACCATCTTCCCAGTTCTTAGCTAGCACATTCCTGAGGGGCTGCTCTTCCTCTGTCACAGACAATTAGGGCCACGTGAGGGTGTTCTCAGCTTCCAGACAGCCTGAGGGCATTTCTAACAGCCATGATGAATCTGAGACTTTGGACCTTAAACTCAGCGGGGCAAGCCCAGGGAGGCAGAAGAAGGCAGATGCCTGCCTAGGCAAACCAGAGAGAGGCCAGTCTTCTCCTGGGTTGATGCTTTTTTTTTTTGAAATAAATTCTAGTGCTTAGTATAGTGGGACAGGAAAGGACAAGAACACAGGCCCATGGACTGCTCTCAGCTGGCTGGCAAACCAGAAAGAGGAGAGACTGAGAGGAGGAGAGAGAAAGGAAAGAGGAAGGACTACAGAAATCAAGAGAAAGAGAGAGAAGACTGCTCAAGTGAGGGATGGAATGGTGATGGGGAGAAGTGTGTGTGAAGGAGAGAGCAAAATGTAGAGTCCCAGCACAGTCTGGTAGAATCTTCTGATGAAGTTACAGTTGCTGTTCTTATTTTTCAATAGTAAAATACATTGCGGGTGCACTAAAACAATTTCTGTAGTACCTAAACACTATTCACTCGTTACTTTTAAATATTGCTTTATTAAATAAAATAATCTGGGTAGAGATGCCGTCTGGGGACAGGTCTTGATAAAGCAATGAGCACTGCATTATGCATGTGGGTTTTATGAAGATCTCAACAGCCTGTGGCAAGAACACTGCAGAAGTAAGCCTTCCTCATGCTTCACACGAACTCACTCATTTAAGCAAACCGACTTTTTAAAGTGGCAGGCGTGGGGGCAGTAAAGAAGGTAGGGCATATCTCATTACAGCTGGGCTCCTAATTAAGCAGAAAGACAGACAAGCAATGGGCCATTATGCTGCAGTGTGAGAAGTGCCAAGGGCTGCAGGCGCAGAGTCCTGTGCACATGCCAGGGAGCAGAGCTACCTGAGCTGAGAAATGAAGGTCAACTGTCAGACTCCAGGCCAACACTGCAGGAGAGAAGCCTGTGCACAGGAAGGCGGTGAGGTCTTGCTGCTGCTGCTGCTGCTGCGAGAAGACTTCACAGGTTCTGCTACTCAGTAGGAGCCCTTTCTCTGGAAGCACCCCCAGATCCCAACAATTGGCAACTTTGCCTTTGAGGTACCTGTCCTCCTGCCTCTCCTCGCCCCCTGTCCCTTCTTCCCCTTTTCTAATATTTTGTCACATTTGCTTCAACAAAACTAATCCTAACAGTGGCCTCTGTGGCATTTGGAACAATGGGTCGTGCAGTTAGAACTTAGGCACTCTGATTCCACTCCATGGTTGTCTGACTATAGTGGATTTTTTCTACTCTCTGGGCCTCAGTTTCCCTATATGTAGTTCATAGGAGGGAAGGGTTAAGTTGCTCAACTTGCCATTTCAACCTGAGTCATCTCTATTTTTCTTATCAGAACATAGGTCTGCTAAAGGATTTAGTTCTCAGAGTGCTGGGAGAGGGTTTGTCAAGTTCTGTTTTCAGTCTCTTACCTAGGATAGGTTGGTGCTGGAAGCCTGTGGCTGTTGTCCTCCTGATGTGCCTCATGAGACCCTATCAGAACACCTCCAATCCAGCCTGTCCCCCATCTGTGTTGGCTTTTTAAGTCAAATAAGTCCTGCACATTTTCCCCTTTTTGAATCGAAGTTATTCATTCCAGCCGTTTACTGATCACCTACTATGTGCCATGCACCTTCTGACTTTGAGTGCATCGTCTTGTTCCTTCTAGTCAACCAACAGTCCACCCTGGACAGATTCTTACCTGAGGAAACAGGATTATAAAGGAGCTAAGGTCACAGGGGTGTAAGGGGAGAGACAGGACTTGAAAACAAAGGGGTCTAATGCAAAGTCTTTGCTCTTTCCATTGGCAGCTCATCCTCCCAGGTAGACGCTGCAGTTCACGGCCTCCCGGTGGGGCCATTCTTGCTGGCCTCCAGGGAGGAACAGCCTGGGGTACCTGGGGTCCTTGAGATCTGACTCTGGCCCCTGCCTGTGCACCTGGGCTCCCAGAGGCCCACTGCATCCTGGGGTTGAAGAGTGCCCAAGTCCCTGTTCTCCTCACAGCTTGAAGCACACTGGCACACAGGCTCTTGCCAGCTGAGCCCTCCTTTACCAATGGAGTCCGCCTCCTTCTGCCTACCCTGTGCTCCCTGCTCTTCATTGTACCTACAAAGCTGCAGAAGTGGGCATTATGTTTCCCTCAGGCGCTCCCCTAGGTTTGGTCTCCCTGACTAATCTCATTAGAGGCAGTTGCCACATCCTAACAGAGGCTCTGATGTCACCCTCTCATTCTGTTCCATCGGGAGCCATGAGGCTGAGTGTGTCACTCTGGGTGATCTCTGTCCTCTCCTGGCTGCAGTGTCCTGCCTTGGTCCTGCCCTTGTCTTCCCCTGGGATTTCCACATAGGCAAGCTCTCCTCCATGTGACAAGGCTGGGATTCTCTTCTTCGAATCCTCGGCTTGATGCATGCTTTCAATTGCTGTTCTCTGTATTCAAGCTCTTAAAAGAGATGTCAATTTAATATTTATGTTCCAAGAAAATGTTCAAACCTACTCAAATTAGAGAGATTGGAATAATGAGTCCCCACATGGCTATCATCCAACTTCAACAATTATCAACAATCTGCCATTTTGCTCATTCTCCCTTCAACTTACGTATATATGGATGTCTGGGGCATTTTAAAGCAAATTCCAGACATTCATTGCTTCATATGAAAATGCTTCACCAAATATTTTTTATAGCAAAATCAAACCACCATTGGGACACTTTTACTTATTTTTGATGAGATGAGTCACTTCTTTCTGAAGCTACCCCAGAGCTGTGGAGCTGAGGCCTGGGTGGGCTGGAGGGCAGGCTGAAGCCACACAGAGGCCTCTATGCCAGTGTGGACCTGAGGCATGGCAAGCCAGGGCCCAGGTGAGCCAGGGCGCACTGATCTGTCCTGCTGTGGGACAGCTGGAATGTCTGAGCATCCATGATCCCATGACCTCCACCTCCCACTTTCCAACCAATGGTGAGAAAATGAAAATGAGGCAGGCAGACGTGAATGGAAGTTCACACTCAAGAGTTAACCAAGAGATTTTCCAAGCCCTGATGAGCATACGTTTGGACTGATAGCATTAGTATTTTTCCAAACTCCAATTAACATCAATGTGGACCAAATAGCGTTGACCCAAGTGCTATGTAAACCCCTGGACTGGCACACTCAGAGGGTAACCTGCTATTGGGTCCCCCCTTGCCTTCACAAGAGTTCTTTTTCTGTTCTTCACACTTAAGAAAATCCTACTCCTTTCACTCCTGCCTTCTGTTATCCCATGATTTTCATTCTTCAGATTTGAGTAGCAAGAACCTGAAGAGAAGCTGGAGGTGAGCTTCTGCCACACTGGAGGGCATGGCCCACATTAAGAGTTTAACTAGCTGCAGCGCACAACTCCCTGGGGGAGAATCAGGCTTTGCTGGCTGCGCCCTCAGGGCTGACACCAGTAGGCATCCCCTGCTGTGATGAGCTGCTCACACTATAGTGCCTGCAGTTTACCCAGACTCCACCCATTACCAGAAGTAGTGAATCGAGTTTTATGTAAAACTCCAGTTTCCCTAGAGTTGTCCAGTTTTTCCAGTTTGGCCATCACTTGCTGCATCATACCATTAACCATCACCATAAAAGGAATCAGAGATTATGAATACCTTTTTACCACCTATGGTTAATATCAAGATGCTAATAATTTAATCAATGATTATGGTCTGGAGAAAAAAATTAACCTCTGACTTGGACTGAATACTATGCTGGTCACACTCACATACATTACTTCATTTCATCGTGGCACCTCGTGGGCTCTCCTCCTACATCCAACTCCATCTGTAGTTGAGAAACAGACTCCAGAAGGCAAACCAGCTGGCTGGACTTCAAAGAACTCAGTAGGGACCACTTTACGGACTCAGGCCCACTTTGTTTTATTTCAAAATTCATGCTCTTGACACGTGCCATATTTCAACATTGACTTTTAAGTCTGCAAGTAAGTTTAATCAAATTAACAGGCTTTAGGAACCAATTGCATGTCTGGCACTGAGATGTTGGGGACAATAAGATGTACAGAGCCTGCCTTGTACTATCAGGAGGGTGTGAAACACACATGTGCCACTAGGGGCAGTGTAAGGCATAGCATGAGAACTGCTGTCAAGGAGCTACCAACACATTAGGATAAGGACACTGATAAGGACACTTATTTTAAGTGAGATGAACAGTATTCAGCAGGCGCATGAGGAATGGATTGAGTGTGACCATGTAGAAGTAGGGGAAGGTTTCCTGGAGAGAGGCAAACAGGTGAAGCTCTGCATTCACTCCCCATGTGTCGGCAGCAATAATGGTCCCCACTTAAGTAGTTCACATGTGATAGACATAGCATTGGGCACTTTACCTGCATTATTCCTTAATACATGTTAGTATAATTTAATCTTAACAATAATTTTATAAAGGAAATCCTGTGGATTCTCTTTGTACAGATTAAAACATGGAAGCCTACCAACTCAACCATGGTCTCATTACTAGAGTTCTCATTGATTTAGCCCCAGGTCTACCTAAAAAATGTGGGTTCACCCTAGTCCATTAACCACGTTGACTCATACAGATGTTATGGACAAAAAGGCAAGAAAACCACTCAGGAGGACAGTCATTGCATGGGATCGCCACATCAAACAACTGTCAAGAGTGTTATTTTTGAGGTAGAGCTCACTTGACCATGTGATCCAGATAAGGTTTCTCTGGCCCCTCTGAAAGTCATTGGTCTCCTCTCCTTACAGTAGCCAATCCAGCATGGTAACCCAGATCTTTGATAACATGAAAGCCCAAAGAAAATCAAAGTTTGGCAGGATCTGGTAGAGGACACAGGTTGGACAAAGCAAGGTAGCAGATTGGGGTAGACACTGGTGTAAAGAAAAAGTTATTTTGACACTTGTTAAAATACTGAAATAGGTGTCAAGATTATTATGAGGGGGAGATTAGGGTCAACTCCAACCACAAGAACAAGTGGGGTTTGTAGATAAGGAGTAGATGGGGGAGTGGGGATCAGTGGAGGAAATATTACTAAGAGACATCAAGGTTATAGGTGTTATTGCTAAACTGACCCAAGGATTCTCACTGAAGGCTTGCTAGGGTGAGCAGATGTTCAGAGCAGAAAGATTATCCCTAAAATGACTTAGTAGGATTTTTGCTCAAAGTGGCCTATAGGAGGACAGACACAGAAGCCCAAGGTTGAGGCTGAGAAGAGAGTTCAGAGAGTCTGACTCAAGTTTGGCCATCACTGGACAAGGGATGAGTGAGCTGGGCCCTGCCCTTGAACACGAACATGGAAGAGCTCTATGGGGTCAGAGTGTCTGTCTTCATGGATTTCTTTTACCACTATGTTGTTGAGCTATCCTAAGCAAGCTGTTCCAATCTCTGTGATTCAGTTTTTGAACTGGTGAAGTAACTAATAAAGTAAAATCACCATAATCATAGTTTTCTTGTATCAATTAAAAGTAAGATAAATAAACTGGGTGTGGTGGCACACACCTGTAATACCAGAAGCTCAGGAGACTGAGACAGGAGGATCATGAGTTTGAAACCGGCCACAGCAAAAGTGAGGCACTAAAGCAAGTCAGTGAGACCCAGTCTCTAAATGAAACACAGAAAAGGGCTGGGGATGTGGCTCAGTGGTTGAGTGCCCCTGAGTTCAAGCCCCAGTATCCTCCCCCATAAAAAAATAAGATAAACAAATGACAGTGATTTTTCCTTGCTTGATTACCAAAGCTCCTCATTGGGAAGGAGTGCCTTTTTGGATGGGTTGTTGTATTAGGCAGGGTTCTCTAGAGGAACAGAATAAACAGGAATTATAATTATAAAAGGGGGACTTATTAGGTGGGTGAAGCTGGGTGGTCCACAATAGCTGTCTATAAGCTGGAGAACTGGAGAAAAGGAATCAATGGTTCTCCCCTAGTCCAAGACCAAAGGCTTCTAGAGAATCCATTTTGGAAGACTGAAGAAATGAGAGTCTGATAGCCTCAGATATGGCAGCAGCAATCAAGAATCCATTCAAGAAGAATTGAGATTGCAGCAGCTGCTGCTTCCTTGTTCTTCCAACTGTAATTCCATCCAAGCCATCATCCTATTGGATTGTGTAGCCCATGCTTAAGGAGGGTCTCCATTTCAGTTGGCTATTGCACATGTCAATCATTCCTAGACACACCCTCACTGACACATCCATCATCCTCTTGATCCTTGGCATCTCTTAATCCAATCAAGTTGATAATTCAAATTGACCATTACAGAGAGATTATTATATAATTAAGAACATGGGGTCTGGAGAGGACTGCCTGGGTTCCATCTTGGCTTGGCCATTTAATGAATGAGTAATTTGAGACAAATGATTTTTCCTGTCTATAAATGTCAATCAATTATTAAACCAAGTGAAGATTTGCATGGTTTGGCAACATGGCAGAAAAGTGACTGGAGTGAGTGGACAAATTCTGAGGTCTGCCATGGCTTGTATGATTTATCAACCAACAACTGATTTTCAACTGATGTCCTTTGTGTTTGGTGCATTTTTGTCAAGAAGGTCTTAGCTTGAATGACCTCTTTCTAGGAACTAGAAGGGGAATCTTCCATCTCTGAAGGAATGGGGCATCACCTAGTCCCCACAATATCCTGGTGGCTACATTGGAACCCTATGTTTATCCTACCCAAGAAGTGACAGTCAGTTGGTGTTGAGTCTCTAGAGAACTGGGCAGGTCTCAGGAGCTTTTTATTTACTGAAAAACTAGCCACCTCTTCCTTGTCACCTTCTGGGGTAGAGACTGAATCAGTAAAGCCTCTCCTGAAGCGGAATGAACTAATGAGTAAAAATAGGGGATTAATTGCTGCCTCTGTAGGGTTAGGTGTGCTTTATGATGTAAATCTGTTGTCTAAGTAGAGCTTGTAAGAAGACCTTTAAATAAGAAAGCACCTGCCTGTCATGGCTGTTTCACTTCTTAAACTGAGGCAATATTCAAGCAATAAAAACAGTCCAATTTGGAGACAAAAATAGTTTGCTTTAAATTCCAATTCAACCACAGTTTAGCTGTGTGTGCTTGTCAGCTTTCCACCACTGTGACAAAACACCTGAGGGAAATCAACTGAGAGGAGGAAAGGTTTGTTTTGATTCATGGTTTTAGGGGATTTAGTCCATGTTCACTTGGCCTGGAGGTTTCTAGGCCTATGATGAGGCAGCTCATCATGGCAGAAGTACATGGTGGAGGAAAGCTGCCCACCTCATGGGAAGGGCAAGATACACTCTACCAGGGTGCATTCCCAGTGATCTCCTACATCCCCAAACTAGGCCCTACCTCATACAGTTTCTACCAACAGTCCATTCAATTATAAAGTCACCAAAGGATTAATCTATTGATGAGATCAGAGTACCTCTCAATCTAGTCCCTTCCCCAAATCCCCAGCTCTTAACATTGTAGTATTGAGGACCAAACTTTCAATACAGGAGCCTTAGGGACATTCCAGACTCAAACTGTAACAGTGCTAAACTTTGTGCTTAATACATGATGGACTAAGTCTCAGTTTCTTAAGCTGCAAAATAAGAGCAATAATCACAATTAGCACTATCACAAAATTGTTATGGTTTTCAAGAGAAAAATTAGTATAAAATCTTATACTTGATAAAATCATTATTTATGTACTATATAAAACATCATAATTTATCGAGAATCAGTTTACCTATGTCAAATCAGCAAAGAAATAGGACATAAGTGTTAAATTCAATATGTCATAATATTGAGTTGAAATTCCATAGTGCATAGTAAGTAGCTAGGGTGCTAAGCACTCCACAATTATTAGCCTTGCTTCTTTACTCAATAGACACTCATCAGGTGACCACTCTGTGCCAGGGGGTCAGAGGGCCTTACCAAGGCCTTAAGATGCTAAACACCTAAATATTGAGACAGGGAAACAGGGGCTCCTTTAAGATTAAAAGACTCTTTCAGTTGCTTGTCCTTGCCTGTCTCACCTTGTGTTAGGAGCAGAAGTCCAAATGCCAGGGAACCCAATGAACCGATTTACAAACAGACTTACAACAGGATGAGCATATTTCTTGGCTTTTGTTTTTGTCCTATAAAATTATAATACTGTTTTGGGTTCAAAGAACACAGGTTGAGGAGGACCATCTTTCCAGTTATGTCCAAACTGCAAATAAATTCACTTTCTACTTCACCATGGTTTTTCTCTCTTGTTAACTAAACTCCTGATGCAGGTAGATGACCTAATCCAGCCTCTTGGGACCCCTAGAGCCAAGCCAACGTCTGAGGGACCCCTTATGGATTGATGCTCATAGAGGGATAGCTCCCTCTGCTGGTGGCATTTGGCTGTACCACTCTCAGAACAGAGACACCTATGGCTGGCTAGTTGACCCTGGACAAGGGGAATAGATGGGACCAACTGTGAAACTCGTTCTGGACTAGTTTTGTTCTGGAACTTCAGCCTTTGTTTGACAATAAAATTTGAATTTGGGAAATTTGTGATATCAATTTTCAGGGAAACAAGGTAAAGTACACAGGAAAATCAGAATGTTTGGAGACCACTGTTGTGATTTGAGTGGAAATAGAAAATGCTCATTTTGTCTCAAAGCCCCCTAGGGAGAATTTTAGCTGACTGGTATCTAAATTGCATTCTGATTTATTGTAACTGGTGTATGTGTGTGTGTGTGTGTGTGTGTGTGTGTGTGTTTTAATCTCTTAGCTTGGTTAAGGATTAGTAGAGACTAAAGGAATTCAGCAATAATTCTATTGAAAATTTATTTATAAGGATCTCCAGACTCCAAGGAAAAGAGACAAAGCTTCCTCCAGCCCACTCTGAGCGACCCATAGTGACTAGGATCTTGAGGGAGGTGCTGGGGTGACAGACTTATGATGTGTCAAGAACAGCTGAAAGAACATGAAATTAACTGCTCATGTAGGAGATGCACACAAGGGAGCCACCACCATGGACCTTGAACTACCTTCACCCTTTGGTATTTGGGGCTTTCTAGATCCAATAAAAGTCTACTGGTGGTGATGATATTTGGTCTAGTGGTGATGCTCTGGAAGGAGTCTCCATAAACAGCACATCTTACAAACCCCAAACACCTCCTGAGCACCAACCCTTGCCCCAGTCACTAGACAATCCTCTAGCAAAGAGAGTCCTAAGAACAGCTTTGGGCAGAATGTAACTCAATTTTAGCTTATCTTATTTTTTTTTTCTGATGAATTTGCTTTTGGGTTGTATATGTTTAAATCAATATTATTTTATTTGATTGGCATGCTTAATTTAAAACATGTCTTATGAGTACCTTTAAGATAATTCTTAGACCATGACTATAAGGCTAACATGAAAAACTTTAGGCTTTTTGTCTATTTATCTGTTTTTAAAATAATTTTTCTCTTTTGCTTACACTAAGATAACTAGTTATTTAAGTTGGCTTGGAGATTTGTTATTTCAGCCAGTCTTAATTGGAATGCAGAATATCTGTGACTGAAGGCAAAAAATGGGTTTGTTTTTCTTTTTAACAAAGCTTCTGCTATGCAAAAAATTTGGTTCAAGTCTTATTTTTGACTTGCACATAAAAAACTTAAAATTTAGTCATATAATTCATTGACCTTAAATTGTTTCATTTTTTATAAATATAATTTAGATTAAACTATCTGTTTATAAACCTGGTAAATTTATATTACCATATTGCTTCGTCTTCCGACTGGAATTTTAATATAAACAGATCTCTGGAAATTGCATTAAGTTTGTTGGTAAGGCAAAATAGAGATGTCTTTAGAACTGTCATCATTTTGCCTGGGTTTATAGCCATTGAGGACCATACTGATCTCTGTTAGATGTTCAGGCTGGAATTTCCACTGCTTTCTATGTCCCAAGTACAGTAATTTTTAAGGGTTTTTCTTTGCCAAAGAAATAACTTAAAATATTGACTCTGCTTTTCTGAAATCTCGATATTCATAGGCAATCTAGAAATAGCTGTTAAGAATACATTGGGTAAATGTAAATGAGAAAAAATTTGTAAATATATTTGATAGAGATAAAGCATCTGGATCACTTGTAAATAAGTGAAAATATTGAGATGTCAATTGATCAGCATAAATTCAAATATTCTTGGCTTCTTAAAATATATAAAACGTCAATGTATTTGAGTCTTGTGTTAATCGGCTTTTTGTCACTGTGACAAAACTCCTGATAAAACAACTTAAAGGAGGAAAGATGCATTTTGAATTCTGGTTTCTGAAGTTTCTGTCCATGGTCAGCCAGATTCACAGTCTTGGGCTTGTGTGAGCAGAACATCATGGTGAAAGAATGAGGCAGAGGGACACTGCTCACTCCGGGCAGAGAGATGAAAGGGAGGAAGGGAGGGAGGGAGGAAGGAAGAGGGAGGAAGGGACCAAGGACAAGGAAGAGTCCCCAAGGGCATATCCCCCAATCTTACTCCCTCTGAGTAGGTTTTCCTTCCTACAGTTTCTGCCCCCTCACAATAGTTCAGCTGTGAATCCGTCAGTGAGTTAATCCCCTCATGAGGTCAGAGCCCTCAGGATCCAGTCTCTACTAAGAGCCCCACCTCTAAGCGCCGCTGTACTGGGGAACAGGGCTTCAACCCATGAGCTTTTAGGGAACATTCCAGATCCAACCATAGCTGATCTGTTAGGTTCATAAATTGCTCATGTATTTTATAAACATTCAGTTTAAGCTTGCTTTCTTCCTGGGTCTCTACGAAAAAGATTACGAAGAGTTAGCCTTCTAATTCACAGGTATCCTAAAATATGCCTACTTACTGATAAGATTAAAATTATCTGAGAAATGAACACAGAAATAACATGCTTCTGTGCGTTGCAGCAAGCTATGCTTTACTGAAGTCATCTCTATAACTGAGGCCTGAACTTGACTCCTTCAGAGCCCAGGTCTTCTGAACAGTGATCCAAGGAGTTTTATTGCTTAACTTAGAAAAGGGGACATTCACTGGAAAAAAACTCAAAACCAAAAAAAAAAAAAAAAAAAAGAAAAGGAAAAAAAAAAACAACCAAAAGCAGTTGATGGATAGAATTTTATCAGTATTCAGATTTTTTTCCATGAAATTTTACCCTCCTTCTGGCATTTTTTTTGTTACTCTTCTTTACTGCATATCCCAAGACACTATCTGGCAGATTATAGAGTTATTTTAATTTCATCACTAAAACACCTTGTGATGTGCCACGATTCTTTAATAACTTGGAGAACAACTATTCTAGAGGGATAAGAGATATTCAGAAATGAAGACTTTAATTAAAACATGTTAATTTGATAGAGGCCAATTTTGGGGGGATGGGCTTTGAGCAATAACATTTTAAAATAATGGAGGGTAAAGTTTAGTTTTGTTAGAAAGTTGCACTTAAGGGTATTCGTACTCATTAGAGTCCTTCCCATGCAAATCATTTTAGGCAGCATCATTCCACTTTATGGTAATAAAGCATCAGTTATGTAAATGAGTTGTAAAAGTGGTATAGGATGCTGCTTCAGAACGTGGCACCCGGGCAGTGGAGGAAACCGCAGAAGCGGGAGGATTTTCTGACCTCCCCTGCTTTGCTCTGCTGAATCATGCCATAAACTCAAGAAAAGAGTTTTCTGGCATTCCCCAGAAGTAGGTCAGCCGATGCACAGGTGAGAAGTGCTCCTCCAGTAACTAGAGGAGATGGGGCATCCTTGTCTCTGAAGACAGAGCACCAAAGAGAACTTGAACACTTGGCCTTGCTGAACGTCCCCAGTTCATTACCATTATCCAGACCCCTGGTCCACGCAAACTTCACAGCTGCCCCCCTGTCAAATTGAATGCAAAAATACACAGGTTTCCTGTTTCTTCAGGTCTTCATTTCTGAAGTTCCCTGCTTCATGTAAAACAAATGCAAATTTGTGATTTGGATTCTGTTTTAGGCACTCAGTCATGAAGGGAGCAGTGAACGAGGAATCTTTCCTTCCATCCACTTCTCCTGGGGAGAGCTGTAGTCTATTCTTATGGATCTTGGCTCAAGTCTGGGATCTGGTGTTTTTTTTTTTTTTTTCCTCTGAACCTCTCATTCTTCTTGATCTCTTTAAAGAAAGTGGAATTCAATGCACTTGACTGCTCTCACACAGCTACATATTTAGTGGATCTGAGATTCAAGTAGAGGAAAGAATCTGTGCCACTCCCGGGGCTTTTAAAATTCTAAAAAAATCATATTTAGGATCTGAACCCGCAATTCCATTTAAGGGGGAAAGCCAGTCTAGAATGGCTCCAGGGCTCCAGGGTTTCTTTCCTTGAAGTAAAGTCCTTTAAAAGTCAAGTGCTTCAGCCTGCGAAGCAAACACGCACACACAAACAAAAGAACACTTGGAAGTATCTTTGAGTCAGGAAACATCATGATTAAAATTGCTACTGTCAAGTGGAAAGTTCCTAATGAAAGGGCCCTGCCTCCTGGCTCCTGTGATCGACTCTTTTCATCCTGATGCAGTCTCATTGGCCCCACTTCTCCTGCTGTCGTATGATAAATCGCCTTTGCTCCTGTTGCCTTTGCAATCAGCTTCTCTTGTGTGAGAAGGCAGGGGAGGAACTAGGGACTGGCACACCCTCAAAACTACACTGTCTTTAAAAATTTTCCATTCCTAGACTCTCCTGATCTTCCACTCAACCACTCACTCATCCCCTGAATTAAAACATGCATTAGCTCATCCTTTTATTAAGAATACACTATTCCAGATAACCAGCAAGTGTGAATGAGAAGAGGAGTAGGTAGCTGACATAATTGTGGAGAAGATGGACAGGGCAGGCCCTATTTACAACAGCATCCAAGTGCCATGTTACAGAGGAATGAGGTGCTCATGGCCCAGGATGAGGAAGGTACAAATGTGTCCCTGGCAGCCAGGATGCCTTTGTAACGTAGCATCTTCAAGGATGAGGCATTTTAAAGATTGCTGATGACATTAAAGACCAAAGAAAGATCACATACAAAGACCTAGGGCTGAGAAGGTGCAGGACAAGCTGCAGGGGTGTCGAGCAACTGGGTAACACAGGGGCGTGATGAAGAGAACAGAAGGCCTCTTGGAGGATGTTAAGAAGTCAGGAAATGCACCACGGGCAAGAGGGAGCGAGGAGGGGCTCTTGAGCTGACTCAGGGGTGGCTGAGGAGGGGGTACCCTTTCAGATGGCAAGGAGGGAGCGCTCTGATGCTAGAAGCTGACAAGGGAGGCTTTTGCATAGTCCAGGGAAGAGTTGGTGAAAAGTGAAAAAACGGTATAATAAAAGATGGGAATAAAGGCAATATTTGAGTCCTAAAGATACTGAAGAGGTAAGACAGATAGGACTGGATGATAGATTGGTGGCAGTCTTCGTCCACTCTGTGTTGATTTTGTGTATGGATGATGCAGGAGCCCAGTTTTACCCTTTTGCATGTGGATATTCTGTTTTCACAATACTGTTTGTTGAAGAGACTCTCTTCCCCAGGGTGTAGTCTCTGCACCTTGCTGAAGATCACTGACAGCATGGGCTTGGGCTTACTTCTGGCTTCTCTGTTCTGTTCCATTGGTCTTTCTTTATTCCAGTCTTTATTTTAATTACTGTGGTTTTGTGATATATTTTTCAAGTTAGGAAGTATATGATCTCCAGGAGATTGTTTCAGTTAGTCAGTTTTCTTTATTATTCCATATGAATGCTAGGATTTTTCTTTTCTATTTCTGCAAAAAAAAAAAAGAAAAGTCATTGGGATCTTGGTAGGGATTGCATTGAATCTATAGATATCTTTGGATAATATGGACATTTTAACAGTATTATAAAGTCTTCCCACACATGAACATGAGATATCTTTTATTTGTGTCTTCTTTAATTCTTTTCAGCAATGTTTTGTAGTTTTCAGTGTTGAAGTCACCCATGTACTTGGTTAAGTTCATTCACAGTACTTTTTTCTTTTGGATACTATTGTGATTTTTTTTCATAAAATTTTCAGATTTTTTTGTTAGTCTTTAGAAACACAAGTTACTTTTATAATAAGTTCCTGGATATGATACCAAAAGCTTTAACAACAAAATAAAAAATAGGGTAAGTAGAATTTCATGAAAAAGCTTCTATGCAGGAAAGGAAAACAAATAATGCAAAAAGAAAACCTACTGCATGGGAGAAAATATTTTCAAATCATGATCTGTTAAGGGGTTAGTAGCCAAGTTACAAAAACTTCTACAATTCTACACCAAACACCAAACAACTACATGCAATGGGTGCAAGACTTAACTAGACCTTTCTTCAAAGAACACATACCAATAGTGTATGAAGATGCTCTACCTCACTATCAGGGGAACACAAATCAAAGCTATGATGAACCTCACCTTATATGTGAGGACACATGAAAACAAAAATAAAAAAGAAATGAGGGGTGTTGGTAGGATGTGGGGAAAGTGGGATCTTTATGCACCCTTCGCGGGAATGTAAAACAGTGCAGCCACAATGGAAAACGGTACGGAAGTCACTCAAAAAATTAAAAACAGAATTATCCGATGATCCAGCAATCCCATTTCTGGACATTTACCCAAAATAATTTAAACAGAATTTTAAAGAGATATTTGCACTCACAGGCTCACTGCAACATTTTCACAACAGCCAAGAGGTGGAAATAACCTAATTGTCTGTTAACAGATGAATGGATAAAGAAACTGTGGCATAGACAATGGAAGATGTGTAAGAGGGACAGAAGAGAAAGAAAGAGGCAGAAAAAATATTTAAGAGGAACAGGGGCTGATAATTCCCCAAATTTGATGAGAAATATTCATCTATATATTTAAGAATCACGTACATCACAAGTAAGAGAAGCACAGAAATCTCTATCCCTAGACATATCATGGCCAACTGTGGACAAACCAAGACCAAGAGGAAATATTGAGAGCATCAAGAAAAAAGTTACTCAGCACATGCAGGAAGTAAAAAATATAGTATTAATGTCTAGTTTCTCATCATAACAGGACCAGTTTCTCAAGGAGTTCTGAGTGGTGAGGATGCTAGAGAGGGCACTTACTATGATTGATGAGTAGAGATGACATGGAATATCACACATGGGGCATGTATGTCATTAGTCATTTGGTAAACACAAAGTAAAACCACAGTGCAATGCCACGTTGTCACAACCATGAGAATGGCCATAAGAAGAAAGTCTAACAATATACAATGTTGGCAGGGACACAGAGAAAGTTAGCCCTCTTACATTGCTTGTTGGGACATAAAAATGACACAGCTATATTGAAAATAAGTTTCTGTTTCTTAAGAAATTAAATTCACACACTCAATCTAATCCACAAATTTTACTCTCAGGTATCTATCCCCCCAAAATAAAAATATGCTTGCATCAAGATTTATATGCAAATATCCATGTTTTTTTTATGTTAGTGAAGAACTGTAAACAAGTCAAAATTCATTAAGTGGTGACTAGACAAACAAAAGGTGGTTTATTTATACAATGGAATATTACTCAGGAATAGCAGGAAACAGACTGAGGATACATGCTGCACCGTGGAGAAATCTGAGAACACTGAAATGAATGAGGACAGACACAAAGGAGCCAGACTGTGAGATTCAATTTACATGGAACTGGGGAAGAGAGAACGGAGTGAGGGGTCAGCAGCGGTGGCCTGGGCAGGCACAAGAAGCACAGTCACTACAAGAGGGCATGAGGGAGCCTTCTGGGTGATGAAGATATTCTAAACTCAATGAAGATGATGCTACACAACTCTGCAAATTTACTAATATAATCATCAATGTATACTCTGTGCTGTGCAAATTATACTTCAATAAAGCTGTTTCGTAGAACCCCACACAGTGAAAAAAGGTTTTATCTGTGTTGTTGTTGGATCTTTTTGATCCAACCACATCCTTGATATGAGTGTTTGGTGGCTTTATTAATATGCCCCAGATTCTCACACATTATCCCTCTTTCCTGTTCTATCAACTTTTGTCAGATTGAAAGAAAATGGTTAAAAAAACAGAACCTATCTTCTATACCATCCTTAAAGCAAAAGGGGGATGGTAGAACGCCGTGACCCTGAATGGCCCCTTTCTGTTCCCTAGAACCTAGCCAAGTTAAGGGAACAGTGAGAGCAAGCCCAGGCTGGGAAGTCCAGATAGATTCATAGCATCTTGAAGATCACTGGCTTTTTCTCATGCACTCTGGGAACTAATGCAAGTCATGTCATCTGTAGAAAGCCACTTTCTTGCAGGTACACCAGAAGAGGTGCACTTTGGGATCCTGGTCAGGCAAGCAACTCAGTGAGCTAAGGCTGATGACATGACATCACTGCTTTTCTGGGTCAGTGGCAGAGGGGCAGAACTGAGGGCGCTGAGGAAAGGGTAAGTATTACTCACCACTGGGCAGAATGCCCTGAGAGAAAGAAGGCGCTGCCTGGCAAAGGTCAGTGGGGGTGGGGGTGAGAGCCGTCCAAATTGTCACCGCCACACTCTTCTTGGAGCAGTCATTAATCTCTTATAGGTTTTCCCCAATAAATCATGTGTCATCTCTGTGCTATCTCTGGGCACCTTGTTTGGCCTTTTAGAAACCTACTCCTCGGTCCTGGTCCTACTGGGCCATGGATGTGACATCTTCTCTGTTTAATCATCAAATATCTTTCCTGTTTTTGAACAGAAAGAGCTTTCTGGGCACGATCTTTCTAACAAGATGCTAACAATTCATTTTTTTAAAGGCAAGAGTATCTAACAACCCCTGCATAAAGCAGAATAGCATTCAGAATATTATTTTTTTTTTAACAAAAGACTGCTTTTAAAGATCTTCTGACATTTTTCCCTCAAGAAATAAAGCTCTCAAATCCAACCAGAGGGAAAAAATCATGTTTCTAAACTAGTGTCCATCACGTTGGGCAGGCAGTGGAAGATGCAAGAGAAGGAAGCCAGATTGGCCTCACCTTAGGTTCCCAGGCTGCTGAGCTGCCATGTCCTCAGTGATGCCCCAGGCGGCCACTGCTCACAGCGCAGGTCGAGGTGCTGGATCAGCTAAATTGACACAGGAAAGGACAACTCTCTGAGAGGCAGGAGACCTTCATATACATGGCATCGCCCACTCCAGAGGCCCGAGCCTCCCACCCTTGTCCTCCCGATGTTGCCATAGTCTCAGCTTTTCTAATACGAAGCAGAGGCTGAGACCAGATTTCTTGACGTGATTTTGTCAAGACAGGCTTATAAATGGGAGATGTGGCTTCCCATCCACGACACCATCCTGGGGCGATGGATCCCTCTGCCGAGATTGCACAGTAAAGTGTCTGACCACTCCTGAGGAGGGGAAGAGCTATACTTTTGGGCACCAGGGAAAGAGAACTCCATCTAGTGTGAATTAGACCCCTGGTGTGTGTGTGTGTGTGTGTGTGTGTGTGTGTGTGTGTGCCCTTCAACTTTTGACCCCCAGAAATATCTTTCCAGTTTTCGTTATAAAGAAAGTTTGGAATTGTACAATATTTTGAAGCATTAAAATAGAGCATACACAAACCAGCATTTATGTGTTCACAGCCAAGAGTGGTTAGATATTGAATCTTGGACCTTATTGCTTCCGATTGTTGTCTTTGAAGTAAGTAGAAGTAAAGTTTGTTCTTCTTGGGCTAAAGTTTTCATCCTCCCTCCCCAGAATTATGGTGACCATTATCCTGGAGTTGATGTGAATGTTTGCATGTTTTATAAAATTATATCTACATATACCATGTTTAGTGTTGTTTTCAAGTTTTAAAAAATTCCCATAAATTTCATCTTATTCTACATGTTCTTTAAACTCTTCTTGAGTTGTTCATAAGAAAGCGCATTCATATGACTGCTTTTTCAATGGTGCCTAGCATGTGCAAGGCCCTGGATTTAGTCCCCAGGATTAAAAAAAAAAAAAGTTTTTCTTATTGACTTGTAGGACTTTTATATAGTTCAGATGCACATTTCTACCTTTTTCGGTTATATGCTTTATACCCACATCATTTTCTGCTTGCTTTTTTGTCCCTCCTCCTCTTCCTTTTCCTTCTCCTTCTCATTCTTGTTTTCCTCCACTTCCTCCTTCTTCTTCTCTTTCTTCTTTTTTGCGTTATAGCAAATTGAACTCAGGGCCTTGCATATGCTTGGCAAGTGCCCTGCCCCTGAGCTGCAACCCCAGCAACAACTTGCATTTTACAGTGCATATTTTCCATTTTCACTTCTAAAAACATTCAATTTACAAAAACAGATTATACATAGGCAAGATGTACCATATGATGATTTAATTTATGTATGTATTGTATTATTGCCACTATCAAATTAATTAACATCCATCATTCCCGTGCTATACCAACATTGCAATTTTGAAATTTATTTCTGTGAATAAATTTAATCTAAAAGTTTCATTTCAAATTTCTCTTTAGTGTTTTTATTTTCTGTAAAAATAAACAAAAAATTAATTCCATGTCCTTTTATTGAGGAACACTTGAGCTTTTAGGCACCTTGTTGTAATTGTGACAAAGCTACAAATGTGTCACTTTGTGCACATGTGCAAACATTCATTTAGATTTGACACTTAGAAGTGAGATTCCTGACACACACTGCTCTGTACTTACTCCTATCCCCATTGCAAAGTGTGATATTTCTTATTTCTCCTCACTTCTACCAAGGTTTGCTGTAACTGCTATTCAATTTTTTTCAATTAACTGAGCAAGTAGTCATACTTACTGGTAATTAAAAGTGCATTGTTTGGGTGATTATCACAAGTTGGTGATTAACTTTTTCAGCTTATAGTCATCAAACTATCTCCAGGAGTTGCTTGTTTCCGTCCTTGGATGAATTTTCTCCGAGGTTAGTAGTGCATTTTCATATTGATAATGGCAGATTTTGAAGTACAGAAGCTCTTAATGTAAATGTGGTTAGAGTACCCATTTTTGCCATCATGGCCTTTAAGTTTTTGGTGCAATTTAACAACTTTTTCTTTGTCAATAACTCCCTGCATTTTGGGGAGAAGAGTCACCTGTGTGTGACACCTGCCAGAACTAGGGCTGAGGCACACGGGTGTGTTGTCACTGCTTCCAGGATGTCAGAGCCAGTTTCTGTCTGTGCATACTTTCTCACACATACAGAGTAGATACACAAATGTCTGCGGTCACAGAGCACCATGACAGCAGGTGGAGGTATTAGTACTACCACAGGCTGGCCAGAAGCTAGGTTTTCTCACATAATCTGCACAGAGCTTTGATGGCTTTTTATTATCCTTATTCTAAAGATGAAGATGCTGAGGGCAGAGAAGTTAAATGACTTGGTCAATATCATGTGCTAAAAAGAGAAAGGATCAGAAAGCAACCCCTATTACAGAGTGATAGGGTCCATGCTGTTAAACACCAAGCCACAAGGCCTTTTCAGGATTCAGGAGTTCTGGTCTTGGCTCAGGCACTTATCATAAGTCGTCAGTCACATTTTTCTGTTTGTTTTATTATTTGGAAAATGAAGATGATGTCTCCATCTTATATACCCCAAGGTTTTTCTGAGAATCAAACCACAGTGATGTCCTGTCTGTGACTGGGCTCCATAACCTGTGGAATACTGCATAAGTGTTAGATGATCGCTGTTATTACAAAAGCACCAACTGTGACCATAAGTAGGGGGCCTGCATTGTACCCAGGCACTGCCATGTAGTTGTTGCCTCAGTCAAAATCGATACCTTGGAAGGTTGTGCACTTCTACTGATTATTGTACTTGTCTTTAGTAAATATGTTCTTTGAGTATTATCAGTGGAATGAATTGTGGGCTGTAAGTTAATTTAGGTTAGGTTTAATAAATGGCTCAATGCTATGTAGGTCAAACCTGGTGATCAGACGAGGGAGAGCTAACAAGGAGAAACAATGATTAACTGAAGTAATGAAATTACTTCCTAGAGTCTTTGAAATAGGCTCTTTGGACTTGCTCCCAATGTAGTCCAAATATCCAGTCACAAAGAGCTATTGGGATGAAAGTATTTCCTCTTTCCTCTCCCAGGAGCTACTACTCTGGCATCTGCATAACTCAGGGTCATGGACCATTTAGTTCAACTTCCCTTTCACTGCAGAAATCTTCCTGATGCAGTCAGCCATCCATGTACTCCATGCCTGTCTCCAGCACTGGGGAGCAAGTCACCTTAAAAAAAATACACTGTTCCAGTAAAGAGACAAGGAGAAGGGGGAAGGGGATGGAAAGCAGAAGTACTGGGGAATATTGGCCAAATTATATTGTAATATCGTATCCATGTATGAATATGTAACAATGAATCTCACCATTATATAAATTATACTGCACCAATTAAAAATATGGAAGAAAGCAAAAATAAAAAGTAAAAAAAAAAATACTCTCCTCCACTGTGAGATAGCTCTGATATTTGGAATGGACTCCATTATATTAAACAATATTTGTGCCTTGCAAGTTCACAATTGTCCTGAATTCTTTTATGTTGGGCTGTAGAGTAAGATGTGTGTATGTGTGTGAATGTATACATAAAGTTCAAGATAAAACTAGTTTTACACATAAAAATCCACATTGCAATAACATATATTATTTAGCATATATAATATATGATATTATGCATATATTTTTCCACATGATTTCCTGCAAAGAGTTGAAAAGATTAAGTAAAATGGATAGGAGGCAACTGATTTGCACTATGCTCTTGCACTAAAACCCAAGAGACCAACTCAAAATGGAATTACCATTCTAAGGTTCCATGTTGCCAAAGCAAAACCTAAACTCTTTACTTGTGAGATGTGTCTTTATGGGAAACAAGGAGAAAACGATAGCCAAGCCCCACAGAAGCCAGAGAGAGAGAGAAAGAGAGAGAAACTATTGAAAAGGGCCCAGTCGATCTGAGCTGCTGTGATAAGGAGGCCCCCCTCTTCTTTAAAACATGCAAGAAAGTCACCTGATGTTACCAACCTAATTTGCATCCTTGTTTCTGTTTCCTTTAGATCTTTTCTATTTATGAAGTCTGCCTCTTCTGCTCAGCTCTGTGGATAGACCATTTGCAAGAAGGGATGCTGCCTCATTTGTGAATTGCTAACAAAAGTCAGTTAGATCTATGCTCTCAATTAATTTTCTTGGCAAAGGCAACTGAAAATTTTTCTTTAACGCATTAAAGATCCACATCTATCTTGCTGTTTTTTTAAGGGGCAGTATTCTAGACTTTTCTATAGACCTACTTCAGTTCAAATGTCTGAAGCTCAAAAGTAGACCAGTAACATAGATGCACCAAAGACTAGAGGATGCTGTATTTCTCTCTGCATCTTCATTTTGTTGGAAATGGCACTTGTCTCTTCGCTGGATTCTGAAAAGGTGAATATGAGTTCACTAGATAAAAAGGAAAAGTACAAGACGAGATTAAAAACAAGCATGTAGATCTCAAAGCTGTTACAATGCATATGTGTGCAATAATGTGCTCCAAGTTGGATGTAGTTTTCATGTTACTGAAACCTTAAATTGGTTAGCAATTGTAGTTTTATGAAAAGTGTATAACACTTTAGAACAATTTTAAGTACACTGGGCTGCTATTTCTCTTCCCTTAGAAGGCTCTCACTGTGCTGGGCTCTATCAGATATTTTCACTAGGGAGATATACATGTATATATTTCTTATATATATATTTTATATATACTTTATATATATATTTCTTGGGCAACAAGATCTTTGTTTCTATTGGAACTAGCTAAATGATGAATGTGGCCATGAAAAGATTGTTCTCAAGAACATGTGGTCAATCTGCTATAGTATACTGTGTCCCAATTTTAATTTTTTGTCTTTTCCATAGAATTGCTATAGCAAAACATATTTATTTTCCTTTCATCACAAGGGCCTTTGTATCTGCTGAAGAAAAGTCAAATCAATTTTGTATTAATATTCTATTTATTCCTTTGCTGTGTTGCTTGATGAAATCATCACTTGCAATGTGTCTGATTAGCACTTCTTGTCTAATATATTTGAAGTAAAATAATGCAGAGGAAGACAAATGTGCCCTGATTATAACTTTATTTTTGGTTAAAGGCTACTGAAAGAGTTTTGCAATCTCTAAAAAATAAAGAATGACTCTCTGAGTCTAAGGATAGATGACATTTTGGTTTATGTTGTAGAGAAAATTGTCAGATTAATCCATCATTATGTTATAGACCAACTAAAGTAGGTTTAGGTATTAATTACGAAGGAGCCAATGTTATTCTAACAATAATTCACATTTATTTCAGGAATTAAATTACACTCAGTATGGTTCTAGAGTATAGAACAACTATAATCATATTTAAGAAATATGTTGTACAGTGTAAGAGGGAATAAAAAGGAATCAGAAATATTTGTTGGGGGTTTGTATAGCACAGCGATTAAGATCGTGAATTTGAGCTCAGGCTTGAATTCAAATTCAGACTCTCCCATTTTCCAGGGTTGACATTGTCATAGAAAGCCATAATTTTTCACATCTGCCTAATAGGATAACAACAACCTTATTTGAGTGGTTATAATTCTATGA
Source organism: Marmota marmota marmota (assembly GCF_001458135.2). Classification (NCBI taxonomy): domain Eukaryota; kingdom Metazoa; phylum Chordata; class Mammalia; order Rodentia; family Sciuridae; genus Marmota; species Marmota marmota. Next base: position 48,796,590 of record NW_025999977.1, on the reverse strand, counting down.
TATAGACTGTGTTTCTAACTTCCAGCCAACACAATATTATGCAATTAAAGTGATTCCTCTTCTTTAAGACTTCTTCGAATATTCTGCTGGAAAATTGTCATAAATAACTAAAAACTTTAAGGAATAGGGTATTTCTTTCTATTTAGTTTATTTGGAAAAAAGGAATTACCAGATTAATCCACCATTATATGGATGGTGTTAATGATGTAATGCGTAACCTGCCACCCCAAGATCCGCTCCTCACCTACGTGCCTGAGCTCGGTGTCTGCCTGTGGCTGTCTCCTGTACAAGCCAGCAATTTTCATTGCTCAGGTACACGGGTCTGTAGTCATGGCTGGGCAGAACTTTTATTGCAGGTGGCTAGAGTGGCTCAAAGTGGCTTTGGAAAGATAAAAATAGAGGGAAATAGTGAATCACAATAATCACTCTAGGGTGCAATGTTTATTTAAGATCAAAAGGGAAGTATCGTGATGGAAATTTTTGCCTTCATTACCACATGGGATTTTAAAATAAGGAATATATAGATCCAAAACTTTCAGTTATTGAAAAGTGAACAATAAAACCACAGAAACAGGAAACTGCAAGTGCTTTTGGAAGATTTTATTTAAATTGTAATTGGTTGTCAAGGGTAACTAATGGGCCCAAATTATCAGATAATGGAAGCGTTTTCTTTTAGTGCCACTCGTTGAAAGCACATTACATGTCAGGCGCAGTGTTAAGTGCTTTTCATACAAGGTATGCATTATCTGATTGGAAACCCATAACCTGTTCCTTGTCAAGTATTTTCAGTAAGTGGCCAGATTATCAACCAAAGCAGACGTGGGGAGCACCTTAGAATTCTTTCTCACACCCCTAGTGTGCAATCTTTTATCAGATCTTGTCGGTGTGATGAGAAATGTGTGCACCTGTCTCCTCTAGCCTAGTTTCTAGTCTGTGCCTCAGCCTCTGTGCCTAATCTTATATGATTTGCCTCCTGACCTGGCTTTCAAATTCTATTCTTGCTCCTCTGCTAACCATATTCCAGGCAAAAACCACATTATTTCAAAATGTAGGTTGGATAAAGACTTTCTTAGGCTCAGTACTCAACAGCCTCACCTTCCCCTTAGGATGAAGTTCCAACTGCTCTTGCATCTACCAGGCGGGGCGTGATCTGAGGTCTCCTTGACCTTCCTCTGTAACTCCCCTCACGACTCAGCTCCCCGCCTGCTGCTTTTCAGCCCTCTGGCTGTTGGTCATCATGAGCTTGCTAGGCCTGGGATTCCCCTGCCTGAGTCTTCTTCCTCATAGCTCCTTATCAGACACCAAAGGTTTCAGATTCAAGGTTATTTCTTCAGAGGGGTTTTACATGACTCCTCCATCTAAAGTAGGATTAAACATACTCTGCCTTTATTTACAATGCATGTCTATTTCTTTTTTGCTGTCTCTTTCCCTTTAGAATGCAAAATCTAAGAAGGCAGGGATCCTGTGTGCACCCCTAAGCTCCTGGCATGGTGCCGGGGACATAGATGCCTCTGTATATATTTATAGACTGAATAAACACGTATTTCCTTATAGCTGTCTCGTAACATAAATATTATGTTTCTGATTCTGCAAATGAAAAAGTTCTAAAGAGACTCTTAAGTAGAGGGGCAAGAAGCACAGAGAGACCAGTTTGACTTTTTTAAACTAAGCTTTTCTCTACCATTCTGCCATGCATAAATAACTTGGTGATGTGTGTGTGTGTGTGTGTGTGTGTGTGTGTGTTGCAGTGTATGTGTCTTAGAGAGGGCTGTAAAATACAATAACAGTTCACTGCAATCATCAACTACAGAACTGCCTGACATTTATACCAAAAGAGAGAGAATTAAATAAAATGAAAATGTAAGTTTTATAAAACAAAATTATAGAATGTCTAAAAGCAAACTCCTGATATTTACAACACAGTCTGGAGGGAATATTATTGTGTGGTATTTTTCATCCTGAAGGCAGTTTTGAAATCCCAGAGTCTAATTTTCCTAAACATGAAGCTTTTGTCTACTTTGGTTTGTTTGTCTCTTCTACCAGAGCACTTGCTTCCAAATAGTCGTGATGGTTATTGTTTTGTTTATTGGCCTTGTAAGTACTTTTTAATTTCACTTTTTACATTACTTATCAAACAGCCTCTCCTTCGTTCCCTTTTCCTGCCCTCCCCGCTGCCTGCCTCCCTCCCTGCTTTCATCTAGAATAACAGTTGGAGCAGGCGCTGTGCTGTAGTCACCAGGAGCAGGACACCTGGACCTGCCTGAGAAGTGATGATGTCTTGTAGCGTGTTGTAGCTGCTGGGCCAGTGGTGTCCAACGCTCACTTCCTCTAGCAAAAAAAAAGTCCCAGATGATATCAGCACCGATTTTTCATTTTATATAATGTCTTAAATAGTTCTCTAATTTTGTCAGTACAAATAGAGATATCATATAAGAGGAAAAGTTCTGAGATCCTAAAGACTCCAAGAAGGAGTTGAATGATTCTCCTGCCTCAGTTTCCTGACCTGCAAAAATGTAAAATACCACCCATTCTACCAAGAGTCAGGGGCAAAGCAGTTCCGATCAATTCACAAAGAATCCCAACTCCGTTTCTGTCCCCAGTGTTTTCCCTGCACCAGCCCCTGAATCCATTTCTCCACTCTATTAGTTTTCCTTCTACTTGTTGTTTTTAAATTGGTGCATGATACTTATACATCAAAGAGTGCTCACTGAGACACGTTCATACCTGGTCCAGCATATCTTGGCTGATTTTGTCCTGCAGTTCCTTCCCTTTTCCACCCCTCCTCCTTCCCCCTCAGTCTTCTTCCTTTTCTTCACGGTTCTCCCTTCTATTTTCATGAGATCTGCCCCCTTCCTTTTCAATTCCTTATTTCTTTGTAGCTTCTGCATATGAGAGAAAACACTCAGCCCTTAACTTTCTGAGTTTGGATTATTTCACTTAACACGATGTTCTCCAGTTCCATCCATTTACCACACATGACACAATTGCATTCTTCTTTATGGCTGAGTAATACTCCATTGTGTATACATAGGCTATTTTCTTTATCCATTTGTTGACAGGCACCTAGGCTGGCTCCATAATTTGATGATTGTGAATTGTGCTATTATAATCATCAGCATGCATGCACGTGCATTTATGAATGTCAAAGCAAACTCTACTATTATACTGTAATACACTAATACAAACATAAAAACATGGAAGATGAGATGGGATGAAAAAGAAAGAGGAGGTAGTAGAGAATAAAATTGACTAAATTGTTGTGTCCCTATACAAATATATAACAAGGTATCCCACCTTTATATAGTAACAACAATGGACCAAAAAATAAAGTTTTGTTTTTTTTTTTTAAAGAATACAAATCTGCCATTAAATTCAAGCTCCGAATATGCATTTTGATCTCTTCACTCAGGATCACACACCCTCGGTGCCATCAGAGGGCACCATGGAGGGAACTTTGAGGGTATTAATTATTTCGTAGATGATGTCTAGCTCCATTTCCAGGAGTAACATGTACCTTTTAGTAGACATTTAGAATAGATAGGATACCCAATAGGGTTTTTGCTGCAATCGGAGACAGGAAGGAGTATGTTCTAGGGTGGATCTCTCTAGGCTGGCCCTGGAGCTGACTGTAGGCCCAGGGCAAGATGGCCTAACCCCAGAGGGTGGAGCGGGGACTTGTAGATGGAGGGGAAGCAGGCCAGGAAGGAGGGGCCGTTCTCCACAGGCGCAGACCTCCTTCCGCATGTCAGAGTGACCTCACCAGACAACTCCTTTTTGGGGGGACAAACATTTCTTCCACTCTCATCTGCTCTGAGTTTGGCATGAGATATTGAACAAAAGTGTTTTTCTTGCCTGTGAGAAGTGTGTTGACTCCTTTGGATCTCAGTTTCCTGATTTGTAAAACGAGCACTACCTAGTGATTTATCAGTTGCTGTAAAGATTAAAGGTGCAAAGCACTCAAAATCCCTCACCTTATACTAAGTGCCCCCTACACGGTCCCTGTATTCCGTTCTTCACGTTGCCTGCACCAGCTGTCTCCCCACCAGGATAGCTAAGGCAGCACCTGCTGACCACATCCCAGCTTGAAGGGCCTGGGTGGGGAAGCTCTGCCTCATGTTCAGCTGTCCGTGTCTGGATAATGATGCACAGGGGGACTCATCCAGATGAAATGTTCAGGATTCCACTTTACAGGGTGAAAAACCAGCCTCTATCTCAGAGCAAAGCCTGTCCAAGAAAGGGACATGACCTTTGTCCTTGGAAAATCCCACAGAGCACTCCTAGGCACATTCCCACACTGTTAAGTTGTTTATCTACAAATAACAGGAGAGATCTGCTGCGCCAGGTGTCCCTGACTCAGTCAGGCTAGGTGGGGATCCATAGTAGCCCCCTAGCAGCCACCAATCAGCATGAGACAGGGAAATACCTGGGATGCCAGATAACCCTCCCAGTAGTTTATGGTGGTTGATAACATATTGGGAAACCATGTAGTTCAGCACGTACACCCCTCTTGGCTTAAACCAATCAGTTCAAACGAATACCCCTTTTGCACTGACCAATCACCCCTACCCAACTTGTTCCCGCCAGTGAATGTGCTAATCATGTTTTAGAGTTGTTATTTGATTTTCCCACGGTGTGTGATGATTTGCTAAGGGATGCTATGATGTATGTGAAGTCCCTGCCCTCTCCAAAAAATGTATAAAAATGCTGCAAACCCTGGGCTCAGGGCCTCTCAGCGTCACCAGTTGCTGTGTGTGCGTGTGGAGGACCGAGCTAGCTCGCAATAAACACCTCTTTGCTGCTTGCATTGATCTTGGGTCTCTGGTGGTCTTTGGGGGTCCCGAATTCAAGCATAACAAGGGGGCTCAACATTATGGAAACACTTATATAAGTACCTTCCCATTCTTAAGTTAATATTGGATACAGTATTAAAACACTGTTCACATGGTTTATTACCTTTTGTACTCACATATCTCTCAAAAATTAGTTTCTTGCATCACTACATATGAAATGATATTTCCCATTTTTTTTTTCCTATAGTGGATTGGTCTACTCAGTTAGTCCCCTACAGGTAGAAGTAGATGGGCAGTTGTTGCCAGGATTTGCTTTGTGAGAAGTGTGTCCCAGATATCACTGCAAAGAAGACAGGCTACGTAGCTCAGCCGTGCTGAGGTCCTGGGGGTGAGTCCTTTGAAATATCACACCACTGACTGTCCATACGAACCGATTGTATTCCATGCCTACGTTCTGTCATTTATCCTGATTCAGGTTCAATTCAACACAGTAAGAATGAACATCTGCGTTCTCCCAGGAAAACCTGAGATGTCAGTGCTTCTCACAGTACAAGGACTGAGAGGAGATTAAATAAATAAAGGAGACTAAAGGGCAAGCTCTGCATTTTAATTCTTTGCAGTAAATAATGAATATTTCCCCAATATTTATTAACAACAACCAAAAATCACTTCTAAGTAATCTGTGAATTAAGAATTATATAACCAAAAATAATGAAATAAGATAATTTTCCTAAAACAAACTAGATTAAAAAAATTTTTTTTGGTCCAAATGTTTTTAATGCAATAGAAAACAAGCATTCTAATTATTGCTTATAGGAACAAATTGTCTTTGAGAGTACAGTATTCCTAGAAGGCAGATTAACAATATTTATAGTAATCCTTAAAAATATTAATATCTTGTAACTCAAAACTGGCATGCTAAAACACATCAGAGACTTTTGATTCTAATAAAAAGAGAATATTTTGCCAGAGTAATCTGATTGCTGAGGAAATTATAAGATTAGAACACAAAATAGCTGTGACTGAAACAAACAAAAATTAACACTGTAGCCATGGCCCAAGGGTCCAAGGATCTGAAGAGAAGGGAACACTGAGGTGATAGATCTGATGCTCAACCCCCTTTGGTTATGTGATGGTTGTCAGGGTGGGGCACTGAAGACAAGGAGGAAATGGTAGCCTTAGGGTCGGAGAGACAGAGAGTTCCTGGGTGCCCAGCAGCTGTGACTTGAGGGGCCAGGAACCAAAAGACAGAATCTTAATCTGCACACGGACAAGGGACCCAGAAACTAAGCCAGAAGATATTAAGAAGTCAAATGTTGGCTTCAGTTTTCAATAATCTCCCAGATGTGAGCAGGGAAAAAAATAGAATTCTGGGTCGTGAATATTTGCTGAACAATAATCCAATTGGCCATAGCCAATATGATTAATTTTTAATGCCAAGGAAAGATAGAGTGAAACTCTGCTGCCTTATAAAAGTAATCAAATCTTTCCAATGTTCACTTTTTAAAAATCTATAAGATTTTACAACAGTATATAGGTCTTATGAATTTTGAATTCATGTCTATATCATTGACCAATATTTATCAAAAATTAGATGCTTAACAAGGACAGTTATTATTTGTGTCAGTATGGACCGTGGTGTTATGCTGGAAATATTGGGTGGTGCTCTATCACCAACTCTGAATCCATACTGCTACTATTCATAGTTTTCTAGACAGGAGTATCAGTTGCTTCCCCAATACTACTCTGTGACCCATCTTGGCTGAACATGTGACAGGAGAAGAGCCTGGGCCTCACAATCCCTTAGTGGCTGCTAAGATGTCAAAATCAAATTCACCCAGGCATGCAGTTTTAAAAATCATACCCTAACAGTGGAGAGGGGTTCAGGTGAAAAGTCCTACTCCCTCCCACCATCCCTTCCCTCCCACACAGCCTGGCTCTGCAGAAGCAGCCTCTCTAACTTGGTTCCATTCACCATTGTCCTGGTGGTCAAGTCCACACGTCTAAATAACAGAGCTAAATCTTTGTTTCTTGATTTGTTAAATTTAGAAGTGACTAATTTATTTCCCCACAAAGAGATGTGGGCTGAGCTAACTACTACCTCTGCTGCCTTCCTCTCACTTTACAAGATCATTATTTCATTGTTTTAGTTCTACTTTGGTTACGTTTATAACTTTTTAATATTATATACAGATATAGTTGTGATATAATAAATATGTATATATGTGTGTGTGTGTCTCTGTGTGTGTGTGTACATACATATATATACCTTTAGTCCATTACCACTGCAAATCAGAAAGTGGCCTCTTTTATTTTTAAAAGTATTTATTTATTTATTTTGTTTGTTTGTTTGTTGTTTGTTTTTTTTAGTATAGAGAATTGAACTACATCGCCAGTCCTTTTTAAATTTTTTATTTTGAGACAAGTTTCAGCTAAGTGCTCAGGCTGGTCCTGAACTTGGAATCCTCCTGCCTCAGCCACCCTCGTTGTTAGGACTCCAGGATATTAGCATTTTTATGCTCTGCCTTCTTTTCCTTTCTCTCAATGTTGGTAAATCATTTTTACCTTAAAACTTCACAGTTTATACCACTACCCACCATTCTGCCACCACAATGGAAAGTTAAGTGATTTGTCTGATGGTTTATTTTAAAAAACTTTAAAATATAAGTATTTGTCATTGATTTTGGAACAAAAAGTAGATAACTGTGACTGTATCCCTTTGTGGTCACTCTGCTTCCTGGAGTTTCCAGTCACCTGTAGATCATCTATTGTCCTGGCAGAAACAAGAGGACCCAGGCAAATGGGGCCACCGAGACATTTCTGATGGAGGAGCTCTTTACAATGCTGTGGGGGAGCTAAAAAGAGAATTAATAGAGGTGGGGGGTTCTCGGGGCTAGCAGGAGAGGGCACAGGCACCAGAGCTGGGAGAGGTAGCTGAGGATGGGAGAGAGGACGGGGCTTCAGCAGAAAGTCACTGCAGAGAGCAGACAGGAAGGGAACGGGACGCTGTGAATACTCTATTCTTCTGCCATGAGGAGCAAAGCGTGTAGACATACGGCAGGTCCATGGTGGTGAGGGTTGAGGGGGCAAAGAGAAAGTACTCAGGGCCCTCTCTATCTTTCTTTCCATTCCTTTTAACCTGATCTTCTCCCCATTTGTAACTAGCATTTGCTGCCTCAGCATAGATTTGTATAAAGTATGGATACAAATAACAGCTGATGTCCAATCTTTGGCTGTCAAAATAGGCTTTGAATTCCACAGAAAATTCAAGTATTTAAAATCACAGTTTAGAAGAACCAGACTGTTTTGGAGAGGCGAGTGGTTTTGTTTTTGTTTTAGAGACAAAGGCTAAGTATTCTGAAAGCTAGACATGTTTATGCCATTAGTTTAAATAGAAGGAAATGCTAAATATTACCAGAGCCAGTTTCAAACTGAAGAAATAAAATCTGTAGACGGAGGCAAATCTGAAGAAAAGAATGAAGATTTAGAGGCTGTTGTATGTCTGAAAATGAAAATGGTTCCTAATATCAACCTAACCATAAATACACATTTAAGGTTTCTTTTGGTTCCCCAACTGTTGTTGATTATCTTGGTTGTCCATAGTGTATTTTGGAGAGATTGAAAACCACCTTGTAAGTTAAAAGCCATGGTGCTTGACTAGAAATTGCTGAGAAAAAAAAAAAATGTCTAGGTTGACAACAATAATAAATAAACAAGTAACCTTCCCATGGTGCTCGTTCTGTGCAGATTCTCTTCAAGCATTTGAATACATCAGCTTGTTCCCTTCTCACCACTGTATGCAGCAAAGGCGACCAGGATCATTTTGCAGTGGAAAGAAACAAAGCCCAGAGAGACTGGGACTAGCCTGAAACCACAGAGGAGATTTTAGCGGGGGCTGGGAATCAAATCTAGGAAGACAGGCTCCTCCAGCGTCTCCCCTGCTCCTGTCTCCACCGCACTGCTTCACACTGAGCCTAAGGCAGATACACTGAGCAAAAGCGGAGAGTGTTCTGGGGCAGGAGGATGCCAGACCTCTTAGTGCAAGTGCTCTGGGAAGGGTGCAGAGTCCCTGAGACAGAGCAGCATTCCTGCACAGGTACTGGGGCGGGCTGAGGAAGGTGCAATGGTCAACCAACAGACGGAGGTGAAGACCCTGCTGTCGGAAGGGAGTGACAGGTGAAGAAGGACTTAACCTGGGAAGATGCCACTACAGGTCCATACTGCTGCTGCTGGGCCCCTGTCGTCTCAGTGCTTGGTTCATCTGCACCACCCACCGCCCCGCACACACCTTAACCTAAACAGGCCAACAGAAAGGAAGGAGGGATTAGGCCACCTAAAAGCACATCCCGAGGAAAGGAGAAGAGGAGGAGGAGAGGACTGAATCGTTCCAGTGGTTTCTCAAGACACAAAATACTAAGCCAGGGGTAGTTGATGATGTTTTGAATTGATAAAGTTTTTGCTACCAAAGAGGGATGGCCAGTCCAGAGAGAAGTTAAGCTTAATTACAGATTGGAAAAAAAAAAAAAGCAAGTTATATCTTCATTAACCTGAGAAATCTTAACAATGGAATTTGTACCCATGCATTTGTACCTACATAAATGTCACTTCATCTGTTTATCTACTCTATAAGGTACTTGGTGGCTTTTCTCTCAACTGCCTTGGGGCTTCACTTAAAGCTCTATAATTCTGCATTACACTTCAGGTCTTTTGCCATTATGACCTGTAATATCCTTCAGTACAGAGACCTTTTCCTTTCCTTTCCTCTCCTCTCCTCCCCTCCTCTCTCTCCTTTCCTTATTTCTTTCCCTTCCCTTCTCCCTCCCTCCCTCCTTCTCTCCCTCCCTCCCTCCCTTATCCCTTTCTTCCTTCCTATCTGAGTATTTTCTCCTGCCAAGTAGCGTCTGGCACATTAAGCAGTTTGGGCGGTTATTTCCCAGCTCTTTTCCTCCCTGGATGAAGTCGTGACAGCTGATTGAGACTCTGTCTTAACCTTGCTCTCTGATACTGGAGCTCCAAGAACGATGCCTGCTGCCTGGTTTGAAGGATAGCAAATGCCTCGCAATTAGACAGCCCCTGCCTGCATCAGGATCAGACCTTCCAATTTTGATGATGGAGAGAAATGCGGGTGGAAATGTGCGGAGCTGACGGCAAGCTAAGCGCTCAGAGACACTTGGTGATGTCCTCAGGGCCATTGGGCTATTCATTTTCTCCATTGTTAATGTACTGTCCTGGTGGGAAAAATACCTCCAACAGATGATGAAAGTTAAATCAGTCTTATATAAAAGGTGCATTATTAAAACCCTAACCCATTAAGACATTACTGATTGATGAACTCACTTAGGCCTTTCAGTTAATAGTATCTATATATTTTGTTTGTGTGCATTTTTCAAAAGTAGAAATCTAAATTAAATCTCCTTATCATGATGTTATATATCCTAATAAAATCAGCTGTAGAGGACTTCTGCTCCTCCTCATGATGGAGTGACTAGTCCTGGTCTAGCCCATAAGCAACTGCAACACTGAACAAATGGAGTGACACTTTGAGGATTAGCCACAAGCTGTGCAAGGCTCCAGTCCTCGGTTCTCAAGGAAAGGGAAATATGGGGACTGAGCTCCACGATTCCCACAGCTCTCTTGCACAACAAGGGAACTGATCTAGGGGTGGTCTGGAAGTGTGTGTGGGGGGGTCCTCACACATCCTTAGCTAAGGACTGGACTGTAGACATTTGGGGAGATTTCATGACACTTACTAGAGAGTACCAGCTATGGATTTGAGAGTGGACCAAATATCCTAGTAGTATGGTAGGGACGGGAACACTGGAGTTTTTGCTCAGCCAGGATGGACAAAAACCTACCACTTCATGAACACCACAGCCATCTAACTGATCAAGAATCCACTCAACAGAACGAACACTTTAGCTCCACCTGAAACAGCACTGAAATCATGACCTGGTAAGACCTGCCAGAGAAGCAAAATTTGAAGGTTAAGACCTGCCAAGTTGGAGCAGTGTGGGAAGCAGCTTGAGTCTTCCACAGAGGGGTCCTGACAAAGCATAGAACGGCCAAGTTCAGCGCCATCCGACGGCTTGTGAACGGCCTCCTAGAACTAAACTCAGAATTCCACAGAGAAGGAAACAGAACTCAGAAACTTAGTACATGTCATAAACAAAATCTGACATATACACAAGAAATAATAGGCATGTTAAAAAAAAGGAAAAATTGACCAAGAATGAAGGAAAAATCAGTCCATAGAAATTTGATTTAAAATGCCCTAGATGGTAGATTTCGCATATTGTATTCAAGATGACTATTATAAAACACTCAAAGAACTAATAAGAAAAATCTGTTAAAATGATAAAAGTATGTTTTATTAGTTTAAAGCTATCAATAAAAATGAATAAGATATGGAAAAGATTAAAAATCCCAGCAAAAACTAAACACATTAAAAAAGAAACAAGTGAAAAAAAATTGAATTTAGGAATATAATTAGAGAAATTTTTTTAAAAAAATCAGAGGATGAGCTTAATAACAGATTGGAGATTTGGTACATTTAAAGACATCAAGAGAAATTATCTGAAGGGAAAAAGAGAAAATTGATTTTAAAAAAGAGAATCTCAGGTATATAGAGAGCCCATGGGGCAATACCAATATCAGATGTATAATAGAAGGCTTCAGGAAGGGAATAGTGAAAATAGATACCAAAAATACCAGAAGAAAGTAAGCCTCAAAAATCCTCCTATTTAGTAAAAAAGCTTTGACATATAAACCTAAGAGTTATAGGAAACTTAAAGAAGGAAAACTGTAAGTGAAATCACATGTAGGCACATTAGAATTAAACCCAGGAAAGCAATAGATGGGGAAATCGTGACGACTTCTACAGAAAACAAGCCAGATTACAGTCAACGATACAAGTGACAGCTGCCTACTCATCACAGACAAGGACAAAGGGACTTCAGAAGAGGATAAGATGACATCTTAAAAGTACTGATAGTAAACCCCAAATCTGTTTATCAGAGTGCTGCAATCCATAAAAGTGTTCTTTAAAGTGAGTCTGAGCCAGGTGTGGTGGCGCACGCCTGTAATCCCAGTTTCTTGGGAGGCTGAGGCAGGAGGATCTCGAGTTCAAAGCCAGCCTCAGTAACAGTGAAGCATGAGCAGTAAGCTAATGTACGTTCTTTAGACTGAAGTGTGAAGATCCCAGATGCAGACTGGGGTCTATAAGGAAGAGAAAGAGCTCAACGAATGGTAATTCAATAGACAAATATGAAAGGCAATGTCTTGTTGTTCTCAGACTTTCCATAAAAGACAGCTCAATGGAAGATGGGAGGAAGTAAATAGAAAGTAGATAGATGTGGGGAAGGAAATGGAATTATGGAAGCTGTTTTGGTAAAGTGATTATACATCTGAGATCAGCAGCAGAAGTGGGAACAGGATGCATCAGATATAAAGGTAGAAGCAGGATTTATGAAAAAGTGTATGGAATGTTAAATGCAAAGTGTAATTCTAAACAGGTGTTGATACATTTAAAAGGTATTTTGCTAGCCCTAGAGCAAGACTAAAGTCAGGGGTGTGGGGGGGAGCCAATACAGAAAATAAAAGTGAATACTAAGAAAAAAGATTTTTCTTTTTGCTATAAGATGGAAAACATCAAAGAGGAATAAATGGAAAAGAAACAGAATATACATATAAGCCAACCACACCAACAACTGTATTAAATATAAAAGACTAAAGACTCTTGTTTTGAGAAAAGAGGGAGAAAATGGCAGAATGGATTTTGAAAAGCAATACCAAACTACCTGATGTCTACCAGGAATGTATTTTAAGTTTGAAAACAATTATATTAAAAGAAGTTTGCAAAATGTAATCCCATGAAAATAGTAAATGTAAGGAAAATGGTTATTTTTCAAGAAATAAAGTAGACTTCAAGACAGGATTAAAAAAAGTAAAGGGGGACATTTCATAAGGACACAAACAGTAATTCATTTGGAAGACTTAACAATCATAAATATGTATGAATCTAAAAGCAGCTTCAAAACTCTTGGATGCAAACAAATACAGAATTAAAATGAGAAACAGACAAATTCATAGTTACAGTTTTACATTTCAATGACTCTCAGTAATTGATAAAACAAATGGACAATCAGTAAGTTTAGAAACTCTAAAAAGTACTCTGAACTAGATTTACCTAATTGGTTTGTTTTTTGTCGATTTTATTGAAGGATGACTTATAAAAAATCAACTTCATACATTGAAAGTACAAAATTTGATAAATTTTGTTATTGCACATTCCTGAAATCAGTGCCACAAACAAGATCTTTATCATTTTGGCACTACATGTTTGTGGGGTAGACTGTGATAATTTGATACATGTATACAATGTGCAATGATCAAATCAGGGTAGTTGGTATTTCCATCTCCTTACACATCTTTTTCTAAAATTGTTGATTAATGTGTAATGATCAAATCAAGGTAATTAAGATTTCCATCTCCTTGTCATTTGGAGTTTTGAGCTCCTCTCTTCTAGTTGTCCATAAAACAGTATAATCAGTTTCTGAGGACAGCAGCAGCCCCCTTGGCTCTAGAACACCAGGATTTACTCCTTTTGCCTCTTACCTGTTTATCTTCCTGTTACTCAGCTTCTCCTCTCATCCCCTTCTCATTACCCTTCCCCTACCTCAGATTATCACAATTTTACATTCAGACCTACTTTTCTTCTTATTTTAGCTTCCACGTATGACAGATAACATCTGGTATTTATCTTTCTGTGTCTGGCTTATTTCATTGAAAATAATGTCCTCCACTTCCCTCCATTTTGTTACAAATGATAGATGTCATTTTTTCACAGATATACTGCATATTCTTTATTCAGTCATGCATTGATGCACATCTAGGTTGACTCCACATCTTAGCTTTTGAGAATGGAGCAGCAATAAACACGGGCATGCAGGTATCTCTGGTATGCTAATTTCCCCACCATATGGACAACTATCACATACCAATAAAAATATGGAAAAATGCTGATGTCATTTCCTTTGCTCTATGGTAGATCTATATTCAGTTTTTTTGAGGACCCTCCACACTATTTTCCATGTTGGCCGTCCTAATTTAAATTCCCACCAACAGTGCATTCCCTTCTCTCCACCCCTTCACCATCATTTGTTAGCCTGGCTATATATCACCCTCTTCTTTTTCTACTAAAACATCCTTTCCCAGTAGTGCTGACAGATCCATTTTCCATATACCTGAAACTACCACTTAGAGGCCAATCTTTACTCAGTATTGTCTATTTTGGATAAAAATATTTCTAAAACATGCTGTACTAGTCTCGGCCTCTTGAGATGTTTGCAGGGTCAGCACTGAACAGTCCTCTCTGTTCTGTGGCCACCTCAAGGGACCTGATGTGTGTAGTTCACTACTCAGCGAGAAGTGTTCACCAACAGCAGAAGCCCTTGCTCTTCTCTGTTTCTTATCTTTACCTTTCATTCTCTTATTTAAACACTAGCTGACATTTACTTTGGATGCATCTGTCTGCCTATGACTTCTCTTTTGACTTCATGTTTTTATTTGTTTGTTTCTTATTGGCCATGAATTTGGGTATCATTGAACATTATTTTTAAGGCTATGTGTGATACCCTCCTGTAATCACAACAACTCAGGAGGCTGAGGCAGGAGGATCATAAGTTCAAGGCCAGCCTCTACATTTCTATGAGACTTTGTCTCAAAATGAAAAATAAAAAGGGCTAGGGATATAGATAGATCAGTGGTAGAAAGCTCAGACTATATGTGGACTAAGGAGCTACAACCCTTAAAAGGGGGTACAATGGAAAGATTTTGGCTTAAATTTTTATTGCCAGAGATAAGTTGAGATCCCCTTCTGTGACATTTTTGGATAATGGTGACTCTTAAATAACAATTTATACCTTGATGTCAAGAGGGACTAGATCTGTGATGTCAAGGACAAACATTCATCTTGCCAGGTCTGGAGATGAGGGTGATTTGCACAGCAAAACAATGTTTGTTGCTCAGATGGTGATGTTGGGTCCCACTTCAAAGACTAGAGAGGTGACAGGTTGTTTTCTTGGGAAATACATGTCCTTTATTCAGGGGTTGATGAGGGATAGTTCTTTGTTAATGAGATGAAAAACTGCCTCCGGCCCTCCCAGAAGATGAGTCACCCTGCGATTTAAAAGAGTTTTGTCCTTATTGTCATAGGGTCCCTGGTAAACGTCCATCTGCTCAGGAGAACTCTGGATCTTTAAGGGCCTTCCTGCCTCTAGGGACACATACAAATTAATACCCATCACCTGGGGGTCCTTAGTATCACAAAATGATCTGAATTTCTGGAAAAGTAGCACCTAGGTTTCCCAGAAGTCGGGCTTTTTGCCTGAAAAAACAGATATTTACTGGAGAGAAAGGGAGAAAGAAGGATCATGGAAGCATTTCACAGTTTTGTTGGAATCGTTTGACAGGTAATTAAGTCCTCTCAATCATCTTTTTTTTTTTTTTTTTTAAATACTGAGGATTGGATCCAGGGGTGCTTAACCGCTGAGCCACATCCCCCAGTCCTTTTTATTTTTTTTTTATTTTGAGACAGAGCCTCACTCAGTTTCTGAGGCTGGCCTCCCACTTGCGACCTTCCTGCCTCAGCCTACTGAGCCCCTAGGATTACAAGTGTGCATCACCTTGTCTGGCTGTCTCGATAGCCTTTTGAGAAAATTAAAAAAAAACTCATTTAAACAAACAAAAACAACAAAATGCAAATAAAACCATGATGATGCTCAGAGAGGTTAACTACCCTGCTGAATGGTACAGAACTGATTGATACTTGGGTCAGTTGAAAGCCTACCCCTCGCCCCAGTCCTAGATGTATGCCATGAAGGACAGCCACACTACACCCAGGGAACACCTCAGACTGGAAGGCAGTGGACTAATGTGTTGCAGTCCGAGATGGATTTAGAAACCTAATTACCTGAGACTGGATTTTTTTTTTCCATTTTGAACTTAGCAGCAGTGACATTTCCTATTTTCTTCCAGACACACTTTTATGAAATTTTGGGGTCATGCCTATTAAAGAAAATAGATGTTGTGAGCCTGGTGGAACTGTTCATTATTACAGTTCATCTTCATTGATATCAGGTACGTCACTATCTGACTCAGCTGTATATTTTGAAGCCATTTTCTTTTGCTTGTTTCATAAAATTTGACAAACTTTCAATCATGAGCTGACCACTGTATGACCTCCATTGCCAAAAAATCATGCTCATGCTGTTTGCATGATATTCTCTAAGTGTGGTCTCCCACTCGGTGTGCTGCAATCTTGCCAGTCAATAACGTGAATGACTGAGATGCCTCTTGGTTTTCATTTAAAAAGGCAGGGATTCTGGAAAAACCTCAGCACAAAGAATTGTCCTTTAATTCTTAAAAATAATTAACATTATATAATAAATTTTCCTGAGGCCTGAAGGACGTATTCAGTACATGCCAGATAATAGCACTGACAGATCCCTACGATAAGCTTCTGTTCTCCGTTCCCACAGAACCGTTCTCTCCCTCTCAACTTCATTTTGCTAAATCCAGTGCACAGTTTTCCTCCTTCTTTGTCAGTCTCTCCTGCAGGGCTGTCACAGAACCACTTCTTCCAAGCTGTCTGTGTCCTCTGGTTTCCTTCACTACCACCCCCAGGCTCTTAACATGTTGGTGGTCTTAGGGTTCTTCCCTTAAGACTATTCTAATTATATTATTTAAAGAAATTCTTATCTAGTCCCCATATTGTAAGTACAAGTAGATGCTGATCACTTCTAATTTGACTTTTAGATAATGGTGGATATCTATACTTAGCACGTTCATCAAACTTGTCAATCACCTTTAAAAGTACTGTGTTTGATTGATTACTGTTTCTGAGACAATATCACTGCCACCCATATTCTTACCTGCTATCAAAGCTAGAAGCTTGGAGTCATATTTGCTATGGTTTTGATGTGATTTTACTGCCCCCTCCAAAGATTCAGTCATTAGAAACTTGATTCCCAGAATGATGGTATTGAGAGGTGGTGAAAAATCTTTAAGAAGGAAGTGGGAAATCCTGGGGTCAATTGGGGTATGCCATTCGAGGGGATTATGGGATCTAGCCTCTCTGGCTTCCTGTTTTGAGATGTGCTCCTTCCCTCCCACACTCCTTTCTGCCGTCTACAGTGAAGTCTTCCCATGCCTTTCAGAAGCCTTCATCATCCCCATAGACTAATTGCCTAGTTCCGTCTTAATCTCACTCTGCTTTTCCCTTTATTATCTCCAAATCTCACCTGCTTATCATACTTAGCCAATCAATATTGTTTCTTACTTCTCTTCTGATATTTTTTTCGTATATTATTTCGCATCAATGCCTCCCTTTGTGTTTTCCCCTGTAGCAAGTTGGGATGGAGAGCAACATTTGCCTTGCCAACTCCTTTTCTTTCTTGGAAATTCAATTCAAGGGCTTCCTTGGGAAGATTTTCTTGATCCACTCTACTTTCTAGAGTAGGATGAATGCCTGCTTCTCTGCAATGCATTATCACTAGATCGCATACCTAGTTTTTAATTTTTTTTTCAGGATGTGAAAAAATGAGCCAGTTATTCCTCTGTTCATTATTACAGTTCATCTTCATTTATATAAGGTACTTGAAAGCTCCTTCAAGTAATATCTGAAGTTGGAAAGCTCCTGACCAACAATCTACCCTTGAAAGGTACCAAGCAACTCTTTCTTGCAGGGCACCACATGTACCCTTGAGATTGTGAAACCAGGAAACTCAAGGGAAGTATTCAAGAGGCATGGGGATTACTCCTTAGAAATGATCATTAATTACTGATGATTTTTAAGGAAAATATCATTAATAAATAATTCAAACCTTGGTGGCTTCACAGGCCTCTGGTTACCTGAAGGAATAACTATTCCTAGAGGAATAAGTGACTCATTTTTGCACATGGTGCAGAAAGACAGGTTTATTTTTCTGCAATGGGAATCACTCATTAGAAAAGTTTATATGAAATTTGTCCTCAACTTAAGGTAAAGGAACCAATGACACCAAATTTGAACCCAGAGTGCATATAGGTCAGTCCCAATTCACTGGTGTGTGTTGTTATTGATAAAGGAATTGTCCTAGACTCCTGCCTTGTCAATCAAAACAGAATCTGTGCAATCATCAATACATCCAGGGTTAAGCAGGTCAAGTCATGTAGAAATTTCAATACAGAAACTTAAGGGGAAAGAAAGATGGTCTTAAAAGATAGATTCTAATAGTTTATGGGATTTCTTCAGGTGTAGACTTCTGGATCTTAAGAATAGCAAGAAAAGGGACATGGCTGTGGTTAATATTTCCTCCTGTTGCTGATTGGGGTCCTATTCGTAGTAGTCTTAATTTTGAATGAGACAAATTGAATGGAATTGTTCCCAGCACCTGTCAGTCAAATTAATCAGAGTGACTGAGGGAAAATTAAGCATAAGTCAAATTGATACAGAAATGAAGGAAGGAGGTGGATCTTGTTGACAGAGAATTCTTAATGGGTCTCTCACATAATACTTGATGGGTCTCTCACATAATCCTTGATGGGTCTCTCACATAATCCTTGATGGGTCTCTTGCATTTCTTTAGATCTTGCAAACTATGATAACTATAGCTTTTGAATTTTGAATGAGACAAATTGAATGGATTTTCAACCACCTTTTTGATCTTGTTCCTTAAAGCGATGATGTCTTTCCAGGACAGAGGTCAGGGAGGCTTGCCTAGAGATTCTTATAAAAGATTAGTGTTCCTAAAGCTCAGAGATTCTTCCCCATAATGTAAAGACATTTTTAGGCATCATATTGTCCTTTTTGCAGTACATTGTGGGATCTGAGAGTTAGGCAATGGTCAGGAGAATAGCAATACTCTGGATACTGCTATTGCTATCCTTTGTAATAAGCTATCCTTTGTATCTGACCCAAGGCTCCCCTATCTTCTACAGCACCTATGAAACTGATAGGATGCCTTGTTAATTTGCAAGTAAGGTTAAATCTCAAACCTTTAGCAGTTTTTAACAGTTTTTAAAATCTCATACCATTCATAGCTTTTGGCATAAAAAAATTTAAGAGGTCGGATGCCATGGCACATACCTGTAATCCCAGTGACTGGGAGTCTGAGGCAGGAAGATCTCATGTTCAAGAACAGTCTGGGCCACTTATTGAGCCCCTGTCTCAAAATAAGAAACATAAAGGAACTGGGAAAGGAGCACAGAGGTAGAATGCCCTTGTCTCATCCCCAATGCAGCAAAAGAAAACATTTAAGCAAACTTTTGATTGAAGACACTGTAGTGGCACTAAAACTAAAAAAAATCAGATTCAAGATCTGAAAGAGGAAGGGACCAGCATCAGGAGGCCAGCAGGGTAACAAATTTCCCCCTTTGGGATGGTTTTTGATCCATTTGTCTTGATTCAACATATTGGGAAGAAACAAAACAAGATTGATTTCTCTCCATTGGGGTAGTACATCTAGGTTTTGAAAATGTCCTCAGTATATTTCTGAGACTTTCCTTTTCTTGATTGATTATCTTGTTCCTTTTGTGGTCCTTCATGAGAATTGGTTTGGAGCTCATTCTTCATCCTGCTTTGTCCTTCCTAAAGTAAGTTTCAGTTTGTCAATACCCCATGTAGAATATGGCGTTAGAAATGAGAGCAATTCTTCTAGTGAAATTTAAGATTAGGTAAGTATAAAAATGTATTATTGGTGAAATGAATAAGTACAGTCAATTTGCCTGTAAGAGCGCAACAAGAAATCAAGCAACAAAGAAAGTATTGTCAAATAAGGTCTGTCTGTCTGTCTATCTATCTATCTATCTATCTATCTATCTTGGATTGAGTAATGTTCCTTCCTGTAAAAAATAAATATTCACTAGGAATACAGGAACATGATTGTATGTGGAAGTAGGACTTTTGTAGATGTAATTGCTCATGTTCCAGTCAAAATGTCTTAGGAAGGGTGCTGAGTCCAATGAGTGGTGTCCACATAAGGAGGTCAGATGAAAACGCATACACACAGGGAAGATGCCCTGTGATCACAGGGGTAGAGATTGGGTTGATGTGTGTGGAAGTCGAGAGTGCCAAAGGTGGCTGGCAAGCTAGTGAGAAGCAAGAAGGAACTCTTTTTGGGGACTTTAGAGAGTGCAATTATCATCCTGTCACTTTATTTTGGACTTCTAGCCACAAAAACTGTGAGAGAATAAATTGTGTTGTTTGAAGTCCCTCGATTACTGTGAACTCTGTGTCAGCCTTAGGAAACTAATACAGTATCTGCACTAGGTCTCTATTGCCGCCTTACAAACTAAGAGACACTGGTGAGTTAAGATGACACAAATTTATTATAGTACAATTCTGGAAACCGGAAGTCTAAATATGCTGCAAAGGCTGCTTATTCCTGTCACTAGGGGAACTGTCCCTTGCCTTTTCCAGCCTCTCCAAGCCTCTGGCTTTCCTTAAGTCATCCCTGCTTGGCATCTGTCCAGCCTCTGCTTCTGTCTTCACCTCTCTTCTGATTCTGACCACCCTGTCTTCCTCCGCCTCCTGACCTCATCTTCCCATCTTCTCTGTTACCTCAGGTCCACTCAGTGCAATCCAGGGTGATCTTTCCAAGTCAGGTTCTTATTCACATCTACAAAGCTCCCACAGCTACTGAAGGGAATATATGTCCACTTTCTAGGGATTGGAACACGGACATCTTTTCGGAGTCACATCTGTCTGTGGACATACATATACCTCTATCTTTCTGGGTGTGTAGCTATTTATACATAGGTATATGATAATGGGAATGGCAATAGGACAGAAATACCTTAAAATGTTGAAGTAATTATTTCTGTATGATAACAAACCGTCTTTGATTTATGCATTTAGTAAATATGTAACATGCATACTGTGCCATTTTATATGCCATATATAAAATAATGTGACATCGGCATCTTTTTTTTTTTTTTTAAACTGGGGATTGAACTCAGGGTCTCACACATGCTAATCAAATATTCTACTACTAAGCTATACCCCTAGCCCAGCACCTTGAATAATAAATGAAATGCTGATTTTAATACAGAAAGAATGATCCACAACTCCTAGATTTACTTACATTAACTTCAGGTTCAGTCAGGGGCCTGGAATTTGGAAAGTCTCCCTGGACCATGGGTTAGGAAGCCAGCTTTCCCTGTGGAATCAGCACTTAACTTTGACATCAGCTCCATTGGTTAGGCTTTTCAGTTTGCTGAGAAGCTTATTCGTCCTTTACTCACTTCACAAGTGCATTGCTATTGCAGGTGTCAAACTCTGTTCTTCCAGACACAGAGAATACAGAGCTGAATAACAGGTTATTGTCTCATTCCAAGAGCATGCAGTCTAGAGGGGGGGGGGGACAGTTGGAGAGCCAAGATTGCCACATGGGATAGCTAGTGTTGTTAATAGGTCAGGAAGCCTGAAAAGAGCCGGTGTTAGGATGTCAGACCATGGAAAGAGATTTAGTTATGAGTGAGAGATGCTAGGTTTATTCTACATAAAGAGAAAACTAAAATGTCTCAAAGAATGGACAATGTTTCTGCAGTCATACGATGACCCTTTCCTGGAACTGCAAAATCTCCTGGAGATCTCCAGTGGCACAGGTCTCTAGCTGAACACACAGGGTAAGGGTTCCCCACTCCCTGGGCTGCTTCCTCCAAACTGGGACTTGTCCAAAGCTCTCTGGTTCACAGACATCTTCTGGTCTCCTGACAGTACCAAGTGAGCAGGAGCCCTCAGTCCCCACGCTGTCTGTAGGGAATGAGTGGTTGGCAGAGAGGTCAGGGACTGTGCCCATTTTCTTGTGCCCCATGTGGACCTGGCTCTCTAAGGAGCTGTTATTTTGGATCAGTGATGTTGGGAATGGCACATTCCCCTCTGATTTAGGTCACCCGCCTCACTGAGCATCTCTCTTCCCCTGGGGTTCCTCTCTACCTGCTGGAAGAATGAGAAGTTCCCTGGTGGACGTGCACCTGGGCATGCTGTAGGATGGACCCAAATATCCTAAATCTTTGAATACGTTATGAGTCCATTGAAATTTCAGAAAAAAAATCATGAGTGTTGTTTTGCCTTTGCTGTTCAGCATAATAGTTAACACAGGAACCAGACACAGGGAATGCTGGGGTTCAGATGCCAACTTGGGCATGTTCATTAATCTCTTTATGCTTTGGTTTAGGTATAAAATAGTAAGAAGATCACTATGAAGATTAAATGGTTAGCAGAATGCTTGACCAAGAATAAAACCCCAGTATGCAATCTTTTATCAACTTCACTTTCTAACACATGGTCCTTTATTCATTTAATCATGGCTGAAAACAGAACCCTTAATATGAGCAAGGGAACCTTTGGGGCTTTACCAGCAAGAGAAGGTTTTTAAGTTCAGAGTCCAGGGTTTTCATGAACACCTTTGTTCTATTCTTCACTTTTAAGAAGATTTAAAGAGTTTCTAACATACTCTTAGCCTTTGTTGTAGTTAACATTATAATAATAAGTAAAATACACTGATCAGTATTTTTTGAGGTATCTATGTATATTAATATGTTGAATTTTTGCTCTGAAAGATGAGGAAATTAGTGCAGTAACATTTCCTCTTAATTTCTTAGGAATTAATGATCTTAGGAACATTAATGTTCTTAGGAACATTAATCTCTGATTTATTATGTTATCTTACATTGTTAGAATTTATAATGTTTATGCCTTTTGTAGCCACAATTGCTATATTGGATTTAGCCTCAGATCTCTGTTAACTAGATCCAGTTTGAATTATCAATTAATTCATAGAAATAATAACAGATTTCTGAGGCTTTTGGTTTGCTTAATCCGTGAAGTTTAATGACTCCGGGATAATTTTTGGCTTTATATTTCTGTATCAGCTTTCTGGAAACATGGTGTGCCCTTTCCAACCTCTCTTGCAGGTTTTTAAAAATTTTGTTTTGTTTTGTTTTTGTATTTTAGAAATGTTCTTTTGTTGTAGATTTTATTATATTTTCTGTTTCATTGTTCTATTTTCACTTTTAAGAAAACCAATCAAGTGAAAGTTGGGCATCCTTTTTTCTTTTTGACTTAGGTATAATTTTTTTTCTATTAATCATGATCTCTTTGTAATTTTCCAACTACTTTTGCATGATTTTTCCTCAAGGTTATGCTCTTCCATTTCCACTCTGTTTTAAGTTCTTTCTGTTCTGATTTTGCTGCTTTCAAGTAGCTATTCCTTTCCTGCTTGGTTTTCATTATTATCTTCTCTTTCCCCTGAGGTCTGGGATGAAATTTTAACATCTTCTGAAGTCTGGAAGTTTTTTATTCAGTCTTTTTTCTTTTCTCTTAAGCCAGTGCCTACTAGTGTATTGGAGTTTAATAAGACATGGATGATAAATGAAAATGATTAGAAAAACAATGAAACTGTCATTATTATCATAGAAGACGTAAATTCTCACCTGCTTCTAAAACGAAAGGGAATCCAAACATGGTCCTATTTAAAATACATCTGTTTTCTTTAAAAAAATATGTAACCATTAACCGGTTATGGAATATACATCTATGCTAGTTTATTGTTTTTTTCTAGTTTGTTGTAATCATGAGTCAGCTGAATTTCACAGAATCTTTAGTCTGAAACCAATGAGATAATCATGTGTGTTTTCTCCTTTAATCTGTGAATATAGCAAGAGATATTTACAGATTTTTACCTATTAACTCAAATTGAGAAAAACCTACCTTGGTAAATTTTATTTTTACACTCATTTGAATGTAACTTCCTAATGTTTTGGTGGAGGTTTTATATTTATATTCATGAATTATCTGTGTCTATAGTTTTCCTTTATTTGCTGTCATAGTCAGGGTTGAGATTATCTCCTTTTTAGCATCTGGATCAGTGGTTCTCAACTGTGGTGATTTTGCCCCAGGAGAACTTTTTCATTGTTGTGACTGGAGGGCAGACGTTTCTGGTATCTAGCAGGTAAACACCAGAGATGCTGCTAAACCTTCTATACTGCACAGGGCAATCTTTCATTATGAAGAGTAATGCCAATTCCAAGAAACCAGTGCTACATTATTTTGATGATCAATTCTTTAAAGTCAGGTAAAATGCACCTGGATTTGGTTATAGCAATCTTCTGGAGTAATAAGATAATACTAATTTTTTATTGTACAGATAAAATGAGGTGTCATGATCTCAGGTTAATGTTAAGATAGCGCTTAGAAATCAAATTATTGGATCCCTTGCATGTATTTACTCACTTATTTCCTCATCAAATAGTGTTTTTTAAACTCATTCTATCCATGCAAAGGATTCCAATAAATAATGGACCTGGGCCAAATAAGTTGGACCTAGTCCTTAAGGAGTCTGGTAAGTATATCAAGCATGCAGATATGTAATTATTATCTAAACCCTGCAGTAGTCAGTACCATCGAAGGGCACAGACTAAATCCTATAAAAGGGACAGAAAGACAGAGGTATGTCACATCCTGGTCAGGGAATTAGAGAAGAAATCCAATAAAGTACTTTATGTAGGTAGATCCAGGGGGAACTGGGTGAGACAGCTTTGCATAGACAGTGGTGAGTCATGCTCAGAGGGCTTGAGAGAAATACTGTGAGCAATCTTGGTGCTAAGAAAAGCTAAAGCTTAATGATGGAGGGCCTTAAACCTCAGATTAAAAGTTAGAATTTCATCCTGTGGACAGCAGAACCCAGAGTCCTCGAGGTTACCTGGTTGCTGAATGTGAGTCTTTCTCCAGCAGAAACTATGTTGGAAGCCTCTTTGATCATATAGGAATTGATTAGATACCACTTCAAAAACTGAGAGCCCCACTCAGCTTCTTCCTATTTGTATTCTGGGTCCCTACCCAGGATCTCTTTCTGATTCTAGTCTGCTGCTGTTATGGCAGTATGTGTTTGATGATTACAATTTGCTCAGGCTTATCTGATTTTCTCCTAATCTCCTGCCTGTCACTAAAATTAATGTGTCTGGTCATGTTTCACAAATGAGGAAGCCAAAATTCTGTGAGCTAGAGGGATCTCCTGCTGTCTCTCAGTCCGTGTGGATAGAGAATAAAATGGATTTTGCTACCAAAGAAAGAGGGCAGACAGCTGCTGACTCCCAGGGGACCATACGACTTGCTAGGATCATTGCCCCCCTAATTTCAGCAGCCAAGACCACTGTTCTGTTCTATGTGAGTTCAACTGTGTACGACATCCAATAGTCTGCATAGATAAGCCTCGTCATTGTGACTAAACACTCAAGACTGAGAGAACAAATAAGAAGGAAGTTCTATCAATAATTCTAAGTAAATTAAAAAGGATAACACCTTCCAAAGGCACTTCAATTAAAAAGCTTATTATCACTGCCTTTCTCAGAATAGTGATTCATCAGTGAAGGCTCACGTCAGTAGAGCTGTTGATCAGTGAGGCAGAAATGCATACAGCCTGCATTTGCAAAATCCATTTCTTTCTGATAAACCCACTGAGTTTCCACTTATCCCGATTATGTAATGACAGATAAAATATGATGAACTCTCAGTTTTGAGCATCTCACTTTTGCAAACCCATCAGAACACATGAACACACACATGTATTTGTATTATATTTTATTATATATCATATATATAATATATGCCATATATTATATATATGATATATAATAAAATATAATATATAAATATATAATGGATTCATAGATTTAATGGATTCACACTTACATACACTCTATTATTTTTGTTATTGTTATTTGTGGTACTGGGGATTGAATCTGAACCTAGTCCTCAACCCCTGATATCTATCACCAGCCCCACCTCCCCCGCCCCCGCTTTTAAAAAATTTTTGAGACAGGGTCTTTCTAGCTCATACTGCCCTCCCAACTTGTGATTCTCTTGCCTCAGCCCCCTGAGTAGATGGGATTACAGATGTGTGCCACTACACCTGTCTCTTATACTATTTGGAAACATTACAAATGAAATTCATATATGTAGTTTTTAAAATACATATGCACACATGCATAAACAAATATAGGTATACATATGTGATATATGCATACAAACAGACACACAGGAAGACCCACATAGAATGCAGATACAGGATAAATTCAATATGAAACCCTTTGAAGTTCTAGAAGAAGGCAAAGAGAGAAGTAACATTTAGCAATGTGCAATCACAGTGATTAATAAAAAAAGCACTAGTGAACAGATTGACATAAGGAGAGTAGTAAAACTCATGAAGATTTTGAAACAATTTCTTGGCCTAACGTTGGCTAAAGCAGTTTTGCAATATAGAAACCATGGCCTCATCTTGATGCCATCGTAGAGGGACAGTTTATTGTGCCAACATAAATTGAGGGACTGTTGAAAATTATGGGGGAAAGGAAGGTGTAGGTTGGTAGCATTACAAGAGCAGGACTCAGGAAAAACAAACTCTCAGGAAAAGTCTGCCCAAAGCTCTGTGGAATATTAAAGTTGCTCACAGTAAAGAAGAATATGCTAACAGCAATGGCTTTGATTGTCATCTTACAACTCCCATTCTCAGGAGTAAATGTGGGAGACTGATGTGCTAGGAAGAGCATGGTTGACAGATTTTTCCTTGTTGAAATCTATTGGCAAATTCTCCACTATAAACTATAGTAATGAAAATAGCTCATATTTTGTACAACATGCAGAAGAGAGGGAGTGAAGACGGACCCTAGGGTGCATCTGGCCTTGATTGAGGAGCTTTCATATGTTATCTCATGACATTATCAAGAACTAATTTCCATACTCAATCAGAATTATCCTTTGAAACAATTCAGTATAAATGCAGAAATTTTCAAACCTGCCACTCTCCTCCCAAACTTTGTGTACACTCTTGAAAGCAAAATGTAAGATGATTTTTTTTAAATATCCATCTGAATAAAGGTTTTTATTTCTTTTTTTTTAAACAAATATATCTTCACTTGAAGCACCCAGTAGGGTGAGCTAGAGGTTAAGAAACATAAGGGCTTTGTGTCTGTCTGGCTTATATATCTGCAGAATTTTGCATTTTGGCATGGGTAACTATGGAAGCTAGCCTTGGTCTATTTAGAATCTCCAAATTCTCAGTATAAGGGCAAAGACCACAATAGTAACATGTATATGATGATACAATTCTCACTCTTCTCTTTTTTCCATATGGTTGTGGGTAGTTACAGTCTTCTGCTGGGAGAAGTATGAATTAATGGCAAGGAATTTGGAGAGTTATTGACATTTGGGAGTTTACATTTATAAAAATCTTTCTGGGTGAGAACCAGCCTAAGACATTACCTAATCATGAATAATAGAGAAAGATGAGAAAATGCTAACCAAACTTTTTAGGATTCTGCCAGATTTCTGTTTTAATACCTGTTGCTCCTGGGAGCCACTGTGATGGAGGAGTGCCACAGTCTGGCTGGGCACAAATGCCGCAGTCTGGCTGGGCACACAATCACGAGCCACCACACAGCTTGTAGATTCAAACAGCAACTCTTTATTCCCAAACTCACACCAGCCGTCTACAATCACGTCCTGGGGAAATCCACGTTCTCTGCCCAAATCCACCTCCACTGGGCATCTGTCTCCCAAATATACTGTCTGAATCCCGTGAGAACTCAAGGGGAACTCAGGCAGCAGGATACGCCCTATTCCCAGCAGGAATAATCTTAAACCTTAAACCTGGAACCTAAACTGGGAACGCCCTAAACCCGATTATGTTAAACCGGGAACACCCTAATCCGCCCTGGTCCTTGAGCAAGGTCAACTACATTCAATGTCACTGCAAAATGTCAGCAACATGGGGTACGCTGGCAAGGAAATTGTCATACCTACTTGGCTAATGGCTCCCAGCAGAGGAGGAGAGTCAAGGTTTGTAAGGAATAAGCAAGGAGACTTAAAAATACCTCCAAACTGGAAATCCATATGTAACAAAATGAAATTAGACTCTTATCTCTCACCCTTTGCAAAACTCAACTCAAAATGGATCCAGGACCTCAGCATTAGACCAGAGACACTGTACCTAGAAGAAAAATTAGACCTAAACTCCATCATGTTGGCTTAGAAACTGACTTTCTCAACAAGACTCCTAAAGCTCAAGAAGTAAAATCAAGAATCAATAAATAGGATGATATCAAACTAAAAAGCTTCTTCATAGCAAAGGAAACAATCAAGAGTGCAAAGGGAGAGCCTACAGAATGGGAGAAAATCTTTGCCACGTACACCTCAGATAGAACATTAATCTCCAGGATATATAAAAAACTCAACACCAAAATACCAAATAACCCCATTAATAAATGGGCAAAGGAACTGAACAGATACTTCACAGAAAAAGAAATATGATAGGTCAACAAATATATAAAAAATTGTTCAATATCATTAACAATCAGAGAAATGTAAATTAAAACTATACTGTGACTTCATCTCACTCCAGTCAGAATGGCAATTATCAAGAATACAAGAAACAATAAATGTTGGTGAGGATATGGGGAAAAAGGTACACTCATACATTGCTGGTGGGAATGCAAATTGGTGCAACCACTATGGAAAGCAGTATAGAGATTTCTCATAAAACTTGGAATGGAACCACCAATTGACCCAGTTTTTCCACTCCTTGGCATATACCAAAGGACTTAAAATCCACGTACTATAGTGACATGGCCATTCAACTTTTATAGCAGCTCAATTCGTAATAGCTAAGCTATGGAACCAACCTGGTACACATACAAAATAGAATATTACTCAGTTATAGAAAAGAATGAAATTATGGCATTTGCTGGTAAATGGATGGAACTATAGACTATCATGCTAAGTGAAACAAGCCAATCTCTCCAAGCCAAAGGCTGACTCACAATAGGCAGGTGGGGGAAGGAAAAGGGGAGGCTCACCAGATTGCACTGGGGGGAAGTGATGGGAAGGGAAGGGGGATGGAATGAAAAAGACAGTAGAAATAATCCGACATTAGGGGCTGGGGTTGTGGCTCAGCAGGAGAGTGCTCCTCTAGCACATGCAAAGCCCTGGGTTCCATCCTCAGCACCACATATAAGTAAATAAAAAAATAAAATAAAAGTGTTGTATCCAACTATAACCCAAAAATAAAGTATTAAAGAGAACCTAACTTTAAAAAAATAATTGGACATTATTTTCCCATGTTCATATATAAATACACGACCAGTGTCACTCCACATCATGTACAACTACAAGAATGGGAAGTTCTATTCAATGTATTATCATTCAATATGTCAAAACATACTCTGTCATGTATAACTGCCGCAGTCTGGCTGGGCACAAATCACGAGCCACTGAAGCAGGAACAAACTTTATTTCTGAACTCCACCAGCACACTCCACACACGCTCCCCAGGAATTCTCCCGAACGCCATGCGGCTCCTCCAGGAACCAACAACCGGAAAATCCCTCCTCCGGCACTTCCCTAACCAATGGGAACTCTCTGGGAATCCCTGCAAGAGCTCAAGCGGAACTCAACGGGGAACTCCGCCAGAACTCAAAAGTCATCATCTTAATGGCTCGCTGGCGTCACCTCTCAATCACTACTTCTGGCAAAAATGCCATGCGTCAACCCGACTCGGCTGTGGCCCTCAACATATAACTGAAAAAAAAAAAAATAAAAAATACAAGTACTATAAAAAAATGCCTCCAGAGGAGAAATGATGAAACTGCTGATGGAGATGATGTGGCAGCCCACAGAGAGGCTGTGCGAGGCACCAAGTGGAAGACGGAGGAGGAAACAGAAGACAGACCATCCAGCTGGCTCAGTAGCTTGAGGTGCAGGCACAGGGGCAGCCGAAGGCACCCCCGACAAAACATCCTCTGGAAACGCTAGCAACCAGGAGAGAAATCCTAACAGACTGGGAAGGTTTGCAGGATGTTGTAAAAATTGAGAAGAGAGTAGTGGATAGGTTGTATTGAACAGAGGTACACAGATCCTAGAATGTTCCTAAGAAATAGAAGGAGTCATTTTGTCTGGCTTCAGAATAAGTTTGTGCGTATTTAGAGATACAAAAATAACAATGGATATGGTGCGTCAATTACACATCAATGCAAATCGCAGACTTCTATGTTTACTGTCATGTTATTCTACTTAATACTTAACAACTCTGTGGAAACATACACTGTCTAACAAACCCAATGTCACATATCTAGTTTTGATTTAAATTATAAAGAAATTTATAATTCAGCTAGATTTTTTTTAAAACAATCAGAGCTGTTTAATGATGGAATATATTGGTCAAAGTACCTGGGAAGTATCCAAGTACACAGGTATTGAGCACCAGTTGGGGGACTGGTACTGGTAAGATTTTGAAATGAATGAGAATTAAGGTCATTAAAAAATTTAGGATACTATGGCAATAGGATCTATGAATAAATAAGCAAAACATTAATTTTTATCTCAGCCTGGACATGAATATGCCTTGGAAGATACCTCCTCTGCTCTGTAGCATTTTAGAGGCCATTTCTCTGGAAACTGCTGGTGCAGTGCAAATTACATTGATAAATTCTTCCTGCATGTAGCTTATGGCCAATTTGTCTGCAGACCTTAAATCTGGCAGAATTTTATGGGCTGAGACACTATGAAAGTGTAATTAAGAGACACTTTACATTTGTAGGTTCTAAATGATGACTTAAGGGCAGGGAGGTATTTTTTGTTTTTTTTTTAAGGTGAAGAACAACAGTACAAATAAAGAAAATTACCTTTCATCTGATGTAAATGAAATGCATTCTGAAGTGGAAAGTTTTGGAAACACAGAAAAAAAGCCTTAAAAGATATGAAAATAACAATAACCCTTAAACCCAACTGCCATAGATAATTAGCAATTCAGCACAGACCCAACAGTTCAGCAAATTCCTTCCAGATCCTACTGATAGTAGGGAGGCAATGTGTTACATAACAGGGGTTCTCAAAGGCTTTGGCATCTGAACTTCTTTACAGCCTAAAAATTATTGAAGATACCCCAAAACTTTTGTATGGGTTTTGATATTGATATTTGTTGCTATATTAAATGTTAAATATTAAAATGGGTAGAAAAATATTTATTTATTTAAGACAGCAGTAATAAATGTTACATGCTAATTAACCCAAGTGATATATTTTAGTGATAATAACTATAGAGATAATAATTATTTCAAAAACAACAAAAATTTACTGAAAACAGAGGCAGTATTTTTCAAATCTCTTTAATTTCTTTTTTCTTTTAAGAGAGAGAGAGAGAGAGGGAGAGGATTTTTTAATATTTATTTTTTAGTTTTTGGTGGACACAACATCTTTATTTTACTTTTATCTGGTGCTGAGGATCGAACCCAGTGCCCCGCGCATGCCAGGTGAGCGCACTAAGCTTGAGCCACACCCCAAATCTCCTTAAATTCTAATAAGAGAAAACAATCAAAATTTCACACTTGCTTCTGCATTTAAGTTATTGTGATATTTTGTTTTGGCTAAAGTATATAATGGAAATGTAGTCTCATATAGAAATGAAACTTAAAAAGAGAAAAGTAATTGAATAGCCTTTTCAGACAATTGTGATGTGTCCTATAACCTTTACAAAATTCCACTGTATATGAATTAAATACACAGAATGTCTTGGTCTGTAATGCCTTAATATCATCATGAAAATATTTTGATATGAAATAACCCCTAAGAGCCTTAGGGACCCCCCACAGTTTCTGTACTAGACTTTGAGAACCCCTGCTTTATATATATATTCTACTTTTGTAACTTGATGGTATGTTTCAAATATTCTTAATTAAAAATTAAAATGTATTGTATGATTTAGATAGGAACTATCCCCAAAAGCTCATGTGTGAAGAAATGCAAGAATTTTTAGTCAAAGCGTGAGATTATAAAATGTATAATCTAATCAGTGAATTAATTAATTAATTAATCGATCCACTGATATGGATTAACTGGGCAGTAACCATAAGTATGTAGGTAGAACATGACTGGGGGAAGTAGGTAACTGGGGGCGTGACTTCTGGGTTTATATTTGTCCTTGATGAGCAGAGATCCCTCTGCTTCCTGGTTGTCATGATCTGAGCTACTTTCCTCTGCCAAGCCCATCTGCCATGATGTTCTGCCTCTCCTTGGGCCCCAACCAACCGAGTCAGCTGACTAGAGGATTGACCTTCTAAAATCATGAGTCAAAGTAAACTTTCCCCCCTCTAAATTGTTCTTGTTGGATCACAACAACAACAGCAACAACAACAACAAAAGACTGAAAATAGAAATTGATACCAAGAAATGGGGTCATTTCTGAGACTAACCTGACTATATGGTTCAGAAGCCTTTGGAGCTGTTTGTCTGGATAAGGAATTTTGAGAAGTTTATAGATATAAGCTAGAAAAGCTTTTGAGTGCTGCAAATGGAGTTTAATGGGCAATTCTTTTAGGAGCCCAGAAAACCAGAATGCTGACAAGACTGTGTACAGTAAAGACGGTGTTCACAAGGTTTCAGAGAAGGAGGACTCTATTGGAAATTGAGCTGTTGTGCTCAGGAAAGATTTAGCCATTTTTTATTCTTCAAATAGGACAAAAGAGCAGATATTTCTTTGAATCCTCAGCATCACTGAGTATATTTTGTTAAGTCATCTTTGTTTGTTATTAGGAGAAAAAGTAACGTTTCTCTGCACATTAACGGGGTTGATGTTTTTAGGCTGATTAGTCACTATTGTGAAAGTGTTTTTAACAGACAACTCCCTGAAATTAATGTCAATCATTTTGTCACTATGAAAGGTGCTTATAAATCCCCCCAAATATAGAAACAATTTCTCTTGATAATTTTATATAACAACATTGCAAGCAGAGGCACGTGTGTGTTGTTTACTAAAATTGCTATAATAAAGGACAAATTGGATGCTTAAGCCACAGGAGTGCGTTCTCTCACAGTCCTTGCAGCCAGGACTCCAGGTCCAGGTGTTGGCAGGATTGCTCTATTCTGAGGGCTGTCAAAGAATCCTGTTTGATGCCTTTTGCCTAATTTCTGATGTGTTTTTTCCCCTTTTCTTTTTTGAAATCTTTGGTGTTCCTTGGTTTGTAGAACTATCTCCCCAATCTCCGTCTCTGCCTTTATCTTCAAAAGGCACTTTATTTTTTATTTTTCAATATAAGAACAATAGTCTTGTTGGATAAGGACCTTCTCTGCTCCAGGATAATCTCAACATAAGTTCACTGATACTATCTGTCATGAGGTTAACTCCAAATTAAGTCACAGTATAATACATTTGGAAAGAAGGCTTCAACATACAAATTTTAGAGGAACAGAATTGAATCCAAAACCGTGCTTCACATCTAGAGCTTCATAAAATTTAAAGATTCAATTTGAACCCTAATATTTACCTCCACTCCCAGTAAGAAGCTTCATGTCTTTTTGTGGCTTATGTGGTTGGGTATAATAGCAACATATTCGTCCTTTATAGTGTCAAAATCATCATCATCACCATACTGATTACATTTTTTCCAGAATCACACTGATTACAGAGGGCTTCTCCATGCTTACAGTCCCTTGGTTTTCTTGGCTATTATAAGAAATGTGGGATTGAGATTATAACACCCATTTAAAAAGAATTTGAGGCTCATATCGATTGCCTTTCCCCATGTCACGGGCAAAGACACCTAGACACAAGATGTGTTTTAATGACCAACACTGTGGGTGAGAGGCGAGAATCAGTAAAATGTTCTTTTATTAACAACAACAGAAAGAAAACAACAAATATAGCCTGCAGAGTGGTAAATATAGCATACAAGAATGGTAAATTATAGCTTAAGTAAAAATAAATCAGTTTCCTAAAATAATTATTTCTAATATTTTAGGAGAATCGTTGCAATTTTTAAATTTTATGTTTTAGAATCTTTGGTTGTTATCTTAAGCTTTGTAGTTCGAAGATATGTTTATGAGCTTTATGATCAAGTAGTTATGTAATATATTATACTAATATAGTTATACTCACATAAAATTCTCTGGGTATCTTGATTGTTCCAATCATCAGTAAATATAGGATGAATTGGAACTAAATAATCAGTGGCAATATTTAATCTTACGTAAGATTTTAACCTCATAGGATTTTTTTCCAACACTACCATTAGTTTATCATGTTATTATATCCATCGAAACGTAAATATTCTGTAAATTTCACTTATTATTTTAACATATTAAGAATAGTGGTATTGACAGTCTTTTTATATCTCTAGTAATGACAAAGCTTCTCATCTTTATAATTATCATTTACATTTCTAATATCAAGATCATTCAGGGGCTGGGGTTGTAGCTCAGTGGTAGAGCACTTGCCTAGCACTGGGTTTGATCCTCAGCACGACATAAAAATAAATAAATAAAATAAAGGTATTGTGTTCATCTACAGACTAAAAATATTTTTAAAAATCAGTCAGAATTTAAGTCTACATTTTGATTCCAATTACAAACTCGGCCACCTGTAAATCCACAGGGAGACTTAAGAAAGGAAGTTCATCGCAGCAGCAACGCAAGGCCAGTGGAGTCCACCTGTGTGTGGTAGAGTGGAAACGCATGTGTAGTGAATGGTCTAGAGTAGTGAGGTGAATGTATCCGAATGGTTGGCTGAATCTCCGAAGCAGATTACTGACTGAAAAAAGCATTTTAGAAGAATGTGTATAATGTGGATCTATTTTTATGAATTTGAAGAACATGCAAAACACAGAAACATTGTTCAAAAATACACATGATATGATCAAAGCACTTAAAAAAGCCGGGCAATGAGAAACTCAGAATTCAGAGTCAAGGTTTCCTGAGTGGCAGGAATGATGAGGTGGAATTTCACTCAGGATTATCCATGATACTCATAACGTCATACGAATATGACAGGTTCATTTTATTATCCGTGCAACTTTTCTCTTGTACGAACTTAATATTTAATCAAGACTTACCTTAAGTGGTTGATCTGACATGTAGCGCACTCTCTATCATCCAGCTCCAATGTTGTGTCTGCTGGAACCGTTAAGAGGGAAGAAGATACAGGATGGCTATTTGAGTCCAGCATCCCTGACAGGGTCAGTATCGACTCTCTGCCTAGTACGTGCCTCTGCTCTGCTGGAAAATTTACAGTTGGTTGAGAGAAGGCAGAAATGAATCAGGCCCAGTTCTTGCCCTTTTGGCACTTCATGAGCCATTCAAGGAGACAAGGTTTACCTTGAGAAATAACCAAGTCTGCTTTTCTCATTTCTTGTCTGGGTCCTTGTAACAATTCCTTGGTGGGTAAAGAAAAATGGCTTAGGTCTACCTCTGATTCCTCTAGCACAGAGAGAGCACTTTCTAAAGCGTCTGATGAGAAGCACAGCAAACAAATTAAAATTCTTGCAATCAGGCCTCCAGTGCCTGCAGCAGTTTCCAGCCTCTGTGCCGCAGCCTGAAGGCCGTTTGCTCTCTGCCTTCAAATCGTCAGGCATGGCTCTCACCAGCTCCACCAAACAGAAGTCCCTGGCACTCTGCTCCAGACTACTTGCTCCTGCTTACACTATTTGTCCCACACTTGGCAAGCCTGTTCATCTCTCTCTTTGCACAAGCAACTCTCTTTGAGTGGGCCACAGGATTGCTTGTACATAGCTCCACCTGGGCAGTGCAGATCTCCTTTCCTCAACCTTAACCTAGAGTCGGTCTCCACACTCCACATTCCCAGAGGCTCCTTCACTTCCCCATTCCCACATCACATATATTCCACAGTGCACAGTGATGAACGCTCTGCTTCTCTGTAACCTTGATGATTTCATGAGATCCCTGAGGTGCATGGATCTCAGGGTTTTATATAAGAGATGACATTAGTAACAAATAAAAACAAATAAGCCACAAGGCAATATTTACAAATGAAAAAAAAAAAAGAATGATTCTAATATAGGAGTTTATAGGCTAGGGTGGATGTCTTCATGGAAAAGATAGCATTTGAGATGATCTCTAATGGATGGACTTAGATCAGCAGGGAAAGAAAATAACATTCATAAAAGTGAAACACAAAAGAAAAATTATAGAGGGCAGAATTTGAACGTTTCCTTGGGAATAACTAAAGCACAAGATTGACTAAGTAGGAGGTGCATCCTCTTGTGGGGCTCACAGTTGGAAAGGAACATATGACTTAGGTAGGAAGATCATTGGGAATCAATCCTGCAGGAAATGGGAAGGGCAGTGGGGACTTAGATCATCAAAGTGACCTGATGTGACTCTTAAGTCAGCACTGAGTAACTGGAGCAAAACTGAAAGTGGAAATGTCAAATCTGAGCTCTTCCTCGGCCCTGATTACAAGTACACAGGGAGCCTGAACAGTACCTGCCTTCGTCTTCCTCAAGGAGGATGCTGGCAAATTGGAGGCTGTAGGCAAGACTGACACATTCCAATTATCTTCCGAAAATGAAAGAAGCGGAGGAAGTACACCCAGCTGAAGCCTGGGGAACTGTGAAGTGCCTTCAGTAATTGTATGGTGGCCTTTGGTGAGCTGGGATGGAGACTGCTGGGCGAGGGGAAAACCCAGCAAAGCAAAATGCTTTCCTCCATTTAGCAGTTTCTAGAAATAGATCGAGATCACAGTGTTTGCATGCTCCTGGCGAGTCTCCACGGAGGAAGAAATGTCCTGAGGAGAAGAGCCCTCCCATCGCTGGCCAGCGAACAAAACCTGCCTCTCCCCACCTTCTACCTTCCCAGGTCCCTTCCAGCCCAGGGAGCCTAGTGTAAAACCAAGGACGCTGGAGTGTGGCTGCAGCCATACAGGCCACTACTGTCGAGGGCTCAGGGGACCCCAGGTGACAGCACTCTTAATGCAAAGTAGGAAGTAAGATACTATTTTTACTACAAAAATTAAGAGGGTGTGAGAGAATGAGGCCCAAGTACACTATCACAAGGAGCTACTGACCACAAAGCAAACCCCTTCTACAGGTCAGGAGGCCAGGTGTCCACAAAACTCTCTGATGTTGGGTCCTGGACTCTACAGGGTTTATGGCTCAGAGAAGAACAGAATGTGTATTTTCAGAGGGTGGTGAGTCCTCAAGGAGACGAGGGGACGAGGCTTTCCATTCCTGGTCTCTTCTACCAAAGCCACAGTCTGGTAAAGTCATTTCTCTGCCCTGGAGGGTGAGTGACTAAAAAGAAGGAGAGGGGCTGGAAGAGCCTGATACTAGAATCCGAAGGAAGACAGTGGGAGCAGGCAGGCGTGGCCTCACCTAACAAATGTCCAAAATGTCTGTGCTCTCTGTACAGCTGGAAGAAGCCAGGAGGAAGCCAGGCAGTCACTGGAAGAGCCCTCGTGGGACTCATTGGATTGGTTTATAGGTAGGAAGGCAGACAGGAAGCAGAGGGGTGAGCACTGGCAACTATACAAAGGGACTTTGGGGAGTTTCACAAGGCAGATGGCTTTGACCTTCAGAACAACAGTAAGGTGAACATTTCAGACACAATACACAGAGGCATGGGTTTTGAAAGGGCATGAGATATCTAGGAAATTTCAAGAATTCCATGTAAACCTGGGTAGTAAGCAAAACCCCTAACACTGTCAAGATGCACAGATGGGTCTGTTCTTGGAATGGTGGGGGACTTGGTTTCTCCTCTGGGACAGCTCAGCTTCTCCTCTGGCTGTCACAGAAAGCAGCTGGTTTCAGTTCAGGTCTCTCCTTGTTTGATGGAGCCCAACAAATTCTTCTGTAATTCAACTGAATTGCCTGACCTTTCCTTAACAGTGGAGTGAGGAGGAGGGAAGCAAGATGGTTAAAAACAGGACCCTTATTTTACAGGAGCACCTTCTACAGACCAGGAGGCCAGGTGTCCACTACACTAAATCTGGAACAAACCAGAGCAAGGACCCTACAAAAGGAGTAAAAGGAAGCACTGAATACTTAGCAGAAGAGGGAGCCTGCACAGACAGGATAACTCCAGGTATAATGGGGGACACTTGTCATGCCAGAGATGTGGCCAGTCTTCATCTATGTCTGCTTTGACTTCATTATGCAAAGTTTATTATGGATTGGAGTTTATACCTAGCTAATGATGTAAGTAGGAGATGACAAGAGCTCACAGAAGGTCCACTGTAAAGAAGTGGGACACAGGGGGCTCACGTGCCCGTACTTTACTTCTGAGGTGAGATTGACAGAAGAGCTACTGTTTGAGGGTGGGGCTGGGGAGGAGCAAAGGTAAGTTGCTGGTGTTTCGGTGAGCAGGTGGGGACTGCTCAAGCTGTTAGGATAACCACCTGAAGCTGATGCAGGGGTTCTGGGAGCGACTCCCACAGGGAGAAGGTGGGGATCAAAAATACTAGTGGGTCAATTCAATGGAAAAGTAGAGATTGTCTGGCTACTCCCTTTGGGGTTACCTGATTTTATCCAACCTTTTGTGACTTTCTTGTCTTGAGCTATTAATAACTTGTAGGTAATTGACAATAATGCAAACAATTCTTCTTAATACTTTTGTCCAGTGGAGAAGATAATTGGCTCTTTCCCCAGATCCCCTTGGTAAAGTCATTTTTTAAATCAATCTTTGAATTTGTCAACATTTTTAATGGTATGTGTCTTTACACATATGTATGTATATCCGATTGATCATTTGAAGTAGTTATAACATCTTATCAGTCTCCTCATTAATTAATAAGTTAAGTAAAATCCTTGATTTGCACTAAGCTTATATTTGTGTGAGTCATATTTTACCTTTAAAATTATTTTTATATGTCCCTTTAGTTTGAACTTTATTTTCATGTGAATCTGAGGATCTAGCCAACTTTCTGCTTACCCTCACTTTCCAGTGACAGGAAATAGGCTTCCCAGTTTCCTAGATTATAATCAGAGTTCATGTTGGCTAACCCAGAAATCCACCAGGTGAACGACAGGTCATCTCTTTCCTTTTGGAGAAATGTTTAGGTACAGTGATTATTTCTTATGCTGTTTCCTCCGGGGAAGAACATGTGTGTGAAGCTGAAGACTGAGATAAGGATTTCTTTTCTTTCCTTTAGCGTTCTAAATGTCAACTGCTTATTTTTAACAAATACTGTGCTCTTGCTGATTTCTACCCTTCTCAAATCTCATTCTCTGCCTGCAAATTTATTAAATTTATTTAATTATTTCTGGAGAAAAAGAAATGTCAAAACCAACAGAATATAATCAACAATGGGGGAAGGTGTCTTGAGTATATTTGGGGTTACTTACTGTTCCCTTGGGATGCTTGAACCCTGTAGTAGATTTGACAGCTCCCTCCTATGGGGTTCCAGCAAGTTCTGTGCATACTCCTGTCTGAAGGGCTAGAACTCTTAATTACATTTATTTCTTGATGTATGCAACTCTCACTGAGTCGTGAGGTTCTCAAAAGCAGGGGAGAACCCTTTTTTGTTGACTTCTCGACATCAATCACAAGTGCAGAAAATGTAGCAAGTTTCTAATATGCATCCCAAAGTCTAGACAGCTCTCACAATCATGAAAAACCTTTCAGGTACAGAGCCAGAAGCTAGCTTCCTGTCATTTTCACCATTAGGTCACAGGCACATTCTTTTTTAGTTGAAAGGATCAAATTTTCTGCTCCCTCAATGTTGTGGAGATAAAGCATTCAAATACATTTCTAAAAGAGAAGACAGTTAGAATAATGCAAGCTACTAAATTAGAATTTTTCCACACATCCTCCGAGGATCATAGATATAGAAAGAATAAGTAAAAATGTAATTAGACCATGCCTGCCACATGATCAAGAGATAGAAAATATTAAAGATTCAGTTTATATTTTAGTTGGGAAATAAACTTCTGAAATTCCTGAATCGCCTCTGGGGCCTGTGCCAGATCTGAAGGTCATACAGGAGTGTGTGGAAGAAAGGAACATGTGGTGGTGGGGTCCTGGACAAGACAGACCTGGGCTGCGCAACTCCATGCTCCCAACCGGAAAGAGAGGTCCTTGAGAGGTAATGGAGGTGAGGGCTGGAGAGCAGGGTTGGGCGTGGACAACTCTGGAATCTAGGTGTCTGGGTGGAGGAAATAGGGGTGTTCTATGTACTATTCTAAATATTGTAGGTGTCTTTAAATTTTCATCATTGTTATGGCTGAGATATGAGGTGTCCCCCAAAAGCTCATGTGTGGGACAAGGCAAGAAGTTTCAGAGGTGAAACAATTGGGTTATGAGAGCCTTAACCTAATCAGTGCATTAATCCCCTGTAGGGATTAACTGGGTGATAACTCTAGGCAGGTAGGGTGCAGAGGGAGGAGCTGGGTCAATAGGGGGGTGCCTTTGGGGTTATAGTTTACCCATGATGTGGGAAGCTTTCTCTTTCTCTGCTTCCTGGTACAATGTCCTGAGCTGCTTTCCTGAACCATGCCCTTCTGCCATGATGTTCTGTGTCACCTTTGGACCAGAGCGATGGAGTTGACCAGCTCTGGGCTGAGACCTCTAAAACTGAACTCCAAATAAACTCTTCCTCCTCTAAAATTGTTCTTATCAGGTCCTTTTGGCCACAGCAGTAAAGAAGCTGACTAAAACAATCGCACAGTGTTGGAAAAATTCAAAAGACCAGGAAAAGGCCACAAAGGATGATAAAGAGAATGTGCTGTGTGAACACAGGATAAAAAAAATCTCTATTCCTCCCGGGACTTGACAAGAAAGTAGCTTGGAGAGAGGTCTGGAAGGTAGCACAGGAGCACCTCCCCACCGGGAGGAGCCTGGGAATCATATGTCCACATGGTGCCTGGACACTCCCTTGACCACTTTGGGGCTTCAGACCCCCTTCACTTCAGGAAGCCTTCAATACGAGTACTCAGCTTATACTTGAGTTCACTGTGGTTCTTGAATTTGTGAGGTTTAGCTTGCTGCCGAGACAAGAGTGCTGGGGATAGACAGGGAACCCACATGTAAACATTTCAGGCAGACCACCATGCGGGGGTGGGGGGGACCAGCAGATTTTAGATTTCAAGGGCTAAAGTAGAACCAAGGCTTAACTATGGAGCACATTCCTAAGCAGAGAGAGTGGAGTGATCCCTTGAGCTTTCCAGCTTGTTGTCTCCAGGTGCCATCTGGAGATGTTTGCTCTACCAAGGTCCACAGGGTACCTGGGTTAATCTGATGTTTTGTACTTACATGGAGAAATGTACAAAGTACAATGAAAGGAGTTGCTTTAGCTCCAGGACTTAACTCATCCCTGCATTGTATTTGCAAACTCACTGAGGCCAGGATTCAGATATGGAAGCTCATTAATAAAGGATCTTGGAGGATCTTCATCATCAAGCTCTGGAACCCATGTGGGTTGAACAATAGAGTCTGATAGCAATACACTACTGGGGAAAAGTTCAAGAAATAGAATGGGGTCAACTCACAAATGTCCTCATTGATAAATTTAGGAGACTGGGCAAAGTGGCATAGAGAGTAGGGGAGCCATTGAAAATATTCTTTCCTTTGATTTCCCCTTCACATATATTTTACTGCTTGTATAACTCAAATATAATTAGATATACCCTGTCTCTGGATGGAGAAGGAGTCTTTTTAACAGAAATGTCCTGGATATATAAGCTCCGTGGGCTCTCCTATTTAATGGCAGGACCTCAGTCCCTGAAGGGTTCCTCAGTGGTGTTCCATAGCTTTCACAAATTAGACCAGTCTGTCTCCTTGGTAATCAGATCAGTGCCATCCTGCTGCCATTACTTTCCCTGGGCCATGCTTTCTGTTACACTGAGCCCTGCCATTGATGCTGTGTTGTCCTGGGTTGGGATGTGAGCCTTGTGATGCTGGCTTTTGAGCTCTTGCTCAGGCCCCCGGCATGGCTCACGTTCCTACAGGCACTGGTGCTCCTCTGGCCACTCTGTTCCCCAACACCTTCCCTGCTCTGGCTTACGGCTCTAAGTAGCACCTTTTACCCATTTGCTTGGGTCCACACCATCTAGGCAGCCACTGTCACTATTACTTCCTGATAGGACAATGGTCCTTGTCTCCACTCTAGGTCTTTGTGATCCTCCAGAAAGTTTCCCCAGCACTCTATGTTGGCTAAGGTGTGAGGATGTTTTAGGTAGTGCCCACCTCATGCTGTACTGTTGGACCCCCTTCCCCCAATCCTCAGGTGCTATCACCAAGCCTGGCTCATGACAGCAGATTTCTTTTTCCCAAGGAACATTCTCCCTCTATGGATTCCTATCCTTTCTAGAGCTTTCATTCCACTGGGTTATTTCCATCCAGTTAACAGATGTGCACGGAGATAATGTTGGTATCAAAATCTTGGTACTATTAGAGTTCTTTCCCCGGAGGCTATTTAGCATCCATGTTAATAGTGGTTAATGGGAATAGGAAGTCACTTAATTTATATTCATTTCCCCCTTATTTCAAAAGCATGTCATGTTTTTTTTTTTACAGAAATTTTAAAAAATACAATAAAACAATAGAAAGAAAATAAATATCACTGGAAACTTTTCTACCCAGAGACAAATTCAGTTAATATTTGCTGATTGTCATTTATATTTATTATGTGACTATCCTGTACCCAGCATTGGGCTCAGCAATGACATTCAAAACAAAACCCAAATCCTCCCAGGCAGCCCCGATGTGAGTGTACCATGCGTTATTATTATGTAAACCCTTCTCTCCTTCCTGCTTCTGTTTCATAAAGCCTATTTCCGTTTATTTGTTGAAGATGACAAAGTTTTCTGACATTTTCTCCTGGATACTGAATTAAATCACATTGGGACGTGTGTCCTTCTTGAAATTTTCCAGACGTCTGTCTTTCTCCTGCATTGCAGCATTTTTTCCTAATAGAGTACCTCATGTGTTCCCTCTATTTATTCTCAGCCAGTGATTCAGCTTACTGTCATCTTCAGTGTTTGTCAAAAAATAAGATGAGTGGACTGTCTTTGGCTCTCCTCTGCCCACTTAGGCGCTGTCTGAGTCTTTTCCTCCAATCTGATCTTGGTGGACGTGACCCCAGTTCCAGTGGTCAGTTTGCACTGGGCGATCACTTAGCACACTGTGTTGGTGGAGTCAAGAGCCCTCCCTACCCTCAGTCCCTGATGCACTGTCTTCTGAATCATCAGATGAGGGATGTGGGGTACGTATGTCAATGTGCTCTAGTCCAGGGTGGCTCTTTTCAGCCCACATAAAAGATTTTCTTTGTGAAACCTATTCATCCCAGAATTCACTGTTTCCCAAGTAGCTCCTTCCTTCCAGCTGTGGTCTAAGAGTGTTGCATCTAGGGGTAAAAATGGCAGCAGAGGACAGTCCCTCAGGAATCTGCACCCAAAGAACAGATAGGCAGCTGCTCAACCTTCAGATTGGTTCCAACACTGGGCAGTCCTAGAACTTGAGGGTACACCACAGAAGTAAAAGCACCTTTCTGTTTTTAATTAATCTGTTTCATAAAAGGAAGTCTGGGTAGATTTTTTTCTCCATCTGGTTAAACTCACTAGAATTAGAAGAAAAATTCCTCATTTTAATATTAGGCTTTCGGTCCATCCTAATAGACTCTGTAGTTAATCTTCTGTTTCTTCTTCCCTGTGTCTTCATTCATATTTTAATTGGAAATTGGAGGAGACCTCTTTATGCCACTACAGATTCAGGTTTCTCAATAATAACGATAGATGCTTTATTGAACAATGAGGTATCTGATACTTTTCTAGCTGCTTCATTTATATTATTGCTTTGATTGTAATCCTGGGAGATAGCTGTTATCTTCATCTTACAAAGAAAGAGTCTAAAGCTTAGAAGTTAATAAAGGATTTGCCCAAAGGACACTGAACTTGAAAGATGCATGGACTAGAGACAAACCCAGGATTCTCACATCCAAGCCCTTGACCTTCCTGGTCCCCTAACATCTTTAGGGTTATTTATCATGTTTTAGGACACCTCTCTACAAATAAATTAAGATGGAGCTCATGCAAAATTTTCATGGATACTGTATTACAGGTAAGGTACAGAAAAGTTTAGCACTTTAATGCAATCCATTCTTCCTTCCTTCTTTCCCTCCTTCTCCTTTCCCCCCCTCCATCCCTTTTACTTCAGGCTCTCTTGTCTCAGGAGTCCACATCTAGTACTACTTTCTACATGTGTAAAATCCCAAGCTGATTGGGAGGGAGGTGGGGGGCAACAGCTGCCACGCATGCATAGTGTAGACATAAAATTAGGAGTGATTAACTGAAGGGTTTTTTTTTTTTTTTGTACATTGGTGGACAGAGGGCAACAGTGTCCTCCCAAGAAATTAAGAGCTGCAAAGCTTTCACTGAGCGCTCTGGTGAAGCAGGTTGATGCCCTACAATAACAACATGGAAATGTGGCTTATACTCTGCATGCACCGTTAGTTTACCCCTGTCACTTGAAACATGATGGAAATGGCTCTGACAGGTGAAGAGAGAAAATGTGGGAATCCTCAGATTCTAGTTCTTCTTTCCATAGCCAACAAGTATAGTTGATGGAGTTCACAAACTTACATTGCAAATATAAAAGCTATATTTCCCATATGAACTCAGTAATATCATGCTTTTTATTAGTAGTTGCACTTAGAGAGTACAAATAGCAATGCCTGTTTGGGACAAAAGTAAATATTAGTAAGTTAAGTATTTTAGATTGGATAATGAAGCAAGTTATATTAGACCATTTTTTAGAAAATGTTCTTGACAGAATTGTAAAAAATCGATTTTTTCCACTAAATGAACCTTTAAATCCATTTATGTTCTCAATACTTATACATTTGTAGTGAGACCAGCTCCTTCATTCCTGCATAAGTATATCCCCAAGCTTCATCCCCTTACCCACATGGATTATGTACACAAATCTAGGTATATAACGAACATATTAAAATATATGTAATAAACTTTGATGTACAACCCACCAGGATATGATGAGCTCTGTTACTTGTCCTTTTTGAGCGGACTGTGTTCTCTGTACACATTAATTTATAGTGACAGTTCACAGGAATTACTTTAGTGGGCCTGTCATTTATCTGCCCCACAAGGAAATCAGTTTGTCAGACATACTGGCTGGAATGT
Source organism: Marmota marmota marmota (assembly GCF_001458135.2). NCBI lineage: Eukaryota > Metazoa > Chordata > Mammalia > Rodentia > Sciuridae > Marmota > Marmota marmota. The sequence continues at coordinate 48,751,849 of NW_025999977.1, read as the reverse complement.
ATGGCAATACCTGTCAGAAATCTAAAGCTACTGGTCTCAAATAGCCCTTACAGAGAAACAAGGCATTGAATCCTACTGGCTAGCAGGAAAATAAGATGGGTTTCAGATAGTGTCTCAGGAAGAAGCACTGTGTGTCACTGATGAGCTTAGAGATAGTGTAGTCTGCAACACATAAAGGCTACCAATATTCTAGAGGAAGACTCTGTCCTTTAAAATAGTTCAAGACATACTTCTACTATAAAGTTTGGTCATTTAAAGTATATGGTTCAGTGTGTTTTGGTGTATCCAAATAGTTATGTATCCTTCACCGCTACCTAATGTTGGAATATTTTAGTTACCTCCAGAATAAATGTATACTCATTATTAATCATTCCTCATTCTTGACTTCCCTGCTAAATCCAGGTTTCCATTCATCTGTTTTCTGTCTCTATACCTGTTCTACACATTTCATTTTAGTAAAATTATATAATATCTAGTCTTTCAAGACTGACTTTTTTACATAGTTTTCAAGATTCAGCTATGTAGTAGCATTTACCAGTACTTCATTTTTATTGCCAAGTAATATTCCAATGTACAAATATATTTGCCACTTTTTATACACCAATCAATACACGGATGTTCACTTGACTTGCCTCCATTTTTGGTTATTATGACTAATGCTGCTACAAAAATTAAAAAAGATTTTGAACGGACTCATGTTTTCTCTTTTCTTAGGTAAGTATATTTCTATTCAAATCTTTTCCCATTTTTGGATTGTGTTATCCTTTTTGTTGATTTGTAAGAGTTTTTTATGTTCTGATACAAGTTCCTTATCAAATATACGTGTTATAGTTTGGAACTGGAATGTCCCTAAAATTTTAGGTGTTGGAAGCCTGGTCTCCAATTCACCAAGGTTTGAGAGGTGAGACTTTTTGACAATAATTAGAGCTCTGACCTCAACAGTGGATTAATCCATTGATAGCTGAATGGACTAATGGGAGGTGGAAGGATAAGGTCACTGGAGGTGTGACTTGGTTGAGTTTCTCTTCCTCAGCTGCCTGGCTGCCAGGATCTGAGCAGCCTTCCTCTGCTACACCCACCCACCATGATGTTCTGCCTCATCTCAGGTCCAGAGAAAAGGAGTCAGCTGTAACATGAACTGAGACCTCTGAAATATACTTTTCTCCACTATTGTTTTTGCCAAGTAATTTGGCCATAGCCATGAAAAACTGGCTAACACAGTATGGTTGAAACTATTTTCTCCCATTCTGAGGTTATATTTTCTTTTTCTTAAGTGTATCCTTTTAAGGACAAAGTTTCTATTTTTTTTTAAAGTCATGCTCTTTTGTGTGTGTGGGTGTGCACACGTGTATGTGTGTGGTGCTGGGGATTGAACCCAGGAATTGAATCTTATGCATGCAAGGCAAGCACTCTACCAACTGAGCTATATTCCCCAGCCCAAAGTTTCTAAATTTGATAAAGTTGTATCTATTTTTTTTTAGTCTCTTTGTTTTGGGTGACGTGTCTCAGACAATATTGCCTGATAGAAGTTCCCCAATATTCATTCACATATTTCCTTCTAGTACAATTGTAGATTTAGCTCTTAAATGTAGGTCTGTGATTCTTTGAGTTTGTTTTGTTTATGGTATGGTGTAAGGTAGTGGCAAAACTTCTTCTCCTTTCTCCTTTTCCTTTCTTTCCACCACCCTCCTCACAAACACTATTTATTAAAAAGGCTACTTTTTGCCCATTGAGTTATCTTGGCATACTTGCTCAAAAAAATCAGTTCATCATAAATGTAAATGCCTATTTTCCACAGATAAAGGCTTAATTCCATCCTGCTGTTGGCATCTGTCTGTGCCAGTATCACTGTCTTGATTGCTGACATTTTAAAGTAAGTTTTACAATTTTTACAACTTTTGTCTTCTTTTTCATAATTGATCTGGTTATTCTGAGTCTTTCCATTGCCATATGAACCATTTTTAGGATTAATGTGTGAGCTTCTGTGAAGAAAAACACAGCTTGAATGTAGACAGGGTTAAGTTGGTCTGTGGCTCCACTGGAAGCTTATTGCCCTGTCAACAGTTTTTAGTTTTCCAGACTGTGACCGGAAAAAAGAAGACAAAAGATTCAAAAGTTTCAAAATCATGAATTAAAGATAGGACAGCCCTATCAAACTTGTAGGAAAAAAATAAAGGAATTATAAAAGAAGACCATGAACACTTGTGTGTCCACAAATATTAAACAAGGAGATTTTTCAAAGTTCAGAAAGAAAAACAGTTACAGAAACTAATTTAAAAATACATAAGATGTCTGAATTTCTGTTTACCTAGAACAAGTGAAGAGTCTGAATGAGCAATCAAAACTTCCCACCGAGAAAAGCCTGGAACCAGACGGCTGCATTAGAAAATCCTGTTAAATATTGAAAGAATTAACAGCAACCCATCACAAACTCTTCCAAAAAAAGAAGAAAAAGAAGCATTTCTGAAAGCTTCCAAGAGTCTGATATACCTTGATCCAGGAGCAGATGAGGACATCCCAGGAGCAGAAAACTAGGGCCAGTATTGATGGAATATAGACAGGAAAATCTTTAGGGAATACTAGCTGGGTGCATCTGGGGATGTGCAAAAAGGATTAGAAACCACGACCAGTAGGATTTAGCCCTGTAAAGATAAGGTTCATTTAATATTTAAAAAAAATTAATGTAATACTATTTCAATAGAATAAAGGGTAAAACACATATGATCATCTGATAAATGAAAAAAAATAAAAGCAGGTGTCAGACTCCAACACTCTACCCTGACCACAGCACCCAACAAACAAGGAATAAAAATGAATTTCCTTAACCTGATAAAGAGCATCCATGAAGAGTTCACAGACAAAGTCATCCTTAATGGTAAAGGACTACATTCTTTTCTTCTAAATTTGGGGACAAGATTTTTCTCACCACTTCTATCCAGTAATAGAATGGAAAATTTAAGTAGGAATTTTAGACAAGATAAAGATATAAACATCTTACTGGCTGGAAAGGAAGAAATAAAATTGCCTATAGGTGTAGTTGACATGTTGTCATATGTAGAAAATCCAAAAGAATCACTAAACAGTCATCAGTGATAAAAAGTCCAGGAAGTTTGTAGAATAAGAGAAAAATCAATTCTGTTTCCTCACAATAACAATAAATCATCTGAGCATTATGTCCAGAAAACAAATCAATTTACAATATCAAAAAAAGATTTCTGGGGCTGGGATTGTGGCTCAGCGGTAGAGCACTCGCCTAGCACGGGGGGGACCTGGGTTCAATCCTCAGCACCACATAAAAATAAAGGCATTGTGTTGTGTCCATCTACACCTAAAAAATAAATATTAAAAAATATTTCTGTGAGTAAATTTAACAAAAGAAATATCTAATATATACATTGAAAACTACAAAACTGTGATAAAAAAATAAAGAAATAGCACATAAATAGAGAGACATGCTATGTTCAGAGTCTGGAAAACTAAGCATTGCGAAGATGCTAGTAATCCTCAAAGAGATATACAGATTCGGTGAGATCCCTATCAAAATTACAACTGTTTATGCAGAAATCCATATACTTATCTTTTGAAAATTCACATGGAAATGCAAAGGACCCAGAATAATAAGATTAAACATGAAAAAAAGAGCAAAATGAAAAGATCGTGCTCTTCCCCAATTATAAAACTTAAAACTGCAGTCACAGAGGCATCCTACAGTGCTAGACTTCAAGTCTCTTTATGAGTGCTGTTAGGTACACACAGAAACTTCATTTGGGGTTTATTTATTTATTTATTTTTACACAATACTTCAGGATCTACACTTTCAGAAGAGGTCACAGTTTAGAGGGCAAAGTGAGGAGTAAGTCAGTTTACTGGCATCTACTCCATGACAGGTCTTGTGTCAAAGCACTTTTTAAATAAATGCTATAAAAAACTATTTGCTGTCAATATTTTTTGCCTCATTTAGAAATGATGACAGAAAAGTTTTGAGCAGGTGATCACATAAAATAGAACCAGTAATTGAAAAATTAGATTTTTTTTGGTATGTGGGATTAAACCCAAGGATGCTTAACCACTGAGCTACATCCCCAGCCCTTTTAAAATATTTTATTTTGAGACAGGGTCTCTCTGAGTTGCTTAATGCCTCACTAAGTTGCTGAGGCTGGCTTTGAACTCACAATCCTCCTGACTCAGCCTCCTACAAATTTAGGAATTTAAGTTCTATTTATTTGACTTTCAGCATCTGAATTCTTACTAACATGACTGGTTGTCTCACAGCCTAGAAAAGAAAAACTAAAAAATAGCACTAGTTCATTGACAAATACAGAATATAATGAAAAAAAGCCAATAATATGATAATATTTGGTCTAACTAAAGCTAGTCCGTTTATAAGTTCCCAGAGGCAAAAAAATTATTTCATATCATCTTTTCAAATTAGCACCACTAAACCTAAGTGGAAATAAGTGCTTGACCATGAATCTTAGCGGTAAAGGGACAGTATTCCCAGTATCTTGTCAGTACTACCATAAGACAGTGCAAAGACTCAGCAAGCTGGTAAAAAAATTATAGCTTTTGGTTGGCCAAGATTGCATTAGAATTTTGGCTCTGCCACCAATTAACACTATAATCCTGAGAAAGTAAAATTTCTACTTTGAGCTTCATCTGTCTCTTCAGTGAAATGGAGAAAATTCATTCTCAATCTTTGCTTTGTTAGGGGAATTCAATTGTGTATATAAACCCTTCAGGACATAATTATAATAAATATTAATAGCTGACATGAAATTAGATGTCATACAAAGATCATTTTTAAATGATTAGTTGAAGTTCTAAAACTTTTGTTTTATCAAATTGAAAGAAGTCTATAGAGCTCTGGTCAATTGGCTTTCACATATTTATCAGTTCATAAATTCATTTTTGCAAGTGAACATTATTTTATTCAAGAACTAGCTAGTAAAGCCATTGTAAAAATGGTAGAGCTTACTTTGAAGTAACTTGAGTTAATTAGACATTCATGAAAAAAAAGGAGATGTTCAGGTGGGGATCTCATGAGGAGGTATGAAGGTGTAAGTGGAACTCAATGTTGCGACACCAGCAAGAAAGTCTTCAGAAGTTTTAAGAATAAAGTTTGAGGAACATGCATGAGATGAGGACAAATGATTGGCATAGAAAAGGCCCTGAAATACTCTGTTCTTTATGCTGAAAGATATAGAGATCCTACTAGGAATCTTTATAAAAGATGGTGACATGATTAGTTTGTATTTTAGATTTTTTTTTTTTCGAAAAAATGTATGTAGTCATTCCTCGATATCCTTGGGGAGTTGGTTCCAGGATCTCTGTGGACATGAAATCTTCAGATGTTCAAGTCTCTCTTATAAAACCAAGTAGAATTTGCATATAACCTATGCACAACCTCCTGTATGCTTTAAATTGTCTTTCAATTACTTACAATTGTAGTACATTCTAAATGTCATTAAAAAGTTGTCATATTGTACTGTTTAGGGAAAAATGACAAAAAAACCATTTATACACCTTCAATCTAGATGCATTTTTTTCTGAATATTTTCAACAATCGCTCCGTTGAATCTGTGCATGTGAAACTAGGAGATGCAGAGGGCCAACTGTATTTGATCAATTAATACAGAGTCACACTTGCAGAACTCAAGTTAATGAGTAGCTTTTAACAGGAGGGGAGCAATGATAAACTAAATTTGTACCAGGAAGCTACTACTGGATAAGTCATTCCAATAATTCTGACATAACAGATAAACCTCCAACCAGAAAACTGAAAACATGTAAGAAAAACCAACAAAATGAAAAAAGCTCACAAACTCAATACTTTAAAGGAACAAAGAAACAAAGAAATGCAACCCACAAAGAAGGCCTGAAATTCAAGAAAAAATGGTTTGAGAGGAAAATTGAAATCATGTGAATCAATATAGATAAGTGTTATCTGAGAAAATGAAGTTAATAATTAAGTAAAAGCAAAGACAAGGTATATTTAAAATACTGAACTAAAAATAAATTATGTGGTAGATATGGCAATCTAAGCTCCTTATACTATTGGGGAAGAGGTATAACTATTAATTAGCTTTTGATTTGTAAAAATTGATATCTTGAAAATTTAAAGCATGCTGAGAAAGGAATAGAAATACACTAATGAATGTACAAATTCCAATTCAAAATTTGAAAGAAAAAAAAGCAAAACAAAACAAGGTCATTCATTTGAAAAGAATGCAAAGGTTAGGATAAGTAAGAGCAAATAAGAGCAAGATAAATGGGAAAGAGAAGAAATGAATTCATAAATACAAAAGCAGAAAAAATAGTGATCAAGGGAGAAAACAGAATAGTGATTTACAAGACAAAAATGCTGAGTCTTTTGAAAAGACTAAAATAAAAAAAAGTTGTCTCAATTGATACTACTCATATCAACAGTTCATTAGAAGTGTGTACATTTATAAAATTTGAGATTAAATTACAAAGGAATACATGATAAAGTGAAAAATTTTCTGGAACACATTTTACCAGTGGTGATTCAAGTAGAGGTAGGTGATAAAAATGATCAGTAAACCCTTAACAAATTAAAACAACAGTATACCTCTAAATCAGAAAAGAACGAGGTCCATATTTTGTGCAAGGCAATATTATTGATTCTTCAAGGAATAATTTCTAATTTATTCACCTAGATGTGTTTTACATAAGCTTCCCATTGACACCTGGAAAGAAAATCAGCAAAAGGAGAATTATAGCCCAATCATTCTTAAGAACATAAATATAAATATAAGAAAGTATATATGTAGATGGACCAAATGTATCATGAAAATGCAAAGATTATAGAGTAGCATCAGGTGTTTTTTTTTTTTTTTTTCGAAAAAGGAAAAGAATACATGGCTATGTCAGGAGAAATGAGAAAATTATAAGTTCATTTGTGTTTACAAAACGGTGCTACTTTCATAAATATAGAAAATTCCCATCACCAGATAAAAGGATTCTGGCAAAAATACACAGAAAAAAATATTCTTGGTAATGAAACATTAGAAGAATTTTTCATTTCATTGAGGAAAATATTTGCTCATGTTCCCTATAACTATTCCACACTGTCTGAGAGGTTCTAACCATTGACTGTGTAAGAAGTCACAGAAAGAAATGAGATCAAGGATTGAAAAGAGACAAAATTGCTGTTATTTGCCAAATATTATTTCATAGAAAAATCACAGAAAAATTGTGATTCTACAGACAAAACAGTATCCTTAATGAGACTCTTCAGATAGTTTTCTGAATAAATGATCGATAATAAAAAAATATTTGCATCAGTAACAACCAATGCAAAAAATAAATTTAATATTAAAACAATATCAATGATTTTCTAACTAGTTATTAAGCAATGAAATTTTAAAAAAGATTTCAACCTGAAAGAAGTTTCTCTAAAATGTACACACAAATACAAAAAGGGAAAAAGAAGATGGACTTAGCTTAAGATGATTTTCAGAATGAAGACCAATTCTGGAACACTTGTTACATCAAAAATTCTACTTAATCTCAAAGGCATAGTATACTTAAAATAGTATGGTTTTGGCACAGAGTTAAATAATTAAACCAAAGGAGCAAAATAGAGAATGAAGAAACCAACCCATATGTACATAAGGACCCGATGCCTGAGTTCAATTACACAAAAGGTAGGATAAGCCTGGATAAACGCATTAAGAGTTTTAAGACACCAGCACCATAGTGAATGTGCCTTTCTTCGAATCCCTAAAATGGTTGTTTTATACTTTGTGATAGATGTGGTAATCTAAGTTTCACATACTAATGGGGAGGAAGGAAAAAACTATCAACTAAGTTTGGACTTCCCAAAGTTGATATGTTGAAATTTTAAAGCATGCCAAGAAAGTGACAGAAATATACCAATAAATGCATAACTTCCAAATCAAAGTTGCATAAATAAATAAACAAGACTATTTTAAAAAAATACCAAGTTGGGAATAAATAAAAGAAAACAACATCAGGAAAAATAGGACAGGAACTAAGTAACAATTAAGGGATCAATTAACTATTAGTTTAGTATTTGATCATAGTTTCTCATTCGTGTCTCTATCATTGCTCCAGAGTTTTATTTCCTAGTAAATTGGGGTGTGCTTAGTAAATGCAAGATGAGCAGATAGGTGAGTGGATGATGGTGTGTGCAGAGGCTTTAAACTCAGAAAAAGTGAATTTAATTTCTATTTTAGAACTTATATTTTGCAGTGGAGCCTGATGGAACAGCACAGTCTGTGTGTGAGCAGAGGTGATATGTGCACCTTCCTGTTCCTGGCAAGCCCTTTGCATACGGCATCCACGTGTCTTGTGGACACAGAACTCCAGTGTACCCAAGAAACACAGGAGCCAGCCAGACTCAAATGCAACTCAAGTTACAGTTTTTATGTCTAAGCCAAAGACATAGATACAAAGGGAAAGGTCTGGCATCCCATAAGTTCATTGTTCATCATTAGTCTAAAGGTAGTGTTGCTAGGATATGTTCATTCCACAAAGTGGAATATAAACTCTTCATCTTTTCTAGTAAGAACAAAATATAAATGTATGCATGAGCTAGGAAACACAAACTGTAATGTTGGTATTTCTGCATGAGTTAAATGATCATGTATTTGCATTTAAAGCTGGCATTGCACAAAATACGGATAAAAGATAAAATCCATGCTAAAATTACTTCTTGAAATTTTCTACACATAGAAAATTTACTTATTCATCAGTCGTGAATAAAAAGCACCGTGGCAAGCTGAGAAACAGTGGAAGGAAGAAAACTGGTTTATATGTTAATGCTTTTGAAGGACTTTTCCCCTGCCTTGGGTGAGGGGTAATGCAAGTTCATTTTGCACTGGGCCCCACATTATGTGTGGTCAGTGTAATGACCAATCAGATGCTCTGTGAAGCACACCCTGGCATAAGCACACATACAAATTGCCTTCACTGACACCCAATTAATGAACAAAAACACAAGATGGATCTTGTGTCTGAAAATCACAGACTTTCCTAATCAGAGTCGGATGCTAATTCCTAATGAGAAGAAATGTCAGGACTTCCTAGAAAGAGCTTCAACACATCTTAAGAATTCAAATTAAACAGGAGTCAACATTTGCCACTGCATTGCTTAAATAAAACAACCATTTTGCTTCTCTTCTGACCAATGTGAAAAAAAGGATCAAGGGAGTTTTGGGCAGAGTCCATGAAGGTTTCCCAGGGCCAGAGCTTCCACCCACCCCACTCTCCAGGAAACTCTGCCACCTGAGACAAGTAAGTTCACTTATAACCTTTACCCTGGGTGCATCTTCAGGCCTGTGTGCCAAGAGGCCATTTTTAAGCTTCACTCTTGGAAACAAGAAAAGACCTGGAAACTTGTCAGGAAGTTATTAAGCAAGAACTTTCAAGAACACTCGACTCAGAGCATGGTAGGATTTTTGAGTCTTGAGTTTCAACATATTCCATAAGTTTATTTTTTTTCTTGTTCTTTCTATCCTTCCTTTATTTCTTTTCTTCTATTTTTTTTTTCTTTTTTGGTATTTTGTTTGATCTTTTCTCAACCACTACCAGGGATGTCCCTGGAATGATAGTTACAATGTTCTCACCTTAGGAGACGATGACAGTGCCCGGTTCAAGAGGAAAGGGACATCTTTGGAGAGTAGGATTGGCAGCTGTGGCCGCGAGTTGTGTCATCTCTGCAGTGATGGCTGTGGGTCTGCTGTGTACCAGAGCTGCTCTGTGTACCCTGCAGTCCACATGAGCACTTAGCACTGCCTGGTAGGGAGGAGATCAACAGAAACATATGGAGCCAAGCTCCATACAGCTTTCCCTGCACTTATCTCTGTGGAATTCTGACACTGCTCCTAACAGACATAAATAGATGGAGGCTGAGAACATATTTCCATAGATATTAAATTTATTCCTAATAGCAATGCTGCATTGTTCTTGAGCAAAAATCAATTTCCTTTCTATTTACGTCAAAACTCATGTTCTCTCTTCAGTGTCTTAAAATCAGTAGAGCAGAAATTTCATATTGAGATCTCATTTTGTTTAAAAAAACCAAATAGTGTACAATCTTTTCTGCTTTTGTGACATATATTTTTGGACTTTTTCTGTGAAGTAGAATTCCTTAAAGCTGTCTTAACCATATCAAACAGAACTAAGCAGCATTCAGGCCAAGAACATAGTCATTCTCATGAAGCTAAAATGATGTTCAGTAAGTAATTACCTGAAAATAAACAGATTTCATGTAGTGTAGTTAAAATATTAATCTTACTTCAGAAATTGTGGTTATTAAAGTAAGAATGCCTTTGGGTAAAAATTATTCTATTGACTTGACAGCAATAATAGAAATGAAGTCGAAGTAAAGAAGAGTAAAACATTTGAGCCCTATGAAATTGGGAGAGGGTTATTTACTCTGAGTTTATTCTCCAGTGATCATTAACTGATTAATTGTAGTAGAAGAGAGAAGATACGGAGGATCTGAGATTTGCACTTGCAATTGCCCCTGGGACTTGGTGGGAGAGGAGCTGCCAGTCTGTTCAGCTCAGCTGCAACTGCATACCTCACCCAGATTAAATATATCTTGATGATGTTGGTGGTGGTCAAGGGAAATAGTCCCACTGGAAATTGAGAGAAACCGATCTGCATTGGGATACAGACCAGGCCCAGTGTGGGTTACCTGTGGGCAGCAGCACCCTGGCTTCTCAAAAAGCATTTCAACTCTAGGGTTTGGGGGAAGAGTCAGCAAGAGTAATGCAGTCTGCTGCCCTCGTCCTGCAGGAGGGAGTAACCGTGGGAGGTGTGGGCTGGCTGAGAAATAAAAGCTATGAAAGTAGTGTTACAAAATAAACACAGGAGACCAGAAATATATATTAAAAGTGAGGGAAATGATGGCTGAACAAGCCTGGGGGGTCTGACTCCAGCAAAGAGAAAATCCTGGGAATGCTTTATTTATACAGGTACAGACCAAAGGGGGTTGATAAGCAGCTACTTCAGGAAAAATAGGATATTTGGTTGCTTGGCAGGTTCCACCCTTCTCCTGGTGGTGGTGTTTGATCGTAGGGCTGTGAGCTGAGGCAGGGCACTAACGTGATCTGGGCTTTCTTGAACTGAGGAATTTTACTCAGGAGTTCCCAGGAAAGCAGCATGCCTTCCTTACTAGCTCAAACAAACCCATAAACAGTCCCGACAGTCTGCAGTGTAGATCAGAATACCATGAGCAGGTCTTCCAGACCAACATTGGGCCCAAGAGTAGGCAATGAGACCTCTCATGCCTGCCACAAGGTGCCTCCAGAATAAGGTAGCAGCCCACCTATCAGGTTTGCCATCAAGGTCAACGGCAGTGTAGCTGATATGGGCTGGGAATTAGATTGTGGATCCAGCTGGAGGTTGGAAATGACCTAATCTTTATGGTTGAAGTTGGTATGGAGATTAGAAAGCTTGGAGGAGGAGAGCCCTGTGGCTGGGAGCCATGCAGAGCCTTCCGGGGTCAGAAGCTGGCCTTACCCCTCTAGGTCAGAGGTGAGAATGAGGCTGGGACTTATCTTAAAATGCCAGGCCCACCTCCTCCTTGGTGCCTTTGTGGTAACAAACTTTAATCTGCCAAAACAGAAATGAAATGTCAGAAGCAGCAGCCTTCAGCTGTTTCTGTTTCATGGACGAGCACCTTTCTATATTTTATCACCTACCACAGAGGCCAGCCTTCCTCCTAGTTTCTTCTCTTTTTAAAAATGCTTCCCTATTTCCCTGCTCCATGGGGTCCCCTCCCAGGAAATTACTGACCAAGAACATATTTGTGAGTTCACCTACCATTAAACAATTGATGGACTAGAAGCACATTTTGAAAGCTACAGAAATCTCATCCTCCTACAACTGACTCCCTCCTGCATCGCATACCAGTCGGTCTGAGTCTGAGGCTTTCAGAAGCATAAAATACACCCTTGGGCATTTTATGAAGTCCAGGCATTAGAGTCTGGGTGGGATGCAAGAGCTGTGTGAGAGCTCTATGCTGGTTTATTTATTTTATTTAAAGAGGTCAAAGTGGAATGCCCCTGCAGAAGGAAACTCTTTAATGGTTTTCCTCCCTTCTCTTTTGTCTTCACAATATTTTATCTGAGTGTAGTAAAGAATTGTGTATCCAATCATTAAGGAATTACATTTCCTTTCTTAATGTTACCATTCAAAAACCAAGCAGTTGAATTTCTGTGTAGCCCAGAGCCCTCCCAAAAGATTCAAGCCAATGTTGGTAAGCTCTTCTTAAGCACCTGTCACACCCCAGGCACTACACAATAAATGAAGATTCTGCCCTTTTGAAGCTCATACCTTATGAACTGGAAACATCCTATGTCTCTTAAAACTTTGTTGCCAGCAAAATGTTTGATACCCAATCAAGTCTTTTGCAATGATACTGAATCTGATAAAATTTCCTATATGTTGATATGAAGTGCTCTTGATAATATGAAGTGCTTTCTCAAGCAACCTTGATCCTGGATGCATTTCAAGAAAACAGTTTTCAGTGCATCATTGGACTCCCTAGAGAGAAATCTCCATAGTTAAAAAAATAAACTACCAGCCAGAGATAAAGCATTTACTAAGCTAAAGGCAGACAGAAATATGTGAGCATGCATCAAATGCTAAAGGCTGATGTTGCCAGGTGGGCAGATGTGCTCCAGCAGGCTCAAAGGCCAGGCCTGGAACCTCAGGTGGGATCCCTGGGTTAAGCCAGTTTTCTCCAAGTGAACTAAGGAACCAGGTCACTAGCTCATGTGATTGTGGAGGTTGGAAGTCCAAAATCTGCAGCATGGGCCAGCAAACAGAGACCCAGGAGAGCCAGTGGCACATGGCAAGTCTAGTGGCAGTGTGGTGGAGCATTGTCTCTTGCTCACCGAGGCCAGGCTATCAGGCTTTCAACTGGTGAGATGTAGCCCATCCACATTAGAGAGGGCAACCCTGCTTAACCAAGTTCATAAATTTAAATGTTTATCTCATCCAAAAACACTCTACGTTGACACATAAAATTAATCATCAAGAGAGGAAAAAAAGTTCACTATTTTCAAGTGATATGATTTTCTACATAGAAAAAGTTAAATCTACACAAATCATTATTCATGAGAAAGTTTACAAATATCAATCCTCTAATAATATATATATATATATATATATATATATATATNTATATATATATATATGTATATATAATTAAATTTCAGTTAAAATCATAGTTGCTTTGCTATTGATATTGTTGGTTATAATTTTTGCTAAATTAATTCTAAAATTCAAATGCTAGAGTGTTGTTAAATTTTTTTTTATAGTGGTACAAATTTAAGAAGATCTAAGAGAGTTCCTGTGATATGATAAACATTGCTATCAGATAGCAAAGTGTATTTCCCTAGTAAGTAATACAGTGGCATTGATTTAGTAACAAAATCATGTTAGAAAAGAATAATGTACTTAGAATTAGAGCCACATTTTTACGTAAACGTGATAAATCACAGAGTTAGCAATGGTGAGCATTTTGAGAAGGATGAACTATTTAATGAAAGGTGCTTGGGAAATTAATCATCCAAAAACAAAAGAAAACTGAAACTATATTTGTAAAATTTTGATGCAGGATGATAATGTGAATCTCACCAAATCAACAAATCAATTCAAGGTGGAATAAAGATTTAAATATGCAAGAGACAACATAAACCTTAAAAGGAATCCAGAGCAATATTCTTACTATTGGAAGTTTTTTTGTTTGTTTATTTTTAAAAAAGGGGATTTTTGAAATAGCCAAAAAGTGATATATAAAAGGATGATTGGTGATTTCAGTTATCTTAAAGTTAACAATTTCAATTCCACAAAAGCTATCCCCTCCCCAAAAGAGAGGAAAAAAGACAAGTTATAAGTTGAAAAAGATATTTGCACACATATGACTGGAAAACAGTAATATTGAAAGCAGATTAAAATGTATCCTACTTATAAACCAGGCACAGTGGCGCACACCTGTAATCCCAGCTGCTTGGAAGGCTTGAGGCAGGAGGATGGTGAGTTCAAAGCCAGCTTCAGCAACTGCGAGGCACTGAGCAACTCAGTGAGAGCCTGTCTCTAAAATTTCTGCATGTGTGCACTAGGAGACCTATGTGAGAACATTCATGGAAGCAAGACAAACCAAAACAAGCAGAAACAGCCACACAGCCCCAGATACTGCACAGCTCCCCGTCAATGGATGGATGAAGGTATTATGGTGAATTCACATACAATAAAAAATTATACAACAATAAAAATGAATTATAACCACATCCAATAACATGAATGGGTTTTAGAAACATAATGCTCAATGAAAAGAGACAAAATAATAAAATCATGATTCCACTTATATCAAATTCAAAATAGGCAAAACTAAGTAACATGTTCTCATGTAGATATACATAAATAATAGAATTATTTGAAAAATAAGAGCAACCTATTTCCTCTGAAGAGAAATATGATAGAGAATAAGGTAAATAAGGCATAAAGAGATATTCTTCTCTATTTCTAGGATATTGATGATAGATGTTTCTAAAATATTGACAATGCTATAGATCTTTAGATGTTGATTTGTTTATAGGTGTCCTTAAAATTATCTTGCTTTATTACTTAATTATATATTAAATTAGTATTTATTTGTATATACAAAATATAAATTTATAATATTGTTAATAAATATTGGAAGAGAGGATATAGAATATCTTCTATATTGGAAGTAGGTTATATTCATATCTGAATAGTACTGCACAGCATGCTATAATAAAATAGAGAAAGATATACTGAAAATCTCTGAAACTTACATCTTTTCACTTAATGCTTATTAAAAACTCTATTATGAAGTCAGAGTAGTTAACTTCATAGAAGAGACAAAAAATAAATTGCCTAATACTATCATAGAGACAAGGACCTCTCTATTCTCCTGACCTATTTCTAGCTGTTGTCTAATAAATTGTGTGGTGCTGAACAATAAGACTCCCTGAAGCAAAGAGAGGTGTTTTAGAGAATATACCAGCCAAATTATAGTACAGAAATAGTAGGTTGGAGACTCAATGGAACTGAAGTTGTAGTTGTAGCTGTAGGTGTTCTCCAAAGCAAAGTATCAGAAAAGTAACAAGGGATCAAAAACATAACTTTAATAAATATTTGTATTTAGGTTGTTGGTAAAAAAATGGTGACATCAAAGAATATTGTGGCCCAGATGTAGAAAATAAATATTATAAGCTATTTTTATGTCTGATAACTAAGGATAAAGTTTGGCTACGGGCAATAGTAGACCAAAAAATTACCTTTGTTTAAATCAGAGAGAATTTAATTTCTCACGCAGGTAGTCCAAGCATAGATTGATGCTCCATTGTGTTAAGAATCCCAAACATTTTTATGGCTTTGCTCATTGCCAAGTTTTCCTCTTCATCCAAGTGTCTGCCCCAGCCATATTGAAGCCAGAAGAATGTGAGGAGTTGGAAATACCACTCTCCCTTATGTTGTATTGTTCAAAACTTATTTATGTAGATATACCTAAATTGGAAGGAGCCTGGCAAGGTGAGCTTTATTCTAGATGCTCTTGTGCCCAGACAAAGTATGCAGATTCTCTTATATGAAGGGGAAAAATGGATATTTGGGGACATATGAGTATCTTTGGTACCAGTGAATAAATGCATACTCAATTTCTTGTCTTCCCTAGGACTGTGGCAGGCCAGTATTCGATATTAAGGTAAATGTACTTGTTGCTTGACTGCTCTGTGTGTGATCTTATGAAACTTCCCTTTGAATTACTTCTGAGAGACAGATGAAGCAAGGTCATTCTCCACTGACAGTCTCTGAACAAGAGAGGTCTTTCAATTAGAGACAGACATCTCTAGAAGAAAGAGAATGAATTGAAAAAAGTGGACCTCTGTAGAATGACAATAGGCATGGCTTCAATGAGAGCAAGCAGACCCAAACAGGATTAAGGGGTGATGTTGGTGGATTAGGGACTCAGTGGGTGTCAGGAAAAGTAAACAAGCAATATACAGGAACTCAGGAAAGTTAATTGAATTTTTTGGTGCTGATACAACTTGATCACCCCATCCTACAGTATGGCATATACACCTTTAGTTCACTTTCAGTTAAAGTCTGCATGACATAACAAAGTATTCTCAAAATATACAGCAAAGCTCCTCAAAGAGCAAATAACTCCAAAGCCTGAGGGAACATCCTAAAATAACCTTGTTTAAGCTCACAACATCTTTGTTATTATGTTGCATTATTTGTGTTTTACTTTAAAATAAACTAAACTTCAAAAATTCTTCCAATATATATTTTAAATCTGAGGATATATCCTGGTTAGTTAATTTTAGTTAATGGAATTTCAAAAAGTAGTTTTGAGAATATGTAAATTTCTAGAATCTCTCCCTCCAAAACTAACCATTTGACATATAATTTTACAGGATTTTTGCCATGGGTATTCAGTGTTTTTCTCAATATGAAAAATGTTTCAGGTTGACTATTTGGAATCAAAATTTAGGGATGCTTTGTGAAATAACAGCAGGATAATACGAAATTACAACCAGAAAAGGAAGCATATGCCAGATTTATAATCAGGCAATTTCTTTTTGTCTCCAAATAATTCATAGATGCAAGCTAATATAAATGTTTGGATAGGACGACAACATTTTGTTTGCATTGCCCAAGAAATCATTGAGAACTGAAGTTTTTAAGTCTGACAAACAGGGACAATGAATGACACAATGTCCTCACGCATCCTGGATGCAAATTTCAGTTAGTGCATATTTTGAAGAAATCAAAACTGCTGCAACATAGCTGTAATAATTTTCTTTTTTAAATTCATGAGACAGGTTTTTTTCCATGAAAAGAAAATGTTTACCAAAAGACTTTGTAGTGAGGATGCTTCACCGAATCTCTCCCATGTTGTGTTTATCATTAACACTCTAATTTGAATCACATGTAAGTCAACTACATTTTTCATGACTCTCAGGGTCCCACAATCAAGTCCCTCCATCCAAGTCACAGACATCATTTTGACAGAAATTCTTTTTACATGTGTGTTATGGTTTGAATAGCAGGTGTCCCCCCAAAGCTACTGCTAATCAGAAATATTCAGAGGTGAAATGATTAGACTGTGAGAGCTGTGACCTAATCCGTCCATCCCAGTTTAAATGACTGGATGGTAACTATAGGCAGGTGGGGTGTGGCTGGAGGAGGTGTCTCAGTGGGGTGTGTTGTGGAAGGGGGCATCTTCTCTGTGGCCCCTTCCCCCTCCCTCCCTCCCTCCATCTCTCTCTCCCTCCCTCTCTCTCTCTTTCTCTCTCTCTCTTTCCTGACCCCCATGAACTGTTGAACCCTTCCCCTATGGTGTGCCTCCTTAGCCCAGGCCCAGAGCAGTGGAGTCAGTTTTCTGTGGACTGAGAACTCTGAAACTGTCAGCCTCCAATAAATTTTTCCTCCTCCAAGTTGTTCTTGCTGGGTGTTTTGATCACAAAACCAAAAAAGCGAACTAAAGCAAAGTGCAGCAAAACCATTGACAATTTGGCTTTAGAATTATTGATTAGGCATTCAGGCTTGAAAAAATCTGTTAGAGAAGTCACTTTTATATTGTTCATTGTATAACCCCATTACTAAAACAACAAAAAATTACTTCATCATTTTTAATATTTTTAAATAGTTTTATTATTAAAAAATTGGCAGTAAGTTCAGAAAATCTCATAAATAGCTTTCCTTAGTTGACTCAGCATATATTTTTGCAAGAGCTGGTTTTAAAAATCAGTTTATATTTCATTATAAATTGGTTAATGGAGATAGTATTTTCTGAAAAAAAAAATGTCTTCTTCATCAGAGACTCTTGAACCCAAAAATTCCAGTAGCCAATTTCTAACCACAGAGGGGACAGGCTTCCAAAGAATGAAATTGCATATTCTGACCACACAAGGGCTACTATGCCAACATCACAATTTTGTCTACCCTAGATTAGCCCCAACGTGAAACAAACCAACCAACAAACAAAATACACCACAAATCTTAAAAGTTAAATTCCTTCTGGTTAGTTAGCCTTCAAATACTTTAGAGATTAGTATGTTTTACAAATTACCAACATCTTTGGTATTCATACATTGTCCAACTAGTCTAGCTTTAGATCCTCAAGCAGTTGCCCAAGTGTTTCTCTGCAGCAAACGGAAGTTCCTTGTTCCACCTCCTCATGATGGGTGTGTTCAGTACGCCCAGCTCCTTTCCCAATTAGGATAGATCTGGCCACATATGCTGCCTGGCATTAGATTTTGTGGGGATGTCAAGTTCACTTCTAAGTTAATTCTGAAACTGACCAACTAAGTGGTATTAACACTTGGTAAGGGAGTATTTTGGTTGTACTCTTGGTTACTTAACTCCAGCTAACAATTTTACTTGCAGCAGCCCTCTGAGATTTTTCTTAGAATTCAATGATTCATTTTTAATTGTCACCATGAGTGACTTCATCCATCATTGCTTGTTTTTCTCACCCAAAATGAATCATCTTTTAATATCACTTACTCGCCTTCTAAATTTTAAGCATCAACTATATGGACTGCTACTGCCTGCCACCCACTTGACCATGGTGGCTAAAGCAACATTTCTGCTTTCTTTACTTGGCAACCCATATCTATCTCAAGCCTTGATTTAGAAGATTCTGAAGGGAGAAGAAGTGAAGAGAGGGAGAGGAGGAGGGAGAAGAAAAGAAAGAGGAAAGGAAACATGGAAGAAAAGTAAAGATACGGTGTCTAAACTTAATAGCTAATTACCTGATATTTGCAGAATTGCTTTCGAGATGGATGAAATCTGACCAGGAGCTATGCTGGGGAGATGCAATAAGAGATGACGCCCTGTAACTCAGTATCTATCAGACTCTGACACAACTACATCATTAATCGGTGAGCTGCCTGATGTGTGCACTTGAGGGCTGATCTGGAGATCTGGAGAACCCTTGTTTGGCATTAAGTCCACAAGGCATCTCCCAGGAGCTGAGAAAACAGCCTGCTGTGACTGTGACTGTCTCCTATCAGCATCGCGGAATTTGTCATCAGCACTTGCAACATGCAAGAAGGAGAGAAAACTCACAAAAAACATCCTGGGCAGACATGGGAACCGCAGCATCCACTGCCTCAGGAAGCAGTGCCATTGCCATTCCCCGCCGCGTCCACGCCACACACAGTTCACTCCTGACAAGGCTCTCGGGCTTTTGCTCAAAGCCATTTGCTCTTCACGGAGTTATAACTTTCTGTTCTGGGGCTCACCATTTGATTTAGTTTATCTAGGTTAAAGAATAATAAAATGAATGTGTCTGCATCAGGAATATTAATTGTATAATGCTACTAAGAGATTAAGGGGCAGGGAGGGTATAAAGAGGGACAGGACCATTTATTGCTAAACTCCTGGAATCACTCTGTTTTCTCTGCAGGCTTCCACTTGCACTTCCGGGGAGGTTCAGATGGGGCTCACCCACTCAGGCCACCAATCACAGTGCCTGGACTTGGAGGAGGGTGGTCACCACAGGGTTCTAGGTCTAGAGAAGCCACTGCTAGTGCTGTGGGGTTGCTCATGCTTGCTTTTCTGGAACAGTGTCACATTATCCTGCAGCAGCAGGAAAGTTAGCAGCAGCCAATGGTGATGCTGAAATGGTCACTCAACCCTTCTCAGAATCTGGGGAACTCCTGTTGGAAACTGTCAGGAGCAAAGGGGAGACCTTAAGAAGGAAACGTGTGCGGTGTTATGCTGATCACCAACACTGCTCCTTATGTCTTCTTCAGTGCCACCCTTCACCAAGATGGAGGGTTGAGATATGGTGGCTTTCGGTCTGGTGTCTGTGTGCGTGTGACACAGGGTAAACACCTTCTAGGCAGGATGGTGAAATTAGGGGCCCTGGAAAATGATGGGGAACCTGAGTCAATTCTCCAAAATGTGAATTATCAAAATCCACTGAGGCTCTAATAGGGGACTTGTCCTAATAATAAAAGGTTTATCTTGGACACTTGGTTTCTTCATTTGAGGCTCATTAGATGATGGGAGAGTAGATGGAAGAATGGGGGCAAGGAGAAGAGATAAGGTCATGCCAGGTTGTGACAACTTCCCTGGAATTCTCACACAGTACATAGAGTGAACTCTTAGCGGGCACAGTCTATGCTGCGAGACTTGCTGGGCTGCCACCATGGTTTGCTTTTATTAAACTAAACTAATAATGGAGCTCAGGGACGGACAGTGACAAACTGTTGAAATGAGTGGTCACTGTTTCTGGAAATAAAATCTCATTGAAATAAAGGAAAAGAGATCTGTACCATGATACAGAAAGCACCGGCCACATGGCTAGTGTTGATTGCTTTCAAACCTATACCTAGAACAAGACAAAACATGAAGGGGGAAAACAGAAGAAATCAGAAGCTGAACCATGAAGCAAGTGTGTGCATACAGATGGCTTTTGGGGGAGGTACCCTCAGGCAGTGAAGGTAAGGGAATTACAGAGTGAGCCAGGGAGAGAAAGGAAGCCATGTGGGGGTGGTAACGGGCAGCATGGCTCTTCGCACCACTGATGCTCCACCCCCCTATGCCCCTTGGAAGCTGGAGAGTCCACTGGAGGGATGCTCCACCTGTGGGCAGGTTGTTGTATTCATGCATCAGTTCTCACCTGGCATTTGGGTGTAAACCCCTCTAGGGGTCATTAACTCCCTGGCATTTTCTGCTTGCCCCACCATGAGCCTACCATAATTAACTGGTCAGAGAACACTCTCAAGCAGAAAATTCAAGGTGTTTGTAGGAGAAAATAGTTGATTTTTGTTTTAAATGAAAGCTGAGGTTATGGGTAAGGTTCTGACTGCATCTATTTCATGAACTCAGAATAATTTTTTAAGCTCGAGTCTTGACTAAAATCTTGAGGGATCTTGACCACCCCACGGAGCCATATGGAGGCAGTTTCTCCACCAATAAAATGACCGAAATTTATCTCAGCTTCTCAACTCAGAGTTGCTAAATCGACTAAATGAAACAGAGGATGTGAGGTCCTTTGAGCCCTAGAAAACACTGTGAGGAATTTCCTCAGGCAAAAGGTACACCCAAATAAAGGCCAAGATGAATAGAGGAAATAAAAACCAGGTGAATTCCAGTCAAGGACTTGTGGCAAGTTGGCCAGTGGACAGTATCTAGGGAAGTGTCTATAAGAAGTCAAGAAGATATTTAACCATCATTATGTCTCAGAATTAGTACATCTATAACTAATAAGAGAGAAGAGGAGGAGGAGCCAGACATACGGAGAGTGAGACTGTCCAGACAGAGGGAGAAAGATTAGGAGAGAAAACTGACACGATCCTGATTTTAATTCTGATGCTCCTCAGGACAGATTTCTTGTTGAACCTTTCTCTTCCTGCTCAGTCTCGAGGTGGTTTATTGCTTTTCAGCTCCGTGATCCATCCTGTAGCCACAATGAATTATAGAATGTTTTCTCACTGACATCCCCTACAGAGAAATCCCACAGTGACTGCAATTTTGAAAGCAGAGAACTTAAATTATTCTTTTTTTTCCAAAAGTGGGAATGAAAGTAGGCCCGGAGCACCCAGAAACCCTGCAGGAATCTTAAGACAGGCTAACCAAAAAGATTACTAAGGAGAATGAAAGTGAGAGACATGATTTCCCTTCCAGTAAATGCTTCTCTGAGAAAGGCGCTTGTTAACTCCCACTGAAAAATAGACCTGCGGTCCAAGCCAGCAGTGAGTGACAGCCAAACTTCACAGTCTGCAGAGAAAACCCCATTGCACTAAAGTGGAGCTGTGAAATGATTCCTGTATTTCGAGGACAGTTATCTTTTTGCTAAGTCACTGAAATAAACAATCACGTTGCAAAACTGTGAAAAACAAGAATACACACTGGGAAGGTTTATCATACACTCACTGCTACTCCCTACAAAAACTGAAGGTAGTAAATAGAAGCACTTGTCTGTACCATCCAAAATTAGCAAGATAGTTTCTCCTTGTTGTGGGCAAGAATCTGGTGATTCAAAAAGCTTAAGTGACTTCCCTATGGTCACAAAGATGAAAAGCATGCATTTTCAGGCCATGCACTTAATTCCTACTCAAAGACACTGAAGAAACATCTTCAAAGCCAATTCTGTTACCATAACCCTGAATACACTGATTTTTTTCTTTTACCTGATTCTTTATTCAACTTCCCTTAGGATTTTTCCATTTATATAACAAACATCAGAAACTACTTCCTATGTATTTATGTTTATATTATATTGCAGATATGGTTCACCACTTAAGGATTTAGTTTTCGGATTCATATAACTGTGTTAGAAACCAGGTTTTCCTATGTATTTGCTCTGAGCATTTCAGTGACTATCTTGTGCCATTTTCACATGTAAGTTATGAATAATAACATTTACTTAGAATGATATTGTGTCTCCAGGGCCTGAGGAGGAGTGCACATTCAGTGACTGGCAGCTGTTATGTTTATTTCTACCCTCAAGCATGTGAATATACACTATGTGCAAATAAACAAAGACTAGTGAAAGTAGAATTACCTACAGAATGGGACACTGGATGGAGATGAGGCGGGTGCTGGGAGCAGCAGTCACAAGTACCACAATTGGCACGTTGGTCTCCTTTCCAACATTCTGCATGCAGGAAGAAAGAGGAGCCCTGTGACCCCCGTGGACTCACTGCTCAGAGTCCTGCACTGCATTTGCACAACATTCACTCATTTCAGGCTCCCCAGCCCCTGCTTCCTCTCCCCAACCAACCCCTGCTTCCTCTCCCTTCTTCATCCCCTCTCTCTATAGTTTGACTCTAGCTTTTTCAAAATTCTTGGAAACAGAACTGTTTTGGATTTTGGATTTTTTTCAGGCTTTAGAATATTTGCATACATGTAATGAGCTATCTTGGGGATGGAATACAAGTCTACACATGAAAGTCGTTTCACATACACCTTCTATACATAGCCCAAAGGTAATTTTACACAATATTTTAAAATTCCACTGTGGTGCCATGTCTGATGGTGTTAAAAAGATTTTATATTTTGGGGATTTTCATATTTCAGATTTTCAGATTAGGGAGGCTCAACCTGCAATTCCTTTAGAAATGTCAGCTCTAGGAGCCCAGGTACTCTTTCCTTCTTCTATGGCTACCGTGGAAAGAGAGTTGGGTACAGAAGACTCTCCTGTGTTGACAGCTCTTGACAGCTCTATATTTATTGCTACTTCTCAAGCAGCCCTGAGTTCACTTTTGGAGACTGAGCCCCAGTCCCACGTGATGCCTCTATGGAAGAGCAAATCCAGACACCAGTCTGTTTCACCACGTGGACCTGAATGGTCCATGCTTCTCCTGCCCAACGATCATGGGCATCCTAGGGCCAAGCTCAGCAAATCTAACATTCCCTCCTGGAAGTTTGAATTTTAAGTGATGCATCCCCAAAATCCAAAATAAATATTAGAATATGTTTCTCCTACTTTGCAGTCAGGAGGAGGAGGTGCTGCAGGAACATGAGGAATAGAAGTCATGTCTGATCCGAGAAGTGAATGAGATGTGAAAGGGAGAAGATAATAACTTGACACAGATAAAATGCAAAATTTTTAACTTATGGAAATTTTTAAAAGTCAAAAAAACAGGTAAAAAAATTAAGGAAGATGACAATTATTGAAGACAGGTGAAATAATTCAATATGTGAATAGCAGTAGTTCCTAAAAAAGGAAGAGGAGCACCACGAAATAAGGACAGCAAAAACACTAATCAGGTTGTAACTCAAGAAAAGTCTCCTGAAATAAAAATTTGAGAGTACCTAGAAGTATATATTGAGTTCACTATTTAGCCATGATGGAGTAGTATGTACCCAGACTGTCTTCCTGGAAAAAAATTGAGAGAAAAATTGAAGTAGCCCTTTTCAGATATGGTACAGTAAGCAGTAAAGGAATATGATCCCCAGTTAAGGAAAACTGTGAAGTAGGCCTGAAGATCACCCCACTTTATCCTTGGAGGCTCTTTGAGGGCTGTGATGCAGGAGGGAAGTCCCAGTCAGAGAACAGTTTTGGTGACCCCAAGAGCCAAGGATTTAAAGCCCAGTGAAGACCAAAGAGCATGTGGTTTTTAGAGCAGAGGGCAAACAAGAAAGGAATGATTCAGAGAAAGAGTTCTAAACTCCAATAAAAGGGATTCACAAAACATAAAGTCATGGCTAACATTGTCCTTAACGAAGAAAAACCAAGTGCTTTTAAATAATGAGAAAAAAGATGAGAGTCTTCTGCCACCGATCCTATTCAGCACTGTGCTTGAAATTCAAATCAATGCAGAAAGACAACGAAAAGAAAAAAAGGAAGACAGGCTAGAAGGGAAAAAGTGAAGTCTCCCCCACCCCCCCGCCCCTCTCCAAATTCAGCACCAGAGGTAGGGCACACCATCAGCCAAAGAATATCAACCACAAGGAACCAACGTGAGAACTTAGTCTATCACATTTTCTGAATTAGAAATAAAAACAAATTACCTTTGTTTTGTAGACTAAAGAAAAATACTTGGTATCTAGGGGAAATAAGCAATATTATTCAAAATTGCTCGTTTTTACCATATAACCATGAATAAATGCAAGGAGATGTTACTGTTAAAGTCAGGGCTGGGATTAACTTTGAAAGGAGAGAAGAGGGATTGAAGGGGACAACGAAGGGGCTTCTGAGGTTGGGGGTGAAGTTCTGTTTTTCTCCATGTTTGGTGAGGGCAGGAGTATTCGCCTCACAGTAATAAACTATACATTTGTGTATTTTTAATGTTTCTCATTTTCCTTCTGTTACACAAAATATTTAAAAATTGAAACCCCATAGAAAAATGTTTTTACATTTTTAATGTTATTCTTTAAATTTTTCAGAAGCATTAGTTCTGTCAGATTCATCAAGTAGGGGATATTTTATTGAATCCATAAGATTTTATCTCTTTTCTCTAAACCACGATATATATGCTGCTTCTAAGAACACATTCCTTCAATGTAGGTGCTCATTTGACTATTTTTGAGTTTCTGATTTGACAACACAATTCTAGATGTAAAGAGTCTGTCAAAAGAGCTCATTATGCAGCAACTCAGGAAAAGTGCTAAACAAATAAACCCGTTCAACAGGCACTTTAGTGTTGATAGACATACTCCACAGCCTGAAAAAACATATACAAGAATTTTGTAAAATCAAGAAAAAAGGCAGATTGCCCTCTGAAAAATATTTCCTTAAAATTTACTAAATAGATTGATTTTCTTGATTTTTAAACAGCTCTTACAAATTAATAAGGGCCAACAATAGAATAGAAAAGTAGACAAGTGACCATATAGACAGCTTACAAAAATAACAACATAGATGATGAATGAGCATATGAAGTGCAATCGTCCTTGTTCACCATAACAAAAGGGCACACACCTAAACCCCACACATCCTTAGTGCAAAGGGGCAGTCAAACAGCGAGCATGTGCTCCAGGGCATCTCAAAAAGTTGCCATCCATGAAATGGCATTTGATGTGGCTATTAAAAGATGAAGAACTGCTCACCAGGCAGACTTAGGAGATATATTCTACACATGGAAAATAGATTGAAACGCATGCTATGCTTGGAAAAGGCACAAATGTAAGTACTATTAAAGCACAGGATGTGTGGTCCCCACAGTAGGAAATTTAGTTGGTAAATTAGTTGGAGGAGGAGTGGAAAGATGTGGTATGCTGTGTCCAGCTCTCTGCACATTCTTCATAGGGAACTTTGGCTTAAGTAGATAGCCATACTGTAAAGCTACAGTAGTATGAAAAATGGACTGAATGCTTGCTTAGGAAATTCGTATCATAATTCAGATGAGACATAATGGAGGTCTAAACTCAGACACTTGCAGGATGAATTGAGAGGAAGACAGATCAGTGACTGAGGGCTTACTGTAGGATTACCTTGGATTGAGGGGGATGATGATATTTTAGTGAAAGCTAGATCAGTGAAATTTGAATTTTGAGTTTCTATCATGATTGAATTTGGAAGACATAGTATATTTGAATGAAACCTTATACTGCTATGCTGGCACATTTATTTGGGAGACTTTTAAAAAGCATGACAAAAAGGATATATTCATCTTCTTTATTAAACAGTAGATGAAACTATATCATCTCTCAGAAAGTAAACAAAAAATGATGCTGGTCTGTTTAAGGTATGTTTTCATTATAAGAACACAGGTATGGTAGAAATAATCAAAATATTCTTTCATCTATAATAGGAATTATTGATTTCAGTAGCTCTCTGATACCTACAGTAACAGAGCCTCAAAGATTTTAATGCCAGATGAGCTAAAAACTTTGATTATCCATGGGATAAATTCTGTCAGACACCCTGACCTCAGGGACAAGGAATCCTCAGGGCCTTTAAATTAAAGGACTTAACAACACAGATTCATTGAACGTTATTTAAATATTCTTTTGCAAACTCTTTCCTGATATTCCTTTATCAAACTTTTTAAATTTTCATACTGATTCATTTCCTAAATCTACAATTAACATCAGCTACAGTCTATCTTGTATTCCAGTTCTTGGTATTCATCACCAAGTACCCTATGAAAAGATGGATGCTGTAAACTAATAATAATAATAAAGCACCTAAGTGTATGAAGCCTTTATTTTGTGCCAAAAGCTATTTTTAGTCACATATATGTATTAATTTATTTAATAGTCATAAGAAAAAGGTCCTGATTATGGATGAAGAAATTGAGGTACAGGAATGTGAAATACCCTGTCCAAAATCTCTCAGGCACTGCAAGCGTAGCTCAGTGGGAGAGCTCATGCTTAGCAAGTTTCCTCTTCAACCCCTAGCACCACCAAAAAGAAAAAAAAAATCAAATAGGAAATGAAAATTTACAAGTTAAGCACAGTCTGGATCCACAGTCTATACATTTAACTGCTATTTTTTGCTATCTTTCATTATTTATGATATTCTACAACACGTAGGAGAGTGCTAGATACCTAGGTTAAATAAACATTCAATTCATAATTGGAGCCATCTTCCAATGCCAGAAATGATGGAGCCTATTCTATTGGCATTAGGAGACTGGCAGTAGGGACCTGGAGGAAAGATTATAGTGCCTGGGGAATCTCAATCTCTAGATTTTCATCCCCTTCTGGTTTCCTGATTGTTGGACTAGCAATATGCAGACCAAAGCTACAGATTTCACCAGTACCTGGAGAGGCAGTGAGAACCAGAACAGGGTTTGAGAAAGAAAGTTGGAAAAAGATGTTGTTATCTATCACCTTGACCAACTAGCCCAAATCATAAAAATGGAGTGTTCAGGATAGTAACTAAAAAGAAGAGCAGTGCAGGGGCCCAGGAGGGCAAATCTGTCCTGTAGTATCTATACAAACAGAGCCGCAATTGATAGGACATCTGGAGAGAGAAGATTTCCTTGGTCTTCATGTCTTCCTTCTTCCAGTTCAAACTCAGGAGGCACTGAGAAGTTGTTCTGCAGCCAGATACCACATGGATTAATTAACTCTGCCTTCCCCAAAGTTGACTTTGATCATGGAAATACAGATCAAAATAAATTCCACCCAGATGGGAATCCCCAGGTCCTAGTAGCAAAGGGGTTCCTCTTGATGTTGGGTCTCTGCATACAGTACACATTCCTGGGAGAGGGGTTTTGTCTAAACTCAAATTCATGCCTCTGGTTACAAGTCATAGAAGCTGACACTTTAAAAGCTCTCTTCTTCTTCTATGTAGGAAAAAAATGTTAATTTGAAAACGACTTGTGATACTGTTATTTCTGGAAAACTACTTAAGGATTTTGTTACACAAAAATGGCAAATTCCTTCACTTGAAACCAATTGGCATTTTAGTCTTTGTCTACCACAATATTATACATTGTGTTAACTCACATTTTCTCCAACGTAAGATCTTTCCTACCACCAAGCTTGTCTCCATTGGTCACTCTTTGGATCCTATCCCTTCCTCCTCTGAGTAATAAAATGCATTTTATTTTTCAAAGGCCCATGAGATGCCCCTATCTCGCAGAAGTTTGGTCCTTCCTGAGCGCCTCTCTTGGATTCTTTAACATCTTTCATCTGTAATATGGCACATCAATACGGCCTTGCTATCAAAGACCACATCTACCAGTATTTTAAAAAATTCTCTCATAGAGCCTTGTTTGGTTTATGAAACATGGCAATTGCCTAATAAGTATTTGGGAATTGCATTTGCCTAATAAGTATTTGGGAATTGCGTTGAGTTGCTCATTGTTGCTGGGAGAGCATATAATCTCTGATGTCAAGAGAACAGGGTCTGAAGTTGCAATGTCTATGCTGAGATACTACCTTTGTCCCACTAGCTATGTAGCCTGCTGCAAATCACTCAACCTTGCTGAGCTTTAGACTTTCTGTGTGTAAAATCTGGATAAAAGTGTTTAACTCACAGATTTATGAACATTAATAAATTGATTATTAACTAACCACAATAACTAAACCGATACTTGGAAAAATGTGCTTAAACTGTAAAGTTCTGCACAAATCATTGATGTGAAAAGCTCCCTGTAGATCTTGGGGGTGTTTGATCAAGAATGGCAGCTTCACAGGCAGATCTGGGACTTTATTCTGTTATTTCAAACTAAATAAGCTGGCTGGCTTTGCCTCTTCACAAATAAACCTCCACACACCGCAGCACAGCTGGATACAGCTTGCTTTCTGATTCAGTGCCTTTTTATAGCCACTTTTCTCACAAGCTAACAAAACAGAACACGTACTTCCTACTGCTAATCAATGCCACATGTAGTACAATGAGCAATTAAGCCCAGAAAAAGGAAGAGGACATTAATAATAGAACGCTTGATTACTGAGAGATTAGAACCTGAAATTGTGTTTGCATTCTCTGTTGGAAGGTATAATTTAATTAGCCAACTTGGAAATGTTTTAGATGTGACAGAAAACTAATCTTCCGCTTCTGAATTTTCATTGCCCTCTTTTCCTATGGAAAGAAAGAAATTGTTCCAGAATGAAGTTTTTAAATACGTGAATCTGTTGGCACCTCCACTGATCCAGATCAGGGACCATGCATTATTCTAAGAGCTTTGGCTATGCCTGGTTTTTAATCTGCTTCCTTACCACAGCAAAAGTCACTGCAGAGTGTGGCAGGTCAGAAACCAACCTGTCACAAGGAACATATTTGAGAATATTTTTTCCCTAATTCCCATCACCTGTCTAGAATTCAGCATCAGCCCAGTACTGCCACACAGTCAGGGCCTTGTGATTCTTTCCCTGCTACCTTCTTCCTGAGAGATCTTGGTAGCTCACTGAACATGTCCCAGTGAAGGAAACTTGGGTGGTGTGGGGCTAAGTATGCAGGGCAAAAAAACCCTACTTTTGGTAAGTTGAATTATTACTGAAATGTGGGAGTGCCCTAAGTCTTTGTTTCCTCTCAACAAATGGAGCTTATTGTTAGGAAGGGTCACAAGAATTTTCCCTTCAAGGAAAAATGAGTTCAGAACTCACCCATCTGCTTGGAAGGGCAAGACATGAAGTGGCCTATTTGCTGGAAAATTATACATGTGGCAAGAAGTTGGTTTTGAAAGAGGCCTATCCCTGAAAGGATAGGACCAAGGCGTCCACATCTTTGGGTCTACTAGTTGACACCAACCCGTGAAGGAAAGGATGAGTAGGGATATTGCTAGCCCCTCAGTAGGAAAAAGAGGCTCAACACACTGAGGCTCTAGTTAGGGGTAAATCTCGTTTTATGGAAAAAATGATCTGGGACAATTTTTTCCAAGGCACCTTGTGTATTTCCTTGCCCAACAGTGAAGACATGACGTCTCTCAGGAACTTACATGGGGAGGGAGAAAGGGAGGCTTTGGAAGCTCACAGGCTTTCACTCTGAAGGCCAAGGAAGACCCAATGAGAGTTCCATTTGTTTGGCCTTCCCCGTCTTAGCTGATCAACTTCCCACGGAGATGATCTGACTGTAGAAATTGTGCTCAGTCTGCCTGACTCCAGGAATATCTACATGAGAAGAATCAGGATCATGAACCAGGAGGGTAATGGTGGGCTGAAGTGAGAGCTGCCAGACCAAAGACAGGATGCTAAGTCGTATTTGAGTTTCAGAGAAAAGGCACTTTTTCAAGGATAACTCTATATCAAATATTGCATGGCATATAGTCTAAGAAGTATTTGTTGTTTACCTGAAATGCAAATTTCATCAAAAACTTTGTCTTGCCATTTAAGAAATCTAGCTACACTAGTTTGGGAAATTCTCCTGCCTCAGAGGAGTGGAGACTCTTGGACTAAGTTCTCTGATTATACCTGAGGATGAGTTTATACATCTGCTATTTTTTTTTGGATCAGACTGCCTGGTTTGGGAGTCCTACATTCCCCAAGTTTACCTTATAACCTTGGGCAAGTGACCTTCTGTGGGCTTCAGTTCATCCATTTACACGTGGGGATCATAGTAGCTACACTTGTCATAGTAACTCACTCTGTTGTGAAGATTAAATGAGCAAATGCATTCGATGTTCTCTCAACAGTACTGGAGCTTAGTGATCCCTCAGTATATATTGTTAAATACAATGGCTACTTCTTATTTTAGTGGGTTAGCCCTCTGCGGACCATGAGTTGTCCTGTTGGTAGTTTAGAGAAGAAAGGAGGAGAACCTGAAAGCATCCACAGGTTGTGACTTCCGTACCCCAACTGCCTCAGCCTACTAATGCAAGAACTTCGAGAACAAAGACATGGGCCATGAACGCACATCCCATGCTTGGAAGGAATCTGGTGCTGTGTAACAACAGTGGACACTTCTAGGGCAGAGGCAGCCTTGAATCTGTACAAGATAAAGGAGACTGGTGAATGGATGGGCAGATGGCATGGTATTGGGCAGGAGACCTGGGTGCCTGCTTAAGGATCCCACTGGTTAGCCAGTCTGGAAAAGCACGAATACTCAAACACTCCTTCCTGTCTTTTAATTAAATGTGGCAGATGATTCAGCGACCTCAGCTCAGGCAGCCCCAGCACCGTTCTTGCTCTTCTTGCTCCCTGTCTAGTTAGCCTAAGCGTGCTTTCTCTTCTTAGCTGCCCCCACTGCTTCCATTCCTGAAGTCTGGCTGGACTCCTTTGCATCGCTCCAGTCCCCTGTCATCTCTGTTATCTCTGAAGATAAGCACATATGGTCTTTGTGGTTTAAAGAATTTTAAATGTACTGTCAAGAGAGGCTGAACAAGAGAGCCGTGTCATAACACCACTGTGGGATGATTTGAGCACAGAACGGATGGCTGCAATCTGGATTTGTTTTCTGGATCTGTTTTCTGGCTTCACCCCACCAACCTGTGATGTGCCACTCGGCCCACCATGTACCCACCTGGACCTCAGCTTCCACTCCTCTAAAAAGAAGCAGAATTACATTCCCTGAATCACCTACCACACAGAGTTGTTTTGAAAGTCTGATGTAATAATATACGTGAAAGAATCATGCAAACCATTAAAAACCCCAAGAAGTTGATATTTCTTCATTGTTATTAATTCTCACAGACGGCGAGAGACTGAAAATTTGTGTGAGAGACGATACCATATGCTCACACACACTAGATTTGAGGCATTATTCATTGCAAGAGGAGCAGTTGAATTATAATTTTAAATTCAAGAGTGAACTGTTTTCTGTCTGAATCAAATATTTTTATTTCTATGGTGTGAGTACAATCCATGCTCTTGCCCTTGAAGAAAGTCTGCTTCCTCTACTTGAGTTTTTCTGGCTCATACAGTGAGGTATAAGTGCCAAATGGTGGCTCTGTTTAATGAAAGTATAGAATCTCTTGGTAAAATTTCCAATAAGCCTACAAGATGATATTTAATTTCCTGTTGACAGGATGGCATCCCCAAATACCCCTTCTGCCAACACTCTAAGGAATGCTAAAAATATAAGTAGAGCTAAATCAGAAGTTTTAATTGGAAGACAAAGTTTTACCTTGTTTTGGTTTGGATATTAGATGTTCTCCCCAAACTCCTATTAATATTAATGCAGGAATATTCAGAGGTGATGTGATTAGATGATGAGAGCTGTAACCTAATTAGTTCATCCTGGTTTAAATGGACAAGTAGGAACTGGAGGCAGATGGGGCATGGCTGGAGGAGGTGGGCCACTGGGAATGTGCCCCGGAAGGATGCATCTTCCCTATGATTATCGCCCACCCCAGTCAGCTTCCTGTCCCTGTTAGGAACTCAGAGCTTTCCACCACTGGGCCCTTCCGCCATGATGTTCTGCCTTTCCCAGGGCCCAGAGCAATGGAGTCAGCCATCTGTGGACTGCGACTTCTGAAACCATAAGCCTCAAATAAATTTTTCTTTCTCTACCTTGTTCTTTTCAGGTATCTTGGTCACCGCAATTCAAAAGTTGACTAAAACAAATCTTATGTCACTCATTAGTTCACCAAGGCTGGAAACACTTTGTTTTTTCCCCACGTTGCTTGTTTAATTGACTCCAGGAGAGATCACTGCATACGCACCTCCTCCTTGTCACTGCCGTGTCCCAGGAACGGCCGTCTCCACTCCTCCCTGTCAGCTCTCTTCAACCAACAGCAACCATCAACTGTATTCAGTCTATTGGGTCTGTTTGCCAAAGTATATAAATAATTTACAGAAATCTTCTCATCTCTGGGAAAGTGAAGAGGATTTTCATTAGGGTTTTCTCTCTGACATTTTCTACTCTACAGTTATAGGAAGAGGGGAAGAGAGAGAAAAGGAAGGGAAGAAAAGAGGTTGGCAAATTGCAGGAGGAGAAGGAGGAAGGGAAGGAGGAGGAGGAAGAGGAGGAGGAGGGACAAAGGGAGAAAGAGAAAGAAAGCCTGTCTACAGGCAAATTTTGACATTCTCCCTGGGCAAAATTCTTCTTTTTAATATGAATTGGGTTTCCAAAGGCTTTCTGAAACACAGATGCTTTAAAAACAAGGAGCTGAAAATCCCTTTGTTCACACTACCATTCTTGTGATCTGTATACTCCCTATTGCTTTAAAAAGGAGCCATGTGCCAAAACAGGTGATTCATTCAGAAGGTAGGATGCTCCCCTCCACTGACCCCAAGTGTACAAGGTACACATCAAATATCTGGGTGTGAGCCAAATAACCAGGATCTTTATACTCTGAGGCAGGTTAGTTTATATGAAACTTTACTCTGGGGTTCAATCATACTCTTGTTCTTTTTATTTTAATGATAGGCGGAATCCAACTAGGTGCTTTTATGGTTTGAGCCCTTTCTGGATAATTCTGGACAGGAATCTAGCATTGAAGTTCAAAGAATCCCCTCTGTTATTTGAATCCATTTCTGTTATTGGTGATGCAATGTGACTTGCCACCCAATGAAGCTGAGAAAAGGGACGTGGCACCATGGGAAGACCCTGTCTGAGGAATAAGTGAATTGGATGATACAGGAGCTTTAGTAGACTTCCAAAATGGGAACTAAGGCCGAAGAGGCTTGAGTCAAAAAAATGCTGTACTGAATTTCATGGGCAAAAATTTTGAGATAAATTCACATATTTAAGAAGTCCATAAACATTAGTAAAAAGAGACTAAAGAGTTCAGGGATTTGGGCACAAATGACCTTATTCTCCATTTTCTATTGACAATTGCACTGCATGTTGAGTATTTAAGAAAATGACTGTTTTCCCACAAGAAACATATCATGCAAATGAAAACTGAGCACCTGTGCATACACACTCGTGCACACACAGGGGGCAGAAACAAGTAAACATCCTCAATCTCCAGGAAAAGAGCTTCTCAGCTTGGAACTTGCACAGAGTGAAATGAACCAGCCACAAACACCTGAAACAATCTTCAGATGGTTTGTCATTGTACCTTAGCCCTGTTCCCGGCACCACACTCATCTCTTCTTATTTCATCATTTGAGGCTTCAGGACTAAGTAAAATTCTCACCAAAGCATATTGTCTGCGTGTGTGTGTGTGTGTGTGTGTGTTGTGTGTAGGCTTGGAGGCATTGAGGATAAACGATGCAATTACCAACAGAAAGAAAGAAATTCGCTCTCCAATGGATAAAATACCATTTTGATTTCTACTGAGATGGTTTCACTGACTAATGGAAGAGAGCATCTATCTGCCTCTTTCCAAATTTCTACAAAAGGGTTTCCTGTGCATCTTAACCTTTCTGCTCAGCTTCCCTGGGTGAAGGATATATTGACCACCAGTGGCAGGCATTTGGGCATTGTATTTTACATCTTAGGACTCCAACTCTTTTTTAAAAACAATTCATCAAGTCTAATAATACCCAAGAGCAACTTAAATCTCCTAATCAAGCTAATGATACCTATCTTCACTTATTATCTGTGTAATAATGAGATGTTTCCAGTCATTGAACTAGAATTGAGGGAGGGGTGCATTATCATAGTACATTTTCCCCTTGAAATGCTCTATTTCCTTGTGTCTAATTTATACCTGTTTTTCAGGGATCAGTGCAATTGTCAGTTTTTAAAGTGCAACTTGATTTACTGAGGCTGCATTTGGGAATCACAGCAGGGGCCAAGATACCAAGGTGACTGTTACAGACACTAATAGGTTTCCCAAAGTTTGTCAAATATTGCTCAGAGAAGAAGGCCACAGAGGCAAGCTGGTATCTCTACTGATAATCTCTTTAGTTGACGTGACCTAGAGAGTGGCTGAAATTGAGAGAGGGTTGTGAACACAGAGAGATGAAGTTTGCGCTTAGGGTTTAGAAACTTTGTTCAGCAAAATATTCTTTAATACATAGCCAAAGATTGTAAGACAATGCTGTACTAGAATTATCAGTGTCTCATTTATGTAGTAATTCACAAAGGACTCTATTGGGCAATATCTACTTGCAAAGGTAATCCTAGTAAAGATAAGAATGGAGCCTTGTCTTTCTACTTACATCATCCCACTGTATTTGAAGCTACTCTTCTTCAAGGAACTTCATAAAGACTGATTAGCAAAAGTACTGCCTTCTAGGTGGGGCCATTTCCCCTCACAATCCCCTGTTCACCTTGCTGGAAGAACATGCAGGTGTTTTAGCAGGTGTTTTCACACCTGGGAAATTTTCTAAAGAAAAAAAATAACTCTTCTTGCTTTGTTCAAAGATGAATAAAACATTCTTAAAAGTCATAAACAAGAAACAGAAGGAGAATTAGAGAGACAGCGCCAGGCATTTCGATTTAGCTTTAGTAAGTTTCTTATTTCTCAGAAGCTGAATGCTAGATGGAGGGCTGGTTATGAATGTCCTTTTTGCTTCTATTTTAATACCTTTTAGCTATTCATGGATGTAGTCAGGGTAGATGCTTTCAAAAGTCTGAGGCGACTGGTTCATGGGTTAGGAATGGAAAACAAGTGTTTGAACCAACCAGTGAGACTTACAAAATAGGATCCCCTCCTGCCATGGGAGACCCTCTTAGCTCCACTTTATTCTCAGACAATATTCTGCAGTTGACCATCTATTCTCTCCATTGTCCTCTTCTCTGTTTCACTTCTCGGTGAGACAATACAAGTAAAAATTCATATGTTGTTTTTGTATTTAAAATCTACTCTGCAGTAACCTACCTTGAAGCACACGAGAGGGTCTCATGGTTTTTCTGGATAATTTTATATACTACCATGCTTCTTAATATTTGGGCATGACTCATTTAATTGTTCAATACAGCCTTAGGGTTTAGAAGCTTTGTTCATCAAGATATTCTTTAGTGCATAGCTAGTGCTTCTCAAGAAGCCCTCATCATGATTAGCAAATAAAGTTAAGCCCAGAAGTATGGACGATGTTGCAATTTCTTCAGAGAGAAAATACTGAGTGGGACTTAGACTTTGTGAAGTTTGATGCATTTCTGGGATTTATATCCTGTGCCATCAGGAACACAGCCTTCCCATTTCTCTAAAATGAAGATGTTGGATTAGATTATCTGTAAGGACCATTTAGATTTAATATTGACATCTTGGTTTTAAGTAAATTAAATAAAATTTACTGACACATTATAATTATACATGATAGCGGGGTTTATGCCACATTTGCATTAATATTGACTTATAATTTTAAGATTCTTGGGGAAAATCCTTTGCTTAGTTGTTTCTTTCTAATGATAGAACCTGACAAACAGGATGTTCTCAATAAATATTGCCCCAAATAATGAATGAATAAATGAATGTCTAAACAGTATTGAAGTGCTGATTGTCAGCACTAACTGCACCAGCAACCTATAGTCTCTTGGCTTAAAATGGGATTATAGTTAATATATAAGTTTATATATATATATATATATATATATATATATATATATATATATATATATATTCCTTGCTCTTCACAAGAACTCCCCAAGACTAAAGCTTCACAGATGATCATGATGGTTAATTTTCCATATCAACTTAGCGAGGCTGTGGTGCCCGTTGTGTGATCAAACACCTGTCTAGACATTGCTGTAAGGTGTTCCTTAGAATATGACTATCTTTTAAATCTATAGACTTTCGAGTCAAGCAGATGGTGGGAGGATTATACTTCATCTAATCAACTGAAGGTCTTTAAGAGTTGAGACTGGGTTCCCATAAAGAGGAAGCAATTCTTTCTTCAGATTACTTTCAGACTTGAGCTGCAAAACCACCTCTTCCCTAGGTCCCAAGTCCACTGGGCTGCCCTGCAATCTTCTGCCTTGCCAGCCCAAAATCATGTGAGCAAATTCCTTAAAATCTCTTTCCCTCCCTCCACTCCAACACACATCTCTATTGCATCTGTTTCTCTGAAGAGCTCTGATTAGTACAAGACCCATGCATGTTTCTGTAAGAGGCACAGTTGGTCTGTGTCCTCACCTGGATGTTCAAGTTATCTTCCTGCCAGCTCTGAAGCTCACCTCCACTTCCTGTGTCATCTTGTTGCTAATGGACACTTTCTAGTTTACAACAACACTCTGGAATCATTGGCCCCAACCTTTCCTATATCGTCTCTTCTCCCCTGTGAAAAAGTTAAAAGCTACAATCAAGGTTTTTTCCTAAGTTAGAGATGTCTGACAAAGTTCTCCTTGAACCCCAGTGACAATCTGTTCAAGGAACACAAGGTGGGATGTCACTGGCATGCATCTCTGTGATCATGCACACGTCATGTCATTAGCTTCTACATTTCTAACACCAAACAGCGGGTGTCAGATATTCCATTAACTTCTGTGGGACAAATGGAGGTGAAAACTTCAAGCTTTGTATGAGCTGATTTCTCTTCTCTTATTATTCAACTTCTTCCTCTTGCACTTTTTTAGGTTCCTCTCCTAACTTTTTCTCTTTTTTGTTCCTATTTGTTGGTTATTTTGTAGGGTGTTGCACTCCTCTCTTCCTCCACATTTACTCCACAAACCCTTCTGAGCTAATCTCACCTACCCAGCACATATGCTTCGACTTCCACATACTATTCCTATTCCCCAAGCCCTTAAAGAGTTTCAGACTCCTTCAGGGACCCCAGGTGTCTGAACAGAATGAATCACTCCTGAGTGCTTCCGTGGTGGGACTGAATCTCTGTATCAGTGATTGCCATTGTGTTGCAAATACTGTTTACCTCTTCTGCTCCATCACCAGGATATGTTTCCCTGGAAAATGGGATCCAATTTGCTTTTATGTGCTCAGAATCTAACACAGTAAGATTTATTTACCATACTGCAAGCTGGCTGACTGTATACATGAGTTTATTATATCTGTATGTTCTGATGGGTTGCTTTGGCAGTCAAAAGATTTGATGATTATGCATTCTAGCTAGAAATATATGAGACACTTAATAAAGAGAATTTGTAGAGACACATGCCTATGACTGCTAGTTAAAATGTAAAAACGCATAAAGGGCAGGCGTGATGATAGTTATAAATAAAATTCACCAATCATGCCAACCCAGTCTCTTGTTATTGCACCAATTGAGGTGTTTGGATGACTATACTGAGTGATAGCATTGTCTTGGATAAATTGTTTACAAGGAAAAGCCTATTTTGAAGAACATGCCTAGGTTCCCAGTAATAAGCAGCCTTTCTACTTCAGAAGAAAACACGTAGCACAATGCCGGTTGCTTTATGCACAGTTACTTATTCCTCCCAACAAACCTATGCAGTATTTAAAATGCCCCCGTGGAAATCTGGGATTTTGCAACATTAAGAATCTTACTTGTGGGCTGGGATTATGGCTCAGTGGTAGAGCACTTGCCTAGCACGTGTGAGGCACTGGGTTCGATTCTCAGCACCACATACCAATAAATGAATAAAATTGTTTTAAAAATAATTTTACTTGTGATCACAGCTGATAAGTGGTGGAATCATACCAAACTGGTTTTTGACTCCAATACTCAGTTTGGTCTGTTTCGTAGAAGCATCAAGCTCTCTCATCAAGCAAGACAAATGCTTGCTTCTATATCTGTGAGGTGAGGACAGAGATGAGGAGTTGCAGGGAGAGCCTCCTCTACATTTATTTCATCTGCAACTGAGGTTTAACTTAGCCATGGTGATCCAGAATTCCTGGGATAATTGTTTGTTCTTCTGGTCTTTAAAAAGCAGGTGGCTGAAATGCATATTTTGCTCTCTGGAAAACGTGCCAGCAGAGCAGTGAATTCACATGGGCTGGAAAGGGCACTCAGATGAGGACAAATACCAACAACCCTAGGCCCTCCCCCTTTAAGTTCAGCCTGCCTGACCTTTGAAGAGGAGACCCAAGCATTAGGCTCTGACAACGTGATGGTGTCAGGGGATATGGGTTCTGTCCTAGACCAATGTCAAAGACATAATGATTGGTTCTGGGCTTTCATATATATTTGTTCCCTTGGATACCAGATTTAAAAGAGTAATTATAGAGATATGTTCCAGATGCATTCAAATTTCATCTCTGATTTGGTAAATCTCCTAACACCTTACTCAATTTCTCATTTCTCTTTTAATAATATGAAAATGCTTTATTAAGCCTTTCATAGAGGTTGAATTAATAGAAATTGGATGTTGTGTTATTATGGAGGTATGCATCTGCTTTTTTTCTGGTTAGAGAGCAGTTTTAAATCCATGAACTCAAACATTGCTCCTAATTCTGACAATATATGTATCCTAGGAAACTAGTTGGTTTTAGTGACAAGTACATATATACATATTTAGATAGAGTTAGAGAGCAATTTGTAGAATTATATCATTGATTATACTATATAATAAGAAGTAACCAATTTCTTAAAAAGTAGTATGTGCTATCTGGGTGAAATCAACATACATTTAGTATTCTATTCTTACTATCTTATCTATTTTCAGTTAACATTTTGGAGTATGACATTAAGTCTTATGCATAAATCCCAACCTCATCCTAGTTGGCCAGATCCCTGGGGCTAACTAATATTTTATCTCTTCCAAGGTCTTTCTAAGTTCTTCTCTGAAGAACAAGCCCCACCTGCAGCAGCCATGAAAACTTTTTAAAAATCTCAAAATGGAGGTGGCTCAGCAGTATGGAGACCAAGTGCAAGTGCATGTTGAGATCTCTGTGCAATGAGGGCTTTCTGCTATTATGTTCATGCATCACTATTGTGCAAAACAATAGGCACCCTAGTAGAAGGAAGTTGTTTCTTTTCCAAAATGCACCTCCACGTGTGATCTTATCTTGAAATTCAAAGCTAGAAAAACTTGTTATTGTCTAGCTCCCGTGGACAAATATTTAAGATATTTTTACAATTCCAAAAAAGAAACTGGCCTTGAAGAGATATTTCCATATGGAAAAATTTCCAATTTGAAACCTCTGTCTCTAGATTTCAGGTCCTGTGCTAAGTGTTCAACTATTACCCATTATCTGTGCTGCAACTCCATAGTTTCTTACAATAAAGAAAGCATTCATATACATCTCAAATGTCCCAGAATTTTATGAATATGAATGTACTATAAATGAAGTAAAGTGTATTTGTGTGAAGACACACACACACTCTGATTTTTCCGTTCCTTGATCCTTCTTTTCTCACTTCATTTATTTCATCTACTTTAGAGCTGGGTTCTATTTGAGTCACTTTGAAATCTAATGAATGATAGCACAAAAGTGTCCTTTTGTGGGGTCATGATAAATACTTAAATTTCCATAATATAAAGCATGGAATATTGTTTATTTCATCAATATCAATGTTAACACAGCACATTTCTTTGACCATTTAAAGATGGAACACACACCAAACCAACGGGTTAGAAAATTTTAACAACTGTGACTTCAAACAACTCTGAAATGGTTCATCCATGAGTAAATATGACTAGATATCCATAGAAGCAGCTGCGTGCCAATGTTCAAAATAGAAAATTAGTTAATAATTTTTTTTGGCATCAAATGTAAGGAAAAAGTAACAAGCAAAGAGGCCTCTCTTCACATAATTACATTATCTGAGAGGAAATTGTCTCATGAACCTCCACTTCTGGATAAATGCTACTTAGTCAAGTCCTTTGTAGGACTAAGTAGGAATCACAGTGATGAGAATCATTATTATCATGGTAGTCACATCATGGGAGGCTCTTCCTAGTGATGAGAATTTACCATGCTTCTTTGGTTCTCAGCATGTGAGACTGCACTGATGATAATAAATGATATTCAACCACCTAAAAATGGTCAATATTTATTCCAGGCAGAATAAATGACTTTTGTTCTTAATGATATTTCATTCTGTATTAATGTTCACAACCCCTCCCCAACCCCAGACCCCCTGGTTATGTTTTTTGACTTTACCCAGAACCATTTTTATTCTAGTCCTAGTTTAGTAATTCCATTAGGGTGATGAGGGTGTGGTCTATATCGGCCAAGATTGGTAAAAGAGACACAAATCCAGTGGAAAAGCAGCCCAGTGGAAGTAACTATTAATTATCAAAATGAAAAGAAAAATCTAAAAGCCATATCAAGTGTGGGGCCCAACCACCTTGGCTCTTGTTCAGCAATGACATATGATTATGTGCTACCTTCCACCTCCCTGCAAGCAGGTTTGGAGAAGAACACAATCCACAAGCTGGGGGCCCTAATTCAGGACAAAGGGAAGTGCAGTGTGGTGCTTAAGGCCACAGACTATGCTTCTGATGCCACAGCTATCCCCAGTTTTATTGCTTGATGCTGTGAGACTGTCCTTTTTGAATTTTTATTTGTCATTATTTTAATTGCCCCCCCATTTTGGGGGGTACTGGAAATCAAACCTTGGAGTGCTCAAGCACTAGGCCACATCCCTGTTCCTTTCCGCATTTTCATTGACAAGGTCTTGCTAATTTACCCAGGCTGGCCTCAAACTTATGATCTTCCTGTTTCAGCCTCCTGAGTAACTGGGATTGTAAGCTTTAGTTGTACTAATTTTCAGGGTACAATGTGATCGTTCAGTACATAGTTACTTTGTGTAATGATCAAACCAGGGTAGTTATCATTTCCATTTCCTTTACAATTTTTGATGAACGTGTGATACTTGTACATACTTATGAGGTACAGCTGATTGTTCAGTTCATGTACACAATATGTACTGATCAAACCAGGGTAATTTTCCATCTTATTATTACTTTGTATTTGGAGTTTTGAGATTTCTTATCCCAGTTATTCATAATAGGTTATTATAAACTATTGTCTCCCTGTTGTGCTGCAGCACACTAGAATGTACCACTTTTATTTAATTGAATTTTGGGACTTGTTCTCCAGCCTTCTCCTATCCTTCCCCACTATTCTACATTCATTTCATTTTTTCAAAATATCCTCCTGTGAGAAAAAAAATATGAGGCATTTGTCTTTTTGTGTCTGAAATTTCATTTAACATAATGTCCTCTAGTTTCATCCATTTTGTTGTAAATTAAAGGATATCTATCTTCTTTTATAGCTGAACAATATTCCATTGTAGATATATACATTTTCTTCATCCACTCATCCATTGATGGGCACTTAGGTTAATTTCATATCTTAGCTATTGTGAATGGTGCAGCAAAAAACACAGGCAGGCAGGTGTCTCTTTGATATTCTGATACTATTTCCTTTGGATATATATTTAGAATTGGGATTCATGAATCTTTTGATAGACCCTAAAAGCATAGGAAACAACAGCAAAAGTAGATAATAGGATTGTCTACACTACAAAGCTTCTGTACAGCAAAGGAAAGGATCAGCAAAGTGAAGAGACAACCTACAGAATTGGAGACAATATTTGCCAACTATTCATCTGATGAAGAACTAATATCCAGAGTATAAGGAACTTAAAACATTCAAAAAGCAAATAATTCAATTTAAAAATGTACCCAAAGCATGAATAGACACATCTCAAATGAAGAAATTGAAATTATGAAAAAATACTCAGTGTCATTAGCTGTCAGGGAAAGGCAAATTAAAAGCACAAGGAGATATCATCTCATCAGATGGCTATTATAAAAAAAACACAAAATAGCAAATGCTGGTAAGGATTGGAGAAATGGGAACTCTTATACAATAAGAGCAGGAAAGAAAATTTGTACAGCTGCTATGGAGAACAATACAGAGGTTCTTCAGAAGTTGTGGGACTGTGGAAGAGTTAGTTTGAACTGTGTCTCAGTTTCCTCATCTGTAAGATAGGAATAATATTATACCTACTTCAAAGAGTTATTGTATTATTGAATAAATTAAGACATGGAAAGATTCGTCTGTCTAAACCCTGGGCAGCTTGTGAAGGAAGTCCATATGCTAAACAACCAGAGAACAACATATGGGATTCATCTTTTCTTTGAAAGTCCAATGTTAAGAGTAAACTCATACTGGAAACACATCATAAAGCAGTGTCTAAGGATGTTCTGGAAGCTTTCCACACTTAGCACCATCTCTTGCCTCTTTTCTCCCTCTCTGAAGTCATGAAGAGCTCTCCTTGGAAGAGAAATGCTGAGATTCTGCATAATGTCAGCTGCTTTATGAATCAAAATTAACTTAGATACATTTGGGTGTTCACAGCAATTTCTGGTACTTGAAACAGAACTCTGATTGCAGGGGATACAGAAATCTCCCCCACCTCTGCACACATGCACACACACATTGTATCAACCCACCCAACTTTGCAAGTTTTCTGTTCTTGGTACTTGGTATATAGGTGTTCCTACATAAACATCCTTCTCAGACAATATCTGATATTGAACACCTGGTTTCTCTAAACAGCTAAGTTCTTCATACCAGGCAGAATCAGAGTCTTTCTCTCTCTCTCTCTCTCTCTCTCTCTCTCTCTCTCTCACACACACACACACACACACACACACACACTCTTTCAGGATTCTGCAAACAGACTTATATTTAAACATTATAAAGTCACACTAAGATGTCAATGGACTAAGGGTGGCTGTTATGGCTCAGATATGGTGTCCTCAAAAGCTCACGTGTGAGACAATGCAAGCGGTTCTGAGGAGAATGATTGGGCTATAGCTTTAACCGAATCAGTGATTCTGTCCCTCATGGGATAACTGAGTGGTGACTGGAGGCAGAGGGTGTGTGGCTGGGGAAGTGGTTCACTGGGAGAGTGGCTATGGGGTATATATTTTGTATCTGGAGAGTAGAGTCTCTCTCTGTGCTTCCTGATCATCATGTGAGCTAGTTCCCTTTGCCACACTCTCCCACCATGACTTCCTGCCTCACCTTGAGCCCTGAGGAACGGAGCCAGCAACTTATGGACTGAGACTTCTGAAACCGTGAGCCCCTAAATAAACCTTTCCTCCTCTCCAGTTGTTCTGGTTGGGTCTTTCAGTCACAGCAACAAAAAAAGCTGACTAACACAGTGGCTTTTATTGGTCAGTCAATAAATTGATTGAGGAAATGCATCTTCTATTTTCAAAACATACACAGTCCTTTGCCTACTTGTTGCTGACCTGCCAGTCTCACGTTTCTATTCCTTGGAGATGTCGCTAACACCAAACCCTCTCCACGAGACTGAGTATCCCCCTTTACCGGCAGAAGACGGGGAAGGGCCTTTGAAGAACCAACAGATAGCTTGTCAGTGGAACTGTGGGGTCACGGTTTAATGGAAGAAAGAATATGAGTAAGGACAGTGATTTTTAAAAATGCCATAGGTATTTTTGCTTCCCAAGACCTGGTATCCTGTGCAAATCTGACACAACATATAAATCTGTCACTGGGTTGCTGAAGTAAAGGAATAAGGGAAGAAAGAAAAAAAGAAG
The DNA here is from genome assembly GCF_001458135.2 of Marmota marmota marmota. Lineage (NCBI taxonomy): Eukaryota > Metazoa > Chordata > Mammalia > Rodentia > Sciuridae > Marmota > Marmota marmota. The sequence goes on along the minus strand of NW_025999977.1, from coordinate 48,707,748 downwards.
AAAAAGGAAGGTAGAACAAGGGATTTGACATTAGGAGTTTACTCTTATTTCCACGAATGAGTTTTAAAGCACTGGTAAGAAATATGTGGTAGGAATGAAGTGTCCTATTTTTCTGCAATTGAAGATGAGGTCATTGAGATTCTGAAGTACAAAACAAGTTTTTATCAAGAAAGCACTCCTGACAGTCTACTCAACCTGAGGGAATTGGGTGGTGAACAATGGCTTACAGGTATTTTGGTATAATTTGAGTGTTTTCGTTAGCTTTCTTTTTGCTGCTGTGACCAAAAAACCTGACATGAACAATTTTAGAGGAGGAAAAAATTATGTGTGGGCTCATAGTTGCAGAGGTCTCAGTCCTTAGACAGCCAGCTCCATTCTTCAGGGCTCAAGGTGAGGCCGATCATTGTGGAGGAAGAGTATAGTGTAGCGAAGCAGCTTAGGACATCACACCAGCAAGGGGGGAGAGAGAGAGAGAGAGAGAGAGAGACAGACAGACAGACAGACAGACTCCACTTGCTGTATACAAAATATATACCCCAAAGACATGCCACCAATCCCCACCTCCTCCAGCCACACACTACCTGCCTTCCATTACCATTCAATCCCTGCTAGGGAACTAATTCATCCAGTCATCTCACTCTAAGCATTCCTGCATTTTCTCACACATGAGCTTTTAGAGGACACCTCACATCCAAACCATAACACTGAGTTAATCATCTCTGATTTTGATCTCACATTTTAAGAAAGCACCAATGGTTGCCTAGTCCTTTGGATCAATTTTTCTGGAGCTGTGGCATTACAACAGGACTTTGCCATCACCCAGGTGCTTCATTCTCAATGGTAGTCCAACATTTGTTGGGGAGCTACTTGCCAGGGCTCAAACTCTGCTCAGTCCTTTGTGAGGCTTGAGAAATTCCTGGGCTAGAGAGCAGAGAGGCTTCCTCAGGATAACAAGTTCCTCGTGCAACTCTTTTTCACAGGAGGATTCAGTGGAACTGGAAGCCCTGACAGACTTGTCACCTGCTGCTTGACCAACCCAGGCTGAGCCTTTAAACCTTGCTCCCCTTGCCTGTCACACCAGGTAATCATCAATATCATGTGACCCTAAAGTTGTTAGATGTTTGACCAGCCAAGATTAGGTATGTGCCTTGGATTTGTAAGCCCCCAAAAAATCATGTGAAAGAAATGCAAAGAGTTTGGAGAGGGGGGGGGAGAGAGAGAGAGAGAGAGAAGGGAGAGGAGAGAGAGAAAGTGAATAACACTATTCTTGCCTAGAGTCTGCCGCTGCATAGCAACATGTTACTGAGGATCCCTCCCTGTTTGTGGAGCACTCAGATTGCTGCATAGTTGAGTCAACCAAGTGCTGCAAACACATTGTGAAGATAGTAAAGTGCAAATGCACTGTTTCCAGAAAGGGTCAAGACAATACTAAGAAGCTGTTTGTCCTTCTCAAGTCTCCTGTCATCACCAGATCGAGTGGCAGTGCTCACACTTGCCAAGCCTGGGTATTTCACAAAGTGTGTACATGATGCCTTTCTGCCCAGCATACGAGGAGCCGGTCATTCTTTGCCTAGTGTGGGGTCTTGGTGGGAGGCTATCACTAGGAGGTCTATTAATTTCAATGTTTTCTCCTCACTCCAGTAATTGCAGTTGATATGCCGGAGAAGCTGATGTCCCAGAACACCTACCTGTGAAGGAAACTTCAGCCCCCTGCCTTGAAAGCTCACACCAAGGCTTTCAGAAAGAGAAAGCTATTGCTGGGCTCATGGTTGTCTGATTCCACTAAATAATACCTTCTTCCCTTAAGAGGAAGATGATTCTAACAAAAGCTGCAGGTGTGACTTGTACATATTGTGGGTCTTCCATTGCCAAAGGTCCAGATCATTTCCTATTCATTTCTTGCATAGAATATCAACAAATGGAGAATTTTGGGGGAGATAAGTATGGAGATAGGCCATTTTCTAAGAACATTATGGATTCAAGGTCACATTGGTGCAGACTGAAATCCCAGCTCTGGAATTTTCCTAAATTGTGACCTCAGGCAAATCATGTTGCAGATTTTGCTCCAAACTCTAGTATTTTCAGGTGTCTCATTCCTGGAAGTCAAGGCTATCTGAAGATTACATGATACATTTTAAGACAAAGATATAGTTAGGACATGGTTCAAGGAGCATGTCTTTATCCTTATGAATCCAAGAGGCTCAGTGGGGAGAGAGGAATCCCATTGCTCATGTTCAAGGCAGAGTGCAATTTAGCTCGTATTTGAAGGATTCCCTTTTCTCACAGACAGCAGAAGAGGAGGCATAAATGTTATCATTTTTGTAATCATGTATGATTTTATAGCATTAGTGGTGGCTTTGCCTTTGAAAGCTTAAGCTATCCCAATTGTATTTATAAAATGGATAACTGCATTCCTGTCAGGTCACAAAAGCGCATAGGGTAGATCACCTTAGTCAATGGAATGACTAGACATGATGATATGCAGATACTGAGTCATTTAAATCTTTTGTTTTGGGGTAATTGTCAAACTCTCAGGAAACAAGGGGAAACAGAAGATCTCTGAAGTGCTATAACTTGCATTTTCTGTTGGCATAGACAAGGTGGGATTTCTGTTTCCCTACTCGGGTTCCTGTGGAAGGACTTCAATATGTCACACCCTCCTGGCATCTCTTCAAAACCTCGCCCAGACCTCCTCACTGGACTCAATTGTATGGCAAATTTAGAAGAAGAAATTACAGGAAAAACTAATGCTTTTCCATTCTTTTTGGCATTTGGCTCTCTCTAGCCCACTCTCCAGCAAAAAGTTAAAGAACCCGCCCCCTGAGAGAGAGGCCTGACATTTTCCAGAGCAGACTTTACTAAGTGGGTAATTTTGTCTACTTTTAAGGCTCATGTCATCAAAATATCATTACTAAATTTGTAAGCTGCCTTCCCACCCTATTAGTTAGTTTATAAGATAGCATTTAGCACTTCATTTGTCTGACTTCTTTGTCTATCTCTCAGTCAATACTTGGGAGTGTATAGCGGGAAATGAGGGTTAGGACATCAAGATATGGAAGCAACACTTTATTAGTGGCCACAGTCCAGAGGGATAATTCCCAAAGTCTGACCTCCGGTTGCAGCAGGGATTTTACTTTAATATATAAGCAAGTTTGGGGTACATTGAGGCAAGGCAGTTGGTGCAATTCTATTGGGGAGTGTATTCTACATTCCTTATATGGGTAGAAGCTTGTCAACAGCCTAGAGGCTTTAAGCTCATACAGCTTGGAGATTTTTACTGCACTAAGCCTTAAGGGGAGGAGCTCCTTCTCTCTTGGTTATTTTGTTTCCTGCTTCTGCTACTGGGGTCATCTTGTCACAGCTACCTGTCAGCTGCTGCAAGCCTTTATGGTTAAATGCCAAAGCAGAGCTGCTGTGTGTCAGCATGCAAAACCACAGCCTGTCAGCTTTCAAGCTGCTAAAGTCTCTATTTTGTTCTACCACAAGAGGAACCTCAGTGGGGAAAAGAGGGATGCTAATTTTTTCAACTTCTATAAAACCTGGAAAATATTGTTTTATTCTAATTGAATAATCAAATGTTATCAAGTATGGTAACAATACTTGGCTATCCCGAAAGGAGATGGCCACTGTAGCATCATGCCAACTGGGAGGCAGAGCTCAGGGAAGGAAGTTGTAGAGTTCTAGGCAAGAGATTCTTCCAGAGGTGGTTCAGAGAATGTGCAATAATTAGGTCCCATCTCTTCTCAGGCTTCAAGAGGTGATCTGATGTGAGGAAGCAAGAGCTTCAGTAGTATTCTTAAATGGTATGAGGCAGGAGAATCCGCAGACCAAGGTTATATCCAAGAGGGTCGTGCAAATATCACAAGGGAAACTTGGAGTGATAGTAACAGCTGTTGATTGAGAAGATGTAGTAAGTACTTTATATGTACCATCGAATCCAATTTTGAAGATTAGGAACTCTTGAAGTTTTACTATCTCCATGAGAAGGGTATACCCAGGCTTGCAGCAACTCTTTGATGAGCTGACCCTACAGCTAACACCCAGGCTTCTGAGAGACAATAATAAATGATTGATTTGCTAAGTTTTAGAGCTGAGGTAGAGTTATCAGGTAGTTGTTGTGCAGCACTATTGTTCTGATATAGAAGTCTGTTGATGGACTAATTTATGGAAAGTAACAGAGCTAAGGTTGCAGAGCTAGGATTCACACTGAACTGTTTTCACTTCAAAGCCAGTTATTTTAACCACTGCACCAGGACACTGAACTAGCTAACCTGAAATGCAAACTTTGCCCTTGAAGTTCAAGGGAATTTAGGATGATGGGATCACATGGACTCCAGAGCACCCCTCCCCGCACAATCTGACATTTGGTTTTCCTATCTACTAGTGCTACAGGATAGAAGAGGACAAAGCAGACCTGCCTTGCTTGATGCCTTGACTTCAGTACTTTTCACAAAGGCTGCACAGAATAAGTGTCCAATAAGTGTTTTGAAAAAAAAATTAACTAATTAATGCCACTCTTTATTTTATTATTTCCACTTGTCCTAACCTTTCAGTGAAAATGGGAAAGACTATTAAATATAGGTGCAACAGGTTCAACACAAATTACAAATGTTATCAAATTGTTAAATGCTAGGAATTTCTCAAGAATCCTCCAGAAAAGACACCAGCCTGCTCGGGACCCAGGCTCACAGTAGTCCCAGATCCATCCCTCCACTACAGACACCCACTGGAGCCCAGCCTCCAGCTCACACCAACTTGTGCAGGGCCCAGATCCAGGGTAGGTCTGAGTTCGTGTCCTCTACCCCACCTGGGAGCCTAAGCCTAACTCACTTCCATGATGGGACACTGCAGTCATCGCCATAGCCTTCCCCACATAGTAGCCATACCTTTTTGATAACAGACAGGGCCTAGAAGCAGCTGCATCTCAGAGGAGGCGTCCCTAAGAGAGTGTGAGGCCCACCCTTTCAACCCTATCTCTATTTTTAAGACATTGCTTCCATCTTGGGGCACCTCCACTATTATCTCGAGTTACCTCAGCTATTGCCGCTACCACCTTTAGTTGCAGTACCATACATTGAGGGACACCAGCAGGGTCTGGAAGCCCAACGTCAAGGTGAGGTATAGACAATTTCCACAGATACTACAAAAATATATGGAAGAAACTGTAAGATCTCAGATGCACCCTGCAAGAAAGAAAAACACATAGACAACATGAAAAAACAAGGGAGGAAAGTGCCCCAAACAAACCAGGACACTGTAGTAACAGAACCTATGTACAATGAAGTTGATGAAATGTCAGAGAAGGAGTTAAGAAGGTTCATAATTAAAATGATCTGTGAATGAAAGAATGGCCTAAATGAGCAAATAAGGCAAAAATTGATAACTCCAACAAAGAGATAAGATAGCAAATACAGGTAGCAAAAGATTACTTCAAGAAAGAGATAGAGACTCTGAAAAAAAAGTCAGAAATCCTTGAAATAAACGATATAATAAACTAAATAAAAAAACTCAATAGAAAGCATAACCAACCAATAGATCACTTGGAAGAAAGAACGTCAGATAATGAAGACAAAGTATACAAATCTGGAAAATAAAGTTCATCACACAGTGAAGATAGTAATAAACCATGAACAGAACATCCAAGGTTTATGGGACACCACCAAGAGACCAAATCTAAGAGTTATTGGTATAGAGGAAGGCACAGAGTTTCAAACCAAAGGAATGCACAATCTCTTCAATGAGATAATATCAGAAAATTTCCCAAACATGAAGAATGAATTGAAAAAATAAATACAAGAGGCTTACAGGACACCAAATGTACAAAATTACAACAGATTTACATCAAGGCACATTATAATGAAAATGTCTTGCATAGAGAATAAGGATAGAATCTTAAAAGCTGCAAGAGAGAGAGAAATCAGATCACATATAGGGGGAGATCAATTGGTATCTCAGCAGATTTTTCAATCCAGACCCTCAAAGTCATGGAACAACATATACCAGCTCTGAAAGAAAATTATTGCCAACCAAGAATTTTGTATCCAGCAAAATTAAGCTTTAGATTTTATGATGAAATAAAAAACCTTCCATGATAAACAAAAGATAAAATAATTTACAGCTAGAAAGCCTGCACTAGAGAACATCTTCAGCAAAATATTCCATGAAAAGGAAATGAAAAACAACAATGAAAATCATCAGAGGTAGGTATTACACTAAAAAAATCTAATCAGAGGATAAACCAAGTCACATTAAATACCAAAAATAAACAAAAATGGCTGGGAATACAAATCATGTCTCAATAATAACCCTGAATGTTAATGACCTAAACTCACCAATCAAAAGACTTAGATTAGCAGATTGGATACAAAAAAAAAAGACCCAGTAATATGCTGCCTCCAAGAGACTTATCTCAAAGAAAAAGACATCCACAGACTGAAGGTGAAAGGTTGAGAAAAATCATACCACTCACATAAACTGCAAAAGCAAGCAGGGGTTTCCATTCTCATATCAAATAAAGTAGACTTCAAGCTAAAGTCAATTAAAAGGGATAAAGAAAGTCACTACATACTGCTCAAGGGAACCATACACCAACAAGACTTAAAAATTATAAATAAATATTCCCCAAACAATGGCACATCTACATTCATCAAACAAACTCTTCTCAAGTTCAAGAGTCAAATAGACTACAACACAGCAATTTTGGGTGACTTTAACACACCTCTTTCATCACTAGATAGATCTTCCAAACAAAAGCTGAACAAAGAAACTAGAACACAATAATATAATTAATAACTTAGACTTAACTGACATATATAGAATATTTTATCCTTCAACAAGAGAATACACTTTCTTCTCAGCAGCACATGGATTCTTCTCTAAAAGAGACGGTATAATATGCAACAAAGCAACTCTTAGCAAATGTACCCTGCATTCTATCAGATCATAATGGAATGAAATTGGAAATCAATGATAAAATAAAAAGTAAAAACTACTCCAAAACCTGGAGACTAAATGATATGCTTCTGAATGAACAATGGGTTGCAGAAGACATCAAGGAGGAGATTAAAAAAGTTTTAAAAGTGAATGAGAACACAGATAACATATTGAAATCTCTGGGACACTATAAAAACAGTTCTAAGAGGAAAGAAAGTTCATTGCATGGAGTTCATTCCTTAAAAGAAGAAAAAATCAACAAATAAATTACCTCACTTTACATCTCAAAGCTCTAGAAAAAGAAGAATAAATCTACACCAAAAGCAGTAGAAGAAAGGAAATAATTAAAATCAGAGCTGAAATCAATGAAATTGAAACAAAAGAAACAATTGAAAAAATTGACAGAACAAAAAGGTGGTTCTTTGAAAAAAGAAATAAAATTGACAAAACTTTAGACATGCTAATGAAGAGAAGGAGAGATAAAACTCAAATCACTAACATGATGAAAAAGGAAATATCATGACAGATACTACAGAAATATAGAAGGTAATTATAAATTATTTTGAAAACTTGTACTCCAATAAAATAGAAAATATTGAAGTCATCAACAAATTTCTAGAGTCATATAATTTTCCCAAATTGAATAAGGATGCTATATACAATTTAAACAGATCAATTTCAAGCAACAAAATAGAAAATGCCATCAGAAGTCTATCAACAAAGCCCAGGACCGGATGGGTACACAGAAGAGTTCTACAAGATCTTTAAAGAAGAACTAATACCAATACTCTCTAATTTATTTTAGGAAATAGAAAAAAAAAGGAGCACTTCCAAACTCATTCTATGAGGCCAATATCACCCTGATTCTAAAAGCAAGCAAAGACATATCAAAAAGAGAAAACTTCAGATCAGACCAATCTCTCTAATGAACATAGATACAAAAATTCTCAATGAAATTCTGGAAAACTCAAATACAAAAATATATCAAAAAGGTAGAGCACCACGATCAAGTGGGATTCATCCCAGGTATGCAAGGTTGGTTCAACATATGGAAATCAATAAATGTAATTCATTACATCAATAGATTTAAAGATAAGAATCATATGATCATCTCAACAGACGCAGAAAAAGCACTTGACAAGATACAGCATGTTCAAAATACTAGAAAAATTATGGAAACAGGAACATATCTCAACATCATAAAGGCTATCTATGGTAAGCCCCAGGCCAACATCATTCTAAATGTAGAAAAGTTGAAGGCATTCCCTCTGAAAACTGGAAAAAGAGACAGATGCCCTTTTTAATCACTTCTATTTGACATAGTTCTTGAAACACTGGCCAGAGCAATTAGACAGACAAAAGACATTAAAGGGACACACATAGAAAAAGAAGAACTCAAATTGGCACTTTTTCCTGATGATATGATTTTATACCTAGAAGATCCTAAAAGTTCCACCAGAAAACTTCTAGAACTAGTAAATTAATTCAGCAAAGTAGCAGGATATAAAATAAACACCCATAAATCAAAGGCATTTCTGTGTATCAGTGACAAATCCTCAGAAAGGGAAACGAGGAAAACTACCCCATTTACAATAGCCTCAAAGAAAAAATACTTGGGAATTAACAAAAGAGGTGAAAGATCTATATAATGAAAATTACAGAACCTGAAAGAGAGAAATCAAAGAAGACTTTAGAAGATGAAAAGATCTACTTGCTCTTGGATAGACAGAATTAATATTATCAAGATGACCATACTACCAAAAGCACTATAGATTTAATGCAATTCTGATCAAAATACCAATGATATTTCTCATAGAAAGTTGTGAAATTCATCTGGAAAAATAAGAGACCCAGAATAGCTAAAGCAATCCTTAGCAGAAAGAGTGAAGCAGGTGGCATCACTATACCAGAACTTAAACTATACTACAGAGCAATAGTAACAAAAACAACACGGTATTGGCACCAAAACAGACTGGTAGACCAATATATTCTAGAATTAGTTCAGGCAGCAACCTTGGCATTTACAGATAAGTCCAGTGGGAAGGACCTAAGGATTATCTATCCATTGGTAGACCAATGGATAGAGGACACAGAGACTAACCCACAAAATTACAATTATCTTATATTAAACAAAGGTGCCAAAAACGTGCATTGGATAAAAGATAGCTTCTTCAACAAATGGTGCTGGGAAAACTGGAAATCCATATGCAACAAAATAAAATTAAACCCCTATTCCTCACCATGCACAAACGTCAACTCAAAATGGATCAAGGACCTAGGAATAAAACCAGAGACCCTGTATCTAATAGAAGAATTAGGACCCAACTTCCTTAATAAGACTCCTTTGGTGTAAGAATTAAAATAAAAAATCAATAAATGGGATGAATTCAATTAAAAAGTTTCTTCTCAGCAAAAGCAACAATCTGTGAGGTGAATAGAGAGCCTACATCTTGGGAACAAATCTTTACCCCTCACACATAAGATAGAGCACTAATTTCTAGGGTAAATAAAGAACTCAGAAAGATAAGCACCAAAAAACCCAAATAACCCAATCAATAAATGGGCCAATGACCTGAACAGATACTTCTCAGAAGATGATATACAATCAATCAACAAATTTATGAAAAAATGTTTATCATCTCTAGCAATTAGAGAAATGCAAATCAAAATTACTCTAAGATTTCACCTCATTCCAGTCAGAATGACAGCATTTATGAATATAAACAACAATAAATTTGGGGAGCATGTGAGAAAATGGTACACTCATACACTGCTGGGGGGATTGCAAATTGATACAGCCAATATAGAAAGCAATATGGAGATTCCTTGGAAAATTGGGAATGGAACACTTTTTGACCCAGCTCTACCTCTCCCCGGTCTATACCCAAAGGACTTAATAGCATACTATAGGGACACATCCACATCAATGTTCATAGCAGCACAATTCACAATAGCTAAACTGTGCTACCAACCTATATGCCCTTCAGTAGATGAATGGATAAAAAACGTGGTATATATACACAATGGAATATTAATCAGTAATAAAAGAGAATAAAATCAAGGCATTTGCAGGTAAATGGATGGAGGTAAAGAAGATAGTACTAAGTGAAATTAGCCATTCCCCCCAAACCAAATTCTGAATGTTTTCTCTGTTATAAGGAGGCTATTTCATAGTGGGGTAGGGAGGGGGAGCATGGGAGGAATAGATGAACTCTATAGATAGGGCAGAGGGGTGGGAGGGGAAGGGAGGGGACATGGGGTTATTATTGATGGTGTAATGTGATGGACATTATTATCCTAAGTACATGTATGAAGACACAAATTGGTGTGAATATACTTTATATAAAACCAGAGATATGAAAAATTGTGCTCAATATGTGTAATAAGAATTATAATGCATTCTGCTATCACATATAAGTTAAAATAATTTTAAAAAATCCTCCAGAAAAAAAAAGTTTGTAAAGTCAGGTCTTCACTTTTTGTAAAATCATTAGGTCTTTCCCACTGGACTTATCTGTAAATGCCAAGGTTGCTGCCTGAACTAATTCTAGAATATATTGCATGAAAATCTTGAAGGGCTTGTTATGTTGAACTTATTTGGAACAAATGCAAGGGTTGTTCCAAACAGTGATGTTCTTACCAACCTGTCATCAAAATTTCTCATGCTCTTTTAGGTGGAACTATAATTGGTGTTGTATCTTTGGTTTTAATTTTCATAGACTACAAAAGAGAGAGCTAAGCAAAGATTAAGTGAAATTGCAATTTAATTATTTGTTTGTTTATTTATTTATTATTTTTTTATTATGTGTCCTCTCTGCCCCCACTTCCTCTGGCAAGTTCTGAGAATCAAACTAACTCAACTTTCCAGTGAGTTTTGCTGTTAAGTAGCTGTTTGATTTTAGGCCAGTCATTCAACATAAAGGCACCTCAACTTCTTAATTCCCTCTATCTGGGTATTAAAGGTGTTGTGCTGAATTAAATCCAAAGTTCTTTTATTCTCTCAAAGATCTATCATTTTATATATGAAGACCCATCAAGAAGGGAGAGCTAGAGTCCTGGGATCAACTTTGCATGGAGACTGAATGATCACTGATTTATCTTTAAATAATCATCATGTGCTGAGACCATGGTGAAAAGGATGATAAGAAATGCTTGCAGTAGAGATTCATATGGACCTAGGGGCCATCTGAGAAAGGGCCAGGGTAGCGAACATTGCTGATTCTCTAAAGCCAGAAAGCAATTCAGTAGCATTTGTAGACTGTGATGCCCTAATAGGTACCAGAGAGGAAGGACTCAGGGGAACCCTGTCTGCTAAGCTCTTCAGGGTGCCTAGAGCAAAGCTAAGCTCAAGTTATCTCAGTAAATGAAGATTCATTGTAATGGTTCAAGGTTAGAGGAAAAAAATGTTGTCATCAGCACTACAGCCATGCATTATAAGGAACCAGAAAGTTGAAGTATATTGATGATTCTGGAACAATGGTCTCTAGTGTGTTGGCTTAGAGAGTGTGCAGGAAGAGAGTAGATTAGAGCAACCATTACTTTCATTTTTATTTCACCACTCATTATTTAAAATTTTTTTTTGTTTGTCAATGGACATTTATTTTATTTATCTATCTATTTATTTATTTATTTATATGTGGTGCTGAGGTTCGAACCCAGTGCTTCACATTTGCTAGGCAAGCTCTCTACCACTGAGCTACAACCTCAGCCCCTCACCATTCATTATTTTTAATTTTGAGTGCCTTTCTAAAAATGTGTATCATGAATCAGGATACATAACTAAGTGATAAATACGTAAGTTTATAGCGTTAGTTTTGTGTGGAAGAGACAATGATGCTTACCAAATCTTGCTTCCTTACATTTCTGAGTCCAGTACAATTATGTGGATCCATTTGATTAGTTCTAGGGGAGAAAATTTGAGCAGACATGCTGTATTATTTCCAGGCCAAGACCATGTAAAGCCCAGGAATGATAGACTAGTCTTTCTTGTCTCTGAACATGACTGAAAAGTGTGCATGGTCCATTTGCTGTACCTGTAAGATGGCAGAGCCACCAGCAGCTAGGGTCCCTAACTGCATGGAGCAGAGCTTCCACAGGCACTGGATAAGAAGTGTGTGTACAAAGTAAACCTTTGTTAGGCTGATCCAATGAAATATTGGAGCTGTTACTTCAGAATACTGACTTCTCCTGACTTCTAAAGGATGTCTATTCTTTTATTTGGATAGAGTGAGCAAATTTCATAATTTCTCTACCCAGTTTTGTTTTACATGATTAACCCTCTCTTTAGGTTTCCCAAGACATACAATCTGATGAGTTCTCTGATACACAGACATCTGCTCATCTTTAGTCCAATGAAGTTGTGGCCAGGGTATCAGGCTGACAAAATGGGAAAGGGGTAACTGTGACCACTTCTGCCATGAGGGGAAGGGCTTTTTGATGAGAGGCCTGTGTCACTTGAAGAATTTTCTTTTGTTTTTTCCTTTCTTTTTTTTTTTTAAAATTCGTTCTAATTAGTTATACATTATAGCAGAATGCATTTTGATTCATTGTACACAAATGAAACACAACTTTTCATTTCTCTGGTGGTACACAATGTAGAGTCGCACCACATGGGCAGTCATACATGTGCGTAGTCGGGTAACAATGTTCGTCTCATTCCACCATCTTTCCCACCCCCATGCCCCCTCCCCTTCTCTCCCTCCCCTTTGCCCAATCAAAGTTCCTCCATTCCACTTGAGGAATTTTCAAGGCCTGCCTAGGACTCAGGCATGTAAGTCAACAATTTTACACAGAGACATCAAATCAAGGATGGAAACTAACAAATAATCCTGTGCTTAAGACCCCTATCTTAAGGGTCAACTCTGCATCCCAATTTCACATGAATCTTGAACTTTAGAAGACAGCTGGGAAGGGATTCATGAATGAATCAAAAGGCTAGATGAAGAACAGGCTGGGATCAGTGGCTTTTGCAAGAGAAAAGGTCAGAAAATTAAGTACAACAAAACTGGTAGAAAGACAGCACCTTCGGGTATAGCATATTCTTAATGAAGAATTCTGAAAACATTTTCAATTCACACTTTCTTTCAACAAATTCCTATTGAGTGCCCTTTCTGTTCTCAGGTCCCTCTCCCAAAATAACTGTAAAGACAATGTTTTCCACCCTCTCTTCTTCATCTAGAAAGATCTATTTTAGGGGATAGGGTTATGGATTTGAGCACCACTTTTGGAACACAGTCACGAATCTGGGCATTTGGTCCAGGCAGTGCTGAGAGGAGAATGGTAATGATTTTCACAGAGATTGCTTCAAAACGCCCACTCATTCTTTCACAAGCAACTAATCTTAGGTCTCACAATGCAATATCCCAGTGAGTAGAGGGTGAAGGTAATGGAATAAGGAAATACTGCCAATGAAAAGAGTCCAAAAGAAGCCTACTCTTCAAGAATTGCTCACTGGTGTCAACTTGGGTCAGAATGTTATTGCCAGCCACCTGGTGATTGATGACCACTATTCTCTGACACTTCACCTGGGGAGGAAGTATGAGAGCTAATGCTGAACTCTTAGTGTAACATCTGGATAATTTACTTGTAAGTTGAAAATGAAATTGGTGAGAACAACTCCATAACTGCTTTTAAAAATAATGTGCAGAGAATTTTTTACTGGATTGTGAAGGTTTAACCTCAGGAATTCATCAATCAAGCATTTCCAAGATACTGACTCTTGTTACTAAATAAATTCCAGAGGCGAATCAACATAAATCTATGTTTATAATCTATGTTTAAATAGTATATGTATTACTGTGGAGGCAAGAATACTCCAAAGAAAATGATCACTGAGTAAAGTAAAACTCAGAACTCAAAATTAGTATTAAATAGCAAAATAACTTAGTTATCAGTCAGAGAGGCTGGGCTCAAATCTCAGCTCCACAACTTAATGGCTTAATCACTTTAGGCAGGTTACTTTACTATTTTGCAATTTCCTCATTTAAAGTATAAGGACGAGAACATTTCCAAGTGGTACATGTGAAGTGCTTACAACAGTGACTAGAATGTGGTAAAGAACAAATGTCAGCTACTATTAAGGGCAAATGAGATTTAGAGACACATTTAGTTTAGCGGATCACTTTTTCTCATCAAATATTCTTGTTGTTTCATTATCTTTATATTAGGATTTGCTTGACTAGAGGAACCTGGATTGCATGAGCATGACCTGTTTTGGAACTTAAATCCCTGAACTGGAATCTAGGCAGCTGCCTCCTTCATCTCTCTGTGGTCACTAAAATTCATACAAATGAAGGACTATTCCATCACGAATAGGATCACGAATGCTTCCACTTTTTTGAAAATTTCAAAGTCTTTGTGATATTACACCTTCTTCTATTTTCTTCAGCCAAAATAAATTCCCTTCTCTTCATAGACCTTAATTCTACAGAACTCTGGATCCAGGACCCAGTGCAGTATCTTATCCACCAGAGTAAGGTGAAAAGGAGGAATGGATTATGCAGTTGTGAATTATCTCCAGTTAATCTCTTTATGTCCTGAACTTTCTGAGATTTTTAGCTGCAAGTAGGAATCTATTACATTTGATGGCTGTGTCCAGAAAATACTCTCTGATGATATCCAGTTATTACCTGTTATGCACTTTCATTGGTCAGATATGCCTATAAGACAGAAATGTTAACCAAGTCTACCAACCTCCCTGACCTAGCCCTGGCTACAAATTGCTCCTTCCTTTGTCTTAAGATCATTCAGCTTGACCAATGTGTCCAAATCTTGTCCACCTGGGACAGTTCACTCACATTGACAGTGACCACCATGCTTCTGCATCCATTACCATATTGTTAGCCTCGTTGGTCAGAATTACTCCATCCTTCGTGGGAGCCTGTTGCAGAATGACAGTGCCCTGTCTCATCTGTTGCGCTGGAAGACAAGTTGTCTTAATGCCCTGATGCAGCTATGCCCATAATTGAAGGTAACTGGAGAAAGGGAAACACAGATGAGTTCTGAGAAGCAGGTTATCTCAGCCAGTGTCTTCAGAGATTCCTTTCAGTTATTCTTTCTATTCACCTCTTCTTCTTGTTCCTACCTTTTTATAAACTCATGCTCTTCCTCCACTCCTCCTTTCTCCTAACCTCATTTCCTTCAACTTTTCACTGCACATTTAAACTCATGCCCTGTGCTAAGTGTTGTGGTCTACGTGATTCACGGCCGAGAGGTGAACTCAGAGACCAATCTTAGCCCCATCACAGTTTGACAATGGAATATTGGTGAAGTCATTTTCTCTTTCTTAGATGATTTATTACATTGAGGCTGTTGATCTAGATGACCTTTAATTATCATCCAATTGCTACACTCTGGTTTAGGAGACTCATTTTTTTTTCCACAAAGCTATAAAATAGCATAAGTTTTAAACTTTCTCATCTGTTCCCAAGATCTTGTTTATGCAGAAACTAATTACTTCCCAATTTTAATTTTCCTCTTATTTCTTTAACAATAGAACTCTCCAAGTTTTAGCAGGGACACTAGGTAGAGATCACATGTATTATCCTCCCTTGCAGCTAAGTATCCTCTGTGACCAGGTTCTGGAAGACATGGTGTGTGTGTCACTTCTGGGCAATGTTCTGAAAATGGAAGCTGTGTGTACTCTACTTCCTCTGTCCCCTTCCACTGGCTGCCTTGGCCCTAAATACAGAAGGTAACATTAAGAGTGATAGTAGCGTGGCCCCTCTTAACCTGCACTACCTATTTTAGACTTTCAAAAAAATAGAGGTATGCAATCTGTTTCATTTAAGCAAATTCAATTCTTTGAGTCTTTTTGTTATTGAAACTTATCCTAAATAATAATAAATATAATTTTAAAATTCCCTAAATAATAAATTATTCTCTGACCTTGACCTTAGGTTTTTTTAATTTGTTCAATGGAGTGATTTGAACAGAGAATTTGATTAAAGGTGTCTTCAGATTAAACATTGCAGAATTTGCTTTCTGGAATTTGGCGGGTATGGGGAGATGCTATGGGACAGTTCTTTTATCCTGAGGTTTACCACCGAGCCTGACAGAGAGAATATAAACAGCATTGTGGCGAGAACATTAGAATTCTTGTTACCTAGGCATCCTGACTGGGCCTCTCAATTCCCTGTTGTAAAGGTTAGCAGTCTAGAATCTAAATATGCCTGACCTGGAGAAAGGACACCTCTCATCTTTAAAGATCCAGACTTCTGTGTGATGTCTGCCTGACTTTAACCACCCACTGCACTCAGATCTGCACAGTATGTAGACTCTGAATTCTGGAGTTTTAGATAAAGAAGATCCCATGGAGACATTTGCTTGCTTCAGATACAGAGCTTCACCATAACTTCCACCCTCAGTCTTCCAAAGTCGCCCATCCTCCCAACTGCCTTTCTGACCAATCATCCACCCACATCCTCCCAATCACCAGCATCCACTTGGCATAAAGGAAAGAATTAGATGCCATGAAATTTGAAGCACAAGTGATAGAATGAGAAATTTTATGTAAAATTTGATATATATGCATAAAATATAACAAGAGAACTTCTCTGGTTGAGCAGACACTGGGGTCCTATGGCCTATGTATTTCTTTCACCTTTTATACCATAACAGTTCCTGAAGTACCTCTCTGCTATCCTATACTTTTCTAAACTCAGATAGATGTCTTTTTCAAGTTTCTCCAATTTACACATAAGAAAATTAAAATGTGGAAAGGGTTCATGATGTTCCCAAGTCTTCTAAGACTTGACCCTTTGCACCAACCACACTGACACCTTTCCTTTCTTCCTTATCAGCTTTATTACATCTGCAATACATGAAAATTCCATGAACTTTCTCCAGTAAGAGATACAAAAGCAAGCCTCTTAGATGGGTATTTTTCTCCATGGGTATTTTCAGGTCCCCAGAATCCAGGCCTTCAAATATAGCTACAAAGTCATCAAAGTTCACCTTATTGAACACTGTCATTTGATATGACACATCTCTTCCCTACATTCAAGAGATGGTGTCTAAGTTAGGGTTGATGACTTCTGCCCTGCACTGAATCAGATGCAACTCTAATTGAAGACTGGAAAACACAGCACAGAGTCACTAAGTTGATGCAGTTAAGATACTGGTTCCTTCCCCTTTGTTCATTATGGGTCAGCCATTATCTGCTCCACCCTTCTATGTCCACCATGACAAAGGACACTGCTGTGAGTCTAAAAGCATCTCAGAGTCCTACTGAGTCAATCTGAGAGTTTCCACTTTTATCTTTTAGGCTAAATAGTTGACCTTTAAAGATAGTAATTACTCTACATTGCAGGGCCACATAAGTCCCTATACACAATATTCTTTTCTTCTTTTTTTTCTTAAATGCTTTTTTAGATGTTGATAGATCTTTATTTTATTCACTTATTTGTATGTGGTGCTGAGAATCAAACCCAGTGCCTCACAGATGCTAGGCAAGTGCTCTACCACTGAGCCACAACTCCAGCCCTCTTCTCTTCTTTTTTAATCACTTCATGCATTCCTGGGCTCCCATCCCCTCTTCCATGCATGTAGTTCTTAGGATAATCACAGAATGAGCTGGACATGCCATGCTCTGCAATATGGAGGAATGTCTGACTCTCTGAAGGAAGGCAACATCTTGGGTTAGGGAGGAACTGTCCTGGACAACTTAGGTTTTGTTCCTTTTTACCCCAGAAACAGTATGTCCTTTGAAGATTGACACCATAATGCATGTGGTCCCTAAAGTATATAACCCTACAACCTCGAGGTAGGCTGCCTTTGGGAGTCCCTTGGTCCTTGGCCACATGTAGTTAAGATTCTATTCACCCCACATCCTCCCTGAATCTGGTTGGTACATTTCACAATGGACCTGACTTTTATTTTCCTTGCTGCCTATCTATAAGTAATAAACCCACTTTATCTTACTTGTCTTACAAATGCTCTGTTTCACTGAAGCCATGCAATTGGTAAAACTGTAGCCCAAACTCATTTGGACTCCTAACCATGATGGTTGGCGTAGTAATAGTCTTTTTTCTCCCAATAGTGGGAGTCCTCCCTTGAGATTGGTAATTAACTAACATGCCCCAAAGTTCTGGGAAAATATAAAATATTCTTAGTTCCAGGGCTCTACAAAACCTACTATGAACCACTTTCGAAACATTCTAAGGTCCTACTTTTATACGTTAATATTCTCTCAATATTTTTCTCTCATGCTTTCCTATGAGCAGGAAGAAAACTGGCAACAGTTTGGAAATATCAAGCCCTGATAACCAGAAATCACTTGTAAATTTTGCTTTGCGTGTAACTGCAGGCAAGAGTTTCACTAGCTTTACCTTTCCTCTAGTTTTCCATGCCATGTTCTTCACTCCCTTCTAAGTTCTCATGAGCAGTAGCCTCAGGGTTCATATTTCTACTAACAGCCTGTTCAAGGCAATTATGGCTTTCTCTGTTATGCCCTTCAAAATTCTCCAGTCTCTGCCCACTGATTCCAAAGTTGCTCCTATATTTGTAGATTTTCATTATAGCAGCACCCAACTTCCAAGTACCAAAACCTGTGTTAATTGTCTATTTCTGTGTAATAAACCTTTCATCTAAATAACATCTATTTGCTCTCTCAGAGTTTGTGAGGGTTAGGCATCCAGGCAAAGCTTAGCAGGGTTCCATGCTCAGGTACTCTCAGGGAATACCATCCCTTATGATACTGAGAGTCTACATCCAACTTCACTGGGTTGTTGGAAGAATCTTTTTTTTCTTGAATCTGTAGAACTCCTAGTGTCTTGTTCCTTTAAGACCAGTGGGAAAAATCTCCTTCTAGATCTCTCTGACTTCTTTTTAACAACCTATCCGATTAGGTTGTGCTCAATTTGGAAAATCCATATTCTGATTAACTCAAAGTCAATTGATTAGAACTTTAATTACATCTGAATAATCTTTAAGCCTTATAATATAAGGAAAGCTAATCATTGCGGTTATATCACATTCTATCCATGCCCACTCAAGGGTAAGGGTTATACAGATGGATATGCCAGGGTAAGATGGGGTGGGAATCTCAGGGGCCATCTGAGAATTCTGCCTACAATAGTCTGAAGAGATCTTTAAACAAGTGTGAAGGTCTAGTGCATCTCTCCATTTCATTCGAACACTTTTTTTTTTTTTTACTTTTTCACTTCATGGACATTATAATAGGCTTGGTGCATGGACAAAATTAAGCCGCACACTCACTGTTTTAAACTGCAGGAACTGGCCTGGAACTCAGATTTGCTCTTTAATCACATCTCAGCAATAAGCTGAGATGTTGAATATGCTCAGGGCATAGACCGCATCTCACTGAGTTTCTGTTTCTTTTTAATATGTGGAACATATTAGCACCAGTTTCCCTTCCGGCACAGGCTCTTTAGTTCAAAGATTTGTATGTCTTGCAGCATAATTATTTGACTAGCATTTCCTTAGTGAAAAGCAGAGTTAGTGATTGATGGTAACAAGAGCCAACGGCCACAAAAATGAGAAAAGAGAATAAAGAAAGCAGCTACTACCCCTCATTGCCCAATGAGGCAGGCTCTGCTGGAGTTTGGACTTATAATCTCTTCCCCATAGAGACTGCAGTGAATCTCTCAGGGAAACCAGAAGAATGTGTGTGTTTTCAGTACACACACCTGCCATCCACGCCTGAGGCAAAACCAACCTTTTCCCTGCCAACATCTGAACTGAAAATGTGAAGGTTAGGTCTGCCATTTTCATGGATAAGTAGTTTTCTGATATAAAAAGTCAATTCAAAAAAAAAAAAAAGAAGAAGAAGAAGAAAAAAATTGAGGCGCTTGGAAGCAACTTCATAAATCAAATTTAAAACCAAAGAAGGAAAGCTTACTCCTGTATGTACTAATCCCACTCGACTGTTTTCCAAGGGTAGGACAATTTTTCCATCAGCCCACACATCTTTAAATTGGAACATTTCTCACAGACATGGCAGCAAGATCTTTGGCCAAAGTATTCTGTCAAAGCTGAATCTGTGGGATAGACATCCAGTTTGCAGATCCTCCTTCATATGTGGCCAAGCCTCAGTAGAGACAAATGGCAGGGCTGGCCTCAGTGTGGGTGGTTGTGGGTAATTGAATGTGTCTCCAGGCTTGAGATGGAATTAACAGAACCCTTCACAGCCTGAACAAGCAGAATAAGCAATATCTGCCAGGGGTCTGTTGAGCTCCTGAAGCTAAGTGACAACTGATTCCTTTTTAATGACAAAGGTCAAAGGAAAATCCAAAAGTAGAGCAAATAATCTTTTTTTATTATTAACAGATTTCTTCACAGTGAGTCATTTAAGTAATAAGAGTAATAAAAGAGAGTCATAGAAATAGAGGTTCTGTGTTCAGAGTTACATGGTTTCCTGGGAATGGGGACCACACACACCCACACATATAGGTTTGTATTTATTAAGTAAGAAGGATCTGCAGGAAAATTACTATAATTTCCACTTTACAGATGAGACTACAAGAGACAGAAGAGGTGAGATGACTTGTCTAAGCCCACTCAATTGTGCATGTGTGTTTGTGTGTGTGTTACACCGTGGGGAGAATGGTAAAGCAGTCAGAAGCAACATGTGTTGATATCTATGGAAATGTACTTTCCATCCATTGCCATGAGTACCCTCAACTTGCTTCTGGTTCAGTGTCAAAACCTGAAAACACAGCCTGGCCCATCCTTCCTATCAAGAGATAAGTTAATTGAATAGGTGATTTAAGACCTAAATTATTATCCCCCTGTCAAGAGCACTGTACTATATACAAGGTAGATTGCAGCTGGGTCATCAATATATGCTACAACTTATAGGTTTTTGTAAGATTTCCCCCAAAGGACTAAATTTCACTTTACTAGGATTGTCTCTGTTTTCCCTGTAATTACTTGACCCCTGATGTATTCTGACAAAGACAGGTCTACCTATATTGGTTTTTCAGGAATACCACTATGGACATTTTGGATTGGCTAATTCTTTGTTATATTAGGATTTTTTGTGCATTGAATAATGTTTACCAGTATCTCTGGCTTCTTTTACTAAAATTTACTAGCACTCCTCTTTTCAGTTGTGACAATCAAAAATGTTTCCCCAGGATTGAGGGGAGGGGTTGGAGGAGGAATCATCCCCCCCAACCCATTGAGAACAACCAGTTCATTCATTAAATGACAATTTTAAAGCAGAACTATAGTTACCATTAGTTAAAACATGTTTTTCAATCAGATATTTATTATTTGAAGGGTAGTAGAATTTGTATGTACTTAGATCTTGAAGTGCATTTTACATAAGTACATATACTTTACTAAGAAGTATGAATCGAGTTTTTACAAATTTGGAATCTATATAAATACATGTAGTTTTTTTTAACCATAGTATATCTTAATTTTTTTAGCATTCTTAGGAATTTTTTTATGTTTATATATGCTTTATGTTGCTATTATTTTAAGAACCACCACATGATATTCTACTGGATAGCTATTAATTCTTGTTCTACTTGAAAACATTGATCATGACTCCAGTTATTTATTATGGTAATACCTCAGCGAATACATTTGTATTTCTATGATGATAGTCCCATGAGTAATTACTGCATGAAAGTGTGAAAACATTTTTATGATACATGACCCAGATTGCTCTAAACTTTCTAAGGACTATAAAAGTTCTCAGCCTCTAACATCAGCATGGCTTGAAAACACTGGTTTCCTACCCCTTCTGAAGCAATGCTAATGACATATGCTGAATATTTACTATGTACAGAGCCCTGTTAAAAACATAGGCAATTTTTTTCCACTGTAGAATTTTTTTTTTATTGTAGTTTGGATATGGTGTGTTCTCTAAAGGAGTGTGGGTTGAACACTTGGTCTCTGGTGCAATGATTTAAGAGAAGGGATTTTGGGGAAATGGTTGGCTCATGATGGCTATGACCTCATGAGTTGATCAGTCCATTGGGAGAATTCATAATTTGAATGGACTTTTAGGAGGTGGGTGAAAAGCGTAGGAGGTGGGAGCTAGTAGAAGGGAATGGGTCTTTGGGGTGTGGACTATATATTTTCTCACCAGCTGCTGCTGCTGCTGCTTTCCTCCTCCTCCTTCTCTCTCTCTCTCTCCATCTCACCTCCTTGCCTTCCATGAGCTGAGCTACTTTCCTCTGCCTCACCTTCTGCCATGATGTTCTGCCTCACCTCTGACCCAAAACAATGGACCCAGCTAACCATGGACTGAAACCGTGAATCCAAATAAATCTTTCCTCCTCTAAGTAGTTTTTCTCACATATTTGTCAAAGCAACAACAACAACAACAACAAAAAATAATAACACATTTCTAAAATTTCTAAATGAATTTTTCTTGATATTTTATACAAAGAAGTTGTCTAAAAAAATTAAGCTAGTTTCAAGCCTCATAGTTCATCCTTTCCCAAATTAACTCATGAAAAGTTGGAACCGGAGTTTATTCACACATTTTTTATTATAGTCCCATTGACCTCTAAGGTTCATGCAAAGGACAAGTTTCTCTTGTTATATTTCTTTCCCTGATACTTTGAGCCATTCCTGGTACATATGAACAACGAGAAAAGGTTTTGAATGAATCAATGAGTTCTTATCTTGTGCCTGGTAGTAGGGTAGATCAATAAGTAATGTTCCATTCTGCTCTCAAAAATATTACAGTTTAAGTGAAAGAGATATGCAAAACTAAGTACAATATATTGTGAAATGTGGTACAGTTTAACCATGCACAGAGTTCCTGCTAATACAAAAGGTGAGATGAGGAACTAGAAAGATAGGGTTAGTTAGTATTACAAATCATGCACCTGAACAGGAGATGAACAAATGAGAGTCCTTGATCATCAAGGAAGTAAATGAAGGGCATGGCTCCCAAATGGAACAAGGTATAAGTGCATGGAAGAATGAGACAGAATAGCTGTTCCAAGAATTATAAGTAGTTCAGTCTGAGAACAAAATAAATTGTAAAAAGTAGAAGGGAGTGTTATACAGATTAAAACATGAACTTGTCAAATGAACAGCACCAGGGAGATAGCAGGTTGTGAATTTTCCTAAGTCAGAGGACAATATATTACACTGATTCATCTCCAAATAGTTTCTATGTGAGGCAAAAGACCTTGGTCACAATAGATGCTATGGTTTGGATGTGAGGTGTACCCCAAAAGCTCAGTGAGACAATAAAAGAATATTCGGAGGTGAAAGGATTGGGTTATGAGAGCCTTAACCCAATCAGTGAATTAATTCCCTGATGGGATTGACTGGAGGCAGGTAGGGTGTGGCTGGAGGAGGTGGGTCATGGGGAGCATGCCTTGGGGTAGACATTTGTATCTGGCAAGTGGCGTCCCTCTTTGACTTTGCTTCCTGAACATCATGTGAGCTGCTTCCCTACACCATGCTTTTCTGCCATGATTGGACTTACCTCAAGCTTCATGGACTGGAGCCAGCTGTCTATAGACTGAGACCTCTGAAACCATGAGCGCCCAAACCAACATTTCCTGCTCTAAAATGTTTCTTGTCGGGTCTTTTAGTCACAGCAGTGAAAAGCAGACTAGTACAATGGAGAAGGGGACAAGCCACATCTTCATCTGTATGGAGCTGAGGCAGAAGAGGCAAAGAACAGGTGAACAAGTAACAAAAGTAAACTGGATGATTTCAGAGTTGAAAGTTGAATGATGAAAATGAAGCAATGATGTGGGAGAAGCCTGGAGAAAATCTTCACATTGGGTCATCTAAGACTTTCTGAGGAGCGTAGCATTTGCACTAGCTCCTAGGTGACTTATAAAGCTCGGCCCATAAAACCCCCAGGGCACATGGTTCCAGGCAGAGGAAACAAGAAGAGCACAGCCATGTTCTAGAACAAACAGACAGACAGACAGATAGATAGATAGATAGATAGATAGATAGATAGATAGAAAGTAAATGAGATCAGGAAGATGGTGTGTGGAACTTGGAATGTTTTCCTAAGCATTACTTGAAGTCTTACAGGAGATTATACATACAAGATTGTACAATATAGACTAGATCCTGTGTGGTAAAACCAAGAGCAGAGAGACCCATTAGTTGGTTATTTCCAGTTGTCCAGAAGAGAGATGAAGGTAGGCTGCATGGTAGGAGATAAGTGGATGGATTCAGGGCAGGTTGATGAATGGTGGTACTTTTCATGGGGTCGATCAATACTTCTAGGCCAGTGATTACTTGCAGGGTTGTCTTAGGCAATTAGTAACAGGCAGATTCTTTATAGAAGGTCAGGTTACTCATTGTCATAACCTCTCCTCCACATTGAAATATGAGGTAATTATGTTCTCTGGGAGGACTGTCTTTGTTTTCTGTTTATGCCTCAGGAAGAGAAGCTGACTCTTGCAATATTATGAAACAATTACATGCGCAGAGACTCTGTTTTTTTTTTTTTTTTAATCTCTACAGGGCATGGTTAGTTTGTGCAGCACAGGGCATTGCTAACCGCAGGGTCCTGGTGGAGAGCTTGGCATACTAATTAGGGGCATTACACAGTGAGTCAGCATCTCCCAGAGCCTTTTCAGGCCTTTTGAATACCTGCTGACTTTTGTTTGGAAAAGCACAGTGATTAGCCCCCAGTGTCCTTCAGGCAGAGCTTTGCTCACTGAGCTCAGAATGTTAGTTACACAATATCAGATCCCTCTCCTTCTTCCCAAAAGGTGACAGTCTGTGCAGACAAGCTGTGCTTTGAGCCCTTCATTTGGTCACATTTCCGCTCTGGCTGGCAGGATTTTCCCCAATATTCATGATTCATGAGAATCCAAAGGCTGTACCATGTCCTGGAAACCCTTCTAGTCCCACACACAGCTCATTATTTGTTGGAGAATTTGAAAAGAAAAAAAAAGATTTGTCTACCTTGAACACCTTTTCATTATAAGATAAAATACATGCACACAAAGCACCAAAAGGTCTTACTTACTGAGATATTGCGAGGCAAACCCTTGCTAACCAGGACCCAGATCAGAAAAGGACTTTGGTGGCCAATTCAGAGCCCTCAGAAAGTAACACAATTCCCCCCAGAAGTTCCCAGTAATTCTATTTATATAGTAATCCTTTTACTTATTTTATCACCAAAATAGGCAGCCTTGTAAATCTATAGTCTAAAATTTCAGTTTAAAAACAGGCTATGTCTTTAAGACTTTTATTCTGCAGGCTTCCCCACCACCTCTTTCATTTCCTTATCACTTGCTATGGAGAGCTTCCCACAGCCTAGGTTTGCTGATTCCTTTCTTGTGATTCACTTCAATATCTTCTTCTGTCCTCAGTATTTCCTAAAATGGCCCTTGCACCTATAAGCTCAGTAAGATTCATAATTCATCCCTTTGCCAGCATAGATTCACTGAGATGTTCTTTCCTTACCCACCACATAATGTTGGGTCATTGCTCTATTTATGGTGTCACCAGAAGTTGATGCCCAGGGTCTGGATTCATTAACTCATGGCAGGTTACTGATGTTGGTTTTGTAATTATTCTTTTTTCACTCACTCATTACAATCATTGTAAAAAAAAAATCCTTTCTGTGATATGTTCTGTGTATCCTTAGGGGCACATTTCATGTAGAGCAAATTCTTGATTCTTCATCCTGTGTTTTGAAAGGAGGTGAGGTTCAGGATATCACTCCACACAGCTCCCTCCTCTCTGGGTTTCATGTAGTTTTCAAAGACATGGTGGCCTTCTTTCAAATGCCTCTTGCTTTTATTCCAATGCATTTTAACTAGAATTCCTTCCCTTTCCTCTCTTGAATCTGCTGCACACCTAATCTCCTCAGTGTGGGGCCCTGTCCAGCAAGGCTGCACTGAGAACTTGATTTTAAATTTTCATGGCACCCAATCTATGACAGCTTCCTCAAGCATTGATGTAGATCCTGTTTCCAGAGTGAACAAAATCCTTCCTAGTTTCAGCTGTTGTTGTCAAATTAGTCTGCAGCATTTTCTTTTTCTTTCTTTCTTTCTTTTTTTTTTCTTTTCTGGGTGGTGCTGGGGATTGAACCCCAGGCCTTGAGCATCCAAGGCAAGCGTTCTACCAACTGAGCTATATCCCCAGCCTGCAGTATTTTCAAACCAATATATATTGGATCATTTTGGTCCTAGTTTAAGGTTCTTGTGTGCCTGACTGAGGTTCTGCCACCCAGGCACAGTTATCGATGTCACTCAGGTTGCCCTCACCTGCTTTATACTTTGGGACTCATGGAGATACCATTCAGTTAGTTTTGTTGTAAATGCTGTTTACAACATCTAGATGTTGTCCTGCCTTATTATTTTTTGTTGATTTTCAGAACAATTTTAAAACAACTTGTGTTACAACAGCCACTTTCCCCGATCGTCTTCCAACATGCAATTGTAGACTCATATCCAAGCATTGCTACTGAAGATTGGGACATGATGGAGAGTGAACACCCAAACTGTAATCCTGGTACTCCACATGTCTCAAAAGGTGTCATGAAATTCCCTTTAAACATTTCTCCAAAGGCAATTCAATTAGTTAACCAATTATAACTAATGAGTACTTATTTTATGCATGATGTGGAATCATTGAATATGAGATAGCTGGAAAGTAAGTAGCTATTCATTTAATTCATCCTTCCATCAAATATACATAACAATGCACTAATTACAAACCCTGAGCTGTGAATTAAAGTAACAAGCAAAGTTGACAAAGGCCCAACTTTTTCACTACCATACAATTATTGCATTCAGAACATGTTTCTTAACTATATTCTATGTGCCTTGTATTATAGTAAAACTAAGTATACACCAACTAAGACCACTCCTATCACATCAAAATCCCTGATCCTGGAAATACCTGAGCTGCAAATTCAAAGAGTAGTACTATTTACCCATAGTAAATAGTACTACTATTTTCAAAGATTTAATGATGTAGCAAACCAGAAAAATTTTTGTAATTCATTAAATGTTTTCCATTTCAAAATTCATCAATTTATTCTATGAATGAATATCAAGTACCCACTTGCTATAGTTTGAATGTTTGTCACTTCCAAAACTCATGTTGAAATTTAATTGCCATTATAACAGTATTAAGCAGTGAAACTTTTCAGATGATTGGTCCATAGAGGCTAAACCCTTATAGGTGGGATTCATACTGCTATAAAATGGTAAGGTTAGCTTTCTTTTGCTTTTTCTTGACTTTCCACCTCTGCCTTTGAAGTAAAGAAGTTCTTGCCAGATGCTGGCCCCTCGACCATGGATTTCCTGTCCTCCAGAACTGTGAGTCAATAAATTTCTATTCATTACAAATTACCCAATCTCAGGTATTCTGTTACAATAGCACAAACAAACTGCTACATATCAGGTACTATTTTCGTTTTTGAGGATAAAGCCAGTGAGCAAGGCAAGGGAGCAATTCCTTTGGGACAGAGAAGACATTAAACAAACATAATGAAAGTATTTCAGGTGATGACCAGTACCATGATGCATCTAAAATAAGAGGTTGTGACTGAGAGAAGTTTCTTAGACTAAGTGGTCAGAGGCAGCCATGCTAAAGACATTTTATTTTTCCTGAGACCCTAATAATATAAAGGAACCAACTATGCAAAGATGAGGGTATATCAAGCTACAGGCAGAGGAGGAGCTGGTTTAAAGTCTCCTGGTAAAATGAGAAATTATATCCCATCTGATTCAAATGTATGATATGTCAAGATCATTGTACTGTCATGTGTAACTAATTAAAACAAATAAAAAAATGAAACAAAAAATTAAAAAAGGCTCCTGGTCAAGAATGAGTTCTATGTGACCAAGGAACAGAGAGCAGGTGAGTGTGGCAGTGGTTGCTTGGCAACGTGGGGGATGGGTAAACAGCGAGGATGGAGAAGGTGCTCTTCAGCTTTCCATTACCATAGCAACCTACAAAAGGGGAAAGGTTTATCCTGGCTTCCAGTTTGGGGGATTCAGTTCATGTTGGTTGGCCCCCATGGCTTTGGGGCTTGTGGGAAGGCTGTTACATGACGGTGAGAAGAGTGTGTTGGAGACAGGTGCCCACCTCATGGCAGCTGGGAAGCAAAGAGAGAGAGGCATCCACACTCCCCTTCAAGGGCATGTCTCCAGCAATCTAAACCCCCAGCCGGCCCCACATGCAAATGCCTTCCACCTCTGTGGTGAGCCGTTTCTGCCGTTTATGTAAATTATGGTCGCCATTACATGATGGCGCTGGCTCCGCTGTGGTCTGTGACAAACAACTCCTTGTTTGGGAGAGTTGGCACATGACTTTTCATCACTCTATGAGAAAGCTCCACGTGGCTGCTTTGCATTGGGGCTTGAGATGCTTTATTAAGGCTGGGAGGGGCATCCGGAGGGGGAGAACTGAAGAAGAGAACTGAGGAGAAGAACTGTCAGGGGCCTGAATAAACTGCTGAAAGAAGATTCCTGAGTGTTGCGTCTTCCTTGCGGGCAAGGGGGCGCTACAAGTGGTGCCGAGACCCGGGAACCAGAACTTTCAGCAGTCAGGGGGGTGCACCGTAGTCCCAGGTAAGTGGGATCCGCGATCAAAGCGGAGAATCGTCCCAAGTAAGTGGGACCCGCGACCAAAGCGGGGCAGCAGCTGCATTGTGTACTTTCGTTTTTACTTTCGCTTTTGTTTTCTGTGTGTCTCTTGTTGTGTCATTTTGTTTTTGTGTTTCTTGTGCTTCTTTTGTTGTTGTGTCATGGGTGCTGTGCCTTCCAGTCCGCTTCTTCTGGCCCTAGATGGCCTGTTACGTTCTAAAGGTCTGGAAGTGAAACATAGTACTTTACAGAGATTTTTACAGAAGGTGGATATCGCTGCACCGTGGTTTGCATTTTCGGGCAGCCTTACTGTACCTAGTTGGGATAAATTAGGCAGAGATCTTGACTTTGCTTCTGAGCAGGGCATATTAGAGGGTGGGGTGATACCCCTTTGGAAAATGGTCCGTAGCTGCCTTACAGATGGCAGATGTCAGGAGGCACTTACAAAGGGACAAGAAGTTTTAGAGCAATTACATGAGGAGAAATCAGAAACGGCAGGGAGTGAGATATCTCAGAAGGAGGGGAGTATGCAGANCTGAATAAACTGCTGAAAGAAGATTCCTGAGTGTTGCGTCTTCCTTGCGGGCAAGGGGGCGCTACACACCTCCTCACCACAGTGCCAAGCTGAGGACCAGACCTCCTATGCAAAGGGCATTGGGGACATTCCAGGCCCAAACTCTAACAGAGGAAGTTGGGAACTAAAGTGTGAAGGTCTTCATAGTCCTGATAGAAAGTTGGAGAGTTTTAAGAGAAAGAAACTATGGAGCTGTCAGGCACTTATGCAATTACCTCTGTAGTCTAGGGAAATGCTGAAATGAGCAGGAAAGAAAAGAAAGGAAACCAGAAGATAAGAGAAGAGATAAGAGGAGAAAAGAAGGTATAATTCAGGTAAGAAATGAGGGAAAAGATCAGAGAAATGGTAGTGGGTTAGATCCGGATCACAGTAGGGAAAAGGGAAAAGATAGATAGATAAATAAATAAATAAATAAATAAATAAATAAATAAATAAATAAATGGCTTTATTAGCAAAATGTTTTGAAGGTACAGTCAAGGTACAGTGCTGATGTGCTTCTTATGGAGGGGTTATACAGAGGGGGGGGGGAATCAAGGACAACTCCAAGGTTTTCATTTAAGAAATTGGAACATTAATTGAGACAGGGAGGATCAGAGTGGATGGAAGTACTGTACTGGAATAAGTAGCAGTTGTTTGGGGAAGAATCAAGAATTCTGCTTCAAATATGTCAATTTGGGGGGGCGGGAGTACAAGGAATTGAACTCAGGGCACTCAACCACTGAACCACATGCCCAGCCCTATTTTGTATTTTACTTTAGTGCCTTGCTGTTGCTGAGGCTGGCTTTGAACTCATGATCCTCCTGCCTCAGCCTCCCAGTCCCTGGGATCACAGGCATGCACCACGACTGCGCCTGGCTTAAATATGTCAATTTTTAGATTCATGTTCAGTCTTGAAGTGGACGTGTCAAGAAGGCCTCAGATCTATGAGTTTGAGAGTGTGTGATTCCTGGAAGAGTTCATGGTGGGGATATGAGTATTTTATCATTGACATATAGATATTATTTAGCTCTCAGTGAATTACAGAAGTTGCTTAGGAATTAATGATAGGGTCAGTATCATACGATAGTCATGCTGAATCTCTGTCTATAATGACACTGACTAGAATAGTTTCTTGGCATCAGGTGGTCCAAGGCCCATCTGGAATGGTTGTTATGATATAGTTAGACATATTGTACCTAAATCTCAGAAATAAAGAGTACAATTAAACTCTAAACTCTATGATAGTTTATAAACAAAAGATCGGTGAAGACAAAATTATCAGGGCAAATAACACTTGAGTGGAAGTGACATTTAGAAAGCTACAGTTCTGGAGGGCATCAAAGCAGGAATACTAGTAATAGTCCAGTGTGTATAATTGGCTTGTCTCGTCAGATCTTTATGAGGTATAGGGCACCAGCAAACAGTTTCAAAGAGGAAATGTAAACTTTGCTTAAGATGTGACTATCTAGATGTTACTATCTAGATAGCCACAGAGGACAGGGCTTATCAACAGTCCAGATCACTTAAATCTGCACTATCCAGTGTGATGGCCATTGTCCATATGCAGCTATTAAACTTTTGAAATGTGACAAGTACTTTTTGATGTTTAATTATAGGTAAATTAAAATGTAAAGAGCCACATGTAGCTTCTCTATGGACAGCACAGATATATTTATATCATCATTTTTTTCCTAGAGAATATGGCCCTTATATTATCATCCTTGCCATTGATCTCAGCTGGTAAGTGAGGTGCAGGGCTCAATGATTTAATTAAGGATTGAGAAAAATGATACTTGCGTTACTCCTGAGAGCTCTCTGCCAATCCATAGTGCTGAGACATATAGACCATCAGGTCCTGGATAAGTTCCAAGGGCAGATGAGATGAAACAGAGAACAGCCACAATAAAACCAATCAAAAGTCAAGAGACGCTGAAGGAGATGTCCATAAACTCAACTAGAGGCAGGTAGATGTGCCAAGGGATCGAGACAGCTGCTGCCTGGCCACACTAGTCCCAAGTCCTGAAAGAAGTCCCGAGAGGGAAAAGAAGCAGTTTGCTTTGATCACATTAGACTGATGTAATCGACCAGGGTATAATCAGGTAGTAGAATTGTTTCATGTGCATGCTGATGAATACAGAAATTAATTAATACAGAAATTCCTTTGGCAATAGTCATTCTCACTTGTGGTGCCCCAACTCATAAGTAAGGAATTTTGAATGCTGACACTTTTATCCCATAAATTAGAGAGCTTCTTTCTATTTACTCTTTTGCTGACTCAGCAGCTCAAACTTAAAAGAGCCTGCTGTTCAGCACCCCACTCCCTGTCACCTCACTCCTCTCTCTGATACCTATCCCCATATTCGTTTTCTCAACACACTATCTTCATGGTATCATTCTCAATTGCTATCCTAACATTTTTTACCTTCTATCCTATTCTTTGTTTTCTCTTTCTCACTCATCACATTTGCTTTCATTCATGATCATGTCGTGGCCGTGGGTCACCCATAGTTCAGAACATCTAAGGAAACTGAGGTGGTTTATGAATGTTCCTCCTAGATTTCCAAAACTCATCTTCCAGCAGTTTGCTCCTCAGCTTTCCTAGCAGGAAGTAATCAAGGGAGATTAGAGGCTGGAAACTCGTTCCTTTCTTGTGTCTTGGTCTTAACAACATCACCTTATGGAAGAGGTTTGCTCAGGCCTCCAGCTCATTTCAACACCTTCAAAACCAGCCTCACTGCACACCCACTATCCGTAGCCGTATCCTGAACCTGAAGAGCAGGTGGATTGCACTCGAGTACCCACAAAAAAATACATGGTCAAGATTTTAAATTCCTAGGGCAAGTCTTAGGCATAAAAATTTTCTAAAAAAAATTTACAAAACAATAAACTAAAATATTTCTTTGGATCAAATAGTACTAGGTCGAATCCAAAATTTGGTTGTACAGATTGCATAATTATAAAGAAAACCTTTAATTCATTGATTTCACTTTGCTCATGAAATCTATAGCTTTAATGAAAATATTGGTTGCCTGACACTTTGAGTGAGGTATCCAGATACGCTCGGATGAAGCTGAGAATTCTGAAACCCCAAGTCTCCCTGAAGCTCCCTTGCCTGCAGACACAGCCCTTCCCTTGGTGTCAGAAGCAGCCAGCCTTATCTTGCCTTTAATTACTTCATTGAGTCAATTGCTTTGCCTCAGCAAATGTGAGGAGGGTTTTATTTTTCTCAAGATTAACTCTCCATCTCTTGTGACTGCTAAAAGTTTAACGAGAGTTAGAGCTTAGCATATGCAAGAGGAATAAAGGCATAAAATGACTTTAGGGGCCTATACTCCAAAAGAAGTGCAAGATTTTGCAAATTTGTATTGGCAAAAAACTGAGTGATACACATAGGAATTTACTGTAAGATTTTTAGATGAAGGAGGATATATATCATTTGATTTGGCCACAATTATCGAAATCAGTGCATGAACTTAAATTTGTTTCTTTAGCTCACAAAGATGAGATGTTAGAAATTCTTTGATATATCGCAGAAGAAATTCACAAGAGATAAGAATTTTGGATGGGCTTGTTAAGTATGAACTGATTGTCTTTCCTCATCCAATTTCCTTTATTGAAAGAACCAGAGGATACTTCTTTCATGATACTATTGATAATATAATATATTGGTATAAAGAGTAGCAGCCTCCTCAAAGTCTACCTGATCTGTAGGCCAGCTGTGAGAAACACAGGTGCTCCTTTTGATGGGATCTTTCTTTTCAGTGGGTATGAGTTATAGAGACCAAGTTGCAGAGTAGAATTACCAGAGACAAGTGAATGCAAATACCACAAGGGTGGGAAGGAACAAGTAGTTACCCCAATGCACTGACCCTCAGGAATCTATGGGATAGCAAATTGTCACAGTATTTCTAAAATTGAAATATATGAGCAATCTGTGGGAAGATCACTTTCTCTGTAAATCAAAAGTTAAACTTCTAATTCTAAGTGATAAAATCTAGCTTGAGTTGCCACAGTGGAGAGCCATGGTCTCTCACCCACTTATCAGACCCAGTCTCCATCAATCCCTGTGCCCATCCATTGAAAGGAAAGCCAAGTCATATTTAGTAAGAACTATGCCATGGCACCAAAACTGTATGCTATAAATCTCCTTGAGAGCTTCACCAAAGGAACTTGGCAGACTTTACCAGAATATCAGAATCTAAGAAATACTCAAACTTTCTGTAGAAAATAAGAAGTTTACTCTGAAATAATGTAATTTCTAGGAATGGCACAAGTAGGGATATCAGTGAAAAGGAGGCTTATGTAATTCAGGAGATAGACGGAGTCATGACCCAAGTTCTTTGTATATTGGACTTGGGGCCTCATGTCCACATCCTGGGATGATATTACAACTTCCTGGATATGAAATAAAATGTACATGTATTTTGGAAACTTACAGAATTCTTACATTGTCTCTCTAACCAATGGAGAGAAAAAGTCAAGTAGCAATCCTTAGAATTTCTCTTCTACACCAAAAGAGGAAACTAAAAGTAATACTACAATTCTAGAAAAAATAGCAATAATTGGCATTGCTATTAGAGCCTAGAAAATGTCAAAAAAAATTGTGGGAGGTTACTGAGGATTCAACCTAGTTGAACCTCATTGCTTCAGCACTGAGCCACATCTCCAGTCCTTTTTTAAATATTTTATTTAGAGACAGAGTCTCACTAAGTTGCTTAGGGCCTCCCTAAGTTGCTAAGTCTGGCCTTGAACTCACAATCCTCCTGTCTCAGGCTCCTGAGCTGCTAGGATTATAGGCCTGCACCAGCATACAGAGAAAGAATAGTAATTTTTAATGCACTTCCTCTTAACTCTTCTTTTTCCTGAATAGAAAGTATGTGGAACTTGGAGAATGGCTATGAATTATAAAATTAATCTAATGCTATTTTAATCTTTAGCTACCATTGCAAATGTTATCTCATTTCTGCAGAGAGCTAACAAAGCCATTACCCCTTAATACATAGCTATTCATATAACCAAAATTTGATTTTTAAAAATCACCTCCTCTGGTCTGTAGTGCTATTTGCAAAAATCCAAAATGAAAAGACAGATCCCTTCACCTTGCAATGCTTATCATTATAAAAAGAACCATGTTTGGATAGCCCTTTGGATTTTGTGGGTACCATATCATATTTATTTTAATGTATTATTTCAACACATTACTCAATAACCTGTAGGAAAGAACATTTTGAGTGAGATCCAAAGAGAAACCTTAGCAATAGGGGCAGGCTATAGTGCAAGCACATCTTCCACTTGAACTTCAGATCCACAGAACCTTTGGTGCCCAGAGTTTCTTTGGAAAAATATGAATTCTGGAGACTCTTTCCAGCACTAGTAGAAAGATTATAGCAAAACTTTCAAGTTTTCAGGAGGTGAGATCAAATCTTAACCTCTTTGTGTAAATAACTATTCTTCTAGGAAACAGCTTCTGTTCAATATTAGTCATAGGTAAAGAAAGAATATCTGGCCATGAATCATTAAGGGATTATATGATCTAAGTTGTATCAAACTCACCAAGACATAAATCTGAGATTTCAGAGAAACAAATCATCATCAAGGATAAATAGACTTACATAAATCTTGAAAGTTCAAGTAAGAAGCATGAGCAGACAGTTAAAACTCTCTTGGTACTTATATTATTTCCATTTCCTCAACACAAATTAGACCATCAAGGTTAGCTGTTTATGATGAGTTAACTACTGAGGAAAAGATGCCAGGTATGTTTTCTCAGATAGTTCTGCATAATGTATCAGCACTAAACAGCAATGTACTGTTGTGTTATGTAAGTCCTCAATAGGAGTGTCATTGAAAGAGAAGTATAAAAAGAAATCCATTTAGTGGGTAAAACTTCAGATAGTATATTTAGTTGTTTATTTTATTTGAATTAAAAATTTAGTTATAAATATGAATATGCACCGATTTTTTTTTTTGTACTGGTTGAAAGTTTAGCTGAGTGAATGTTCAGGGACTTGAAAACAATGAGATTGAAAGGTAATGACAAGGAGTGCCAGAGGGAGGTATGAAAATGGACCTCTCCAAATGGGCACAAAGTATGTGCTGCAAAGAAGCCTCAGTAGTTATATGGGCAAGATGAAAATCTAGGTGGGCCTCAGTCAGCTTTTTTGCCCACATTTTGATACTTTCTTAACAAGCTTATGACATCAAGGATTGAAGATAATTATGTGTTTAACAGACACAGTCTTCTCTTCACCAAGGCTGATATGACTCTTACCACTTCTAAGTGATTAATATTCCAAAAGCACAAATCAAAAGGGAAGCTCAGATATGGGAACATTAACTGGATGGATTAGGAACCAATTAATATCTTGGAAGCAGAATGGTGGAAGGCTTTGAATATGGAGGGAAACAAAAATTACATCACTGGAATAGAAACTTGATCCATATATAAATTTCTCTTCCCTACCCACAATGCTTTTGCTAGAGCTGCCATTTTGAAATGTTGTTGTTGTTTTTTTTTTTAGCCAATAGAATGGCTAATTCACCATTGTGACACCCTCCCCCACCACACACATACATGCAAATGTACTTTCCACCAGGAAATTCATTTTATAGTAAAGGTGGAACAATGGGATTATATCTGTGAAATTCACTAGTCTTTATCATTTTACTTATCAATTTGAGTCAGTCAATCACCAGTGAGAATGGTAATATGAACTACTAAATACTAAAGTTCCAGTTATGATGTCAACTGGGAAATAGAACCCTGAATTATTAGTGTTATGCATTAAAATTCATGATAATTAATTTCAACTAGTGACCTATATATATGGTACCTTTTTTCCCTATAGACAAAATACTCTAATCCAGGAATTATGAAGTGAAAATGGGAATGGTTTATCTCAATATACCACCTAAGCATTACTAATATTATGCTTGTTCTCCTTTTTTGAAACTAGTTCTGCTAATTTCAAAGTATCAGTCATCAAGGAAAAATTCCTTTTACCAGAGAATACAATGATTTCATTGAGTTGGAAACTGACTTGCACTTGACCTTTTAGATCTGATTTTGTCACTGAACCAACAATTGAGAAGAGGGATCACTCATGGTGATTTCATATATGTGTGCATTGTGAAATGCCTGTTAATCAATTTAACTAACACATCCATCACCACATATACCTACCATTTGGGGTACGTTTGTGAACGTGGGAACAGGGCATCGAGCACACTTAAGATCTACTCTCTTGGCAAATTTTAAATGTATAATGCAGTATTATCTGATTACTAATGCTGCACATTACATCACCCAAACCTATTCATCTAATAACTGAATGTTTGAACCCTTTGAAGAACTTCTCCCTGTTTCCCTAGCACCCATCCTCTAATAAGCACTATTCTTCTATCTCTTTTTATGATTTCACACAGTTTTAAAGGTCATAAATATAAAATCACAGCATGAACCAGGCTATGTTCCTCTGGAGACTTCAGGGGAAAAGCCCCATTTTCTACTTTCTTTTCTCATTCCTGACTCATGGACTCTTCCTCATATCAATCCAAGACCTCTTACTTCCATAGCACATGTCCTAATACTGATCCTATTCTGCTTTATTTTTAAATGAGGACCCTTGTGATTATATTTAGCCACCCATATTACTCAGGTCATTCTTCTCATCTCATATTCTTAATCCCATTCTTAAAATTCCTTTTCCTATATGAGAATAGCATTTTCATAGGTTCCAAGGATTAGAATATGAGTTTCCTTGGATTGAGCTTATTCTTTCCAACACTTCTTCTAATTTCCAGGTTAAA
The DNA here is from genome assembly GCF_001458135.2 of Marmota marmota marmota. Lineage (NCBI taxonomy): Eukaryota > Metazoa > Chordata > Mammalia > Rodentia > Sciuridae > Marmota > Marmota marmota. The sequence continues at coordinate 48,670,941 of NW_025999977.1, read as the reverse complement.
GACACAGTATTCCTTAGATATTACTGATAACTAGTACCCTACAGACTAATGTGTAATAAGAGCAAAACCTAACTTCTTGAGAAAACTTTTCTTCTGTCCTCTTTAACCTTAGCAAGCAAAATGCCATTTGGACTGAGCATCAGGAAAGGATACACAGGATATGAGACATGTGCTGGAGAATAAGAAGGGGAAGCCAGGATGTAGCTGGATGGAGGTCAGAGGCAGATACACAGAAAATACATAGGCAGATGTATTAATCACCCTAGTATTAATCACTTTTCTGACCAAATACATGTGACTCAGAAAGACACATCAGTCAAAGGTACACAGTCAGATAGAGATTTTCTGGTGTTCTAATTGGCTTTTCCTTACTATGACTAAAATACCCGACAAGAACAACTTAGACAAGAAAAAGTTGATTTTGGATCACAGTTTCAGAGGTTCAGTCCATGGTTCACTAACTCCAAAACTCTAGGCCTAAGGGGAGGCAGAAGGGCTTAGTAGAGAAAGAAGCTTAGAATATGACAACAGAGAGAGGGAGAGAGAAAGGTGGGGCAGGGAGAGAGTCAGAAAGAACACTTTGCTCACCAAGGACAAAATATAAATTGAAAAGTGATGTCCCCAGTGTCCTAATTGATCTGGCTACACCTAAAATCTTATGTGAGACTCAAGGCAAATTTATGGATTTTTTTTCCTATCAATACCAAAGCAAGTTACAAAATATAATGGCACAGATTCAACCTTTCCACTCCACAAAGGAGAAATAGGGGAAATAGAAAGAAGCAATGGGACCAAATAAAAGTGAAATCCAGCTAGGCGAAAAGTCCTACACTGTCACATCCAGAATGTGGGCCAAATGGCATCATGATAGTATCCCCACAGGGCTGATGTAGCTCCTCCCATATGGCCTTGCCACGTTACTGGCATCTCATAATCTTGGGGGTCTCCATTGCAGCTTTGACTTCCTTTTCACATCTTCACACATCACCTCGCAGAGGTTGCCTGCAAGAATTCCAACCTTGTTACACTTTGCCTGGCCCCTATAGGCATTCCTTTGACATATTGGTGGAAGCCTCCTTGACCCTCTAACTTCAGCATCCTGTGTTCCTACAGAACCAGCACCATATCAATAATGCCATAGACTGCTAACCACTTGAGTAGTAGCCAGGCCTTTTGGGACCATGACTGAAGTGGCCTCTGAATATCTGAGAAGCTAAGAACAGTGAAACAATGTATCACCCCTAGTCTCCATGGAAGCAGGGTACCGTCATGGTCCCAAAGAAACTTTTACTTTCACAGTCTTGAGACTGAGATGAATGTGGCCTTGCCAATTCCTGCGGTTCCCCCAAGTCATCTTTCTTCTTGTATTTGAGCAAAGTACTTAACATCTCTTTAGTTCCTTCAGTCTCTTAAACAATCACAACTTGGCCCTAGTATCAATCACTTTTCTCACCAAATTTCAAGTTTTTAAATATTTCTGCTAAGTTTTATGCTCCTTATTTTTACAGTAAATTTGGCTAAAAGCTGTCAGCAACATCTGTGCCACTGCCTGCATCCTGTTTTGACTTGACATTTCTTCTGGCAGGAAATTTTAAATTCAGCCTAACAGAAAGTCTCAGGACACTAGCAAACTATAGACCACTTCTTTGACTGAACGTGGCACAAATTGTCCCATTTCCCATGGAATCATTCTTCTTTTCTGCAATCTTAAAAGCCCATTACTTTACTGTCCATTAACCTAGTGGCCTTATGGTCTTCTGAGCTTCCCCAAGAATCCCTCACAAAGCTTCACCTAAAACATTTTAAAGCTTGCATCTCAAAACTTTTCAAAATTTCTCCTGTAAATCAACTCCAAATGCTTCTGAACCACATGGTTAATTTAATAAGAGTAGTAATCTCACTCCTAAGTACAAATGTGTATTTTTAGTTAGCCCTCCTTTGTCCTGATGACAATATCAGACAAGAACAATTTACAAGAGAAAATTTTTATTTTGAGTTACTATTTCAGAGATTCAGTCATGGTCAGTCAATTCCATTGCTCTGGGACTAAGTTGGGGCAGAACATCATTGTGGAAGCTTATTCTGTCCAACACATAAAAGCACAGGAAAGCAGCGTAGGACATGACCATCAGGAAGCAGAGAGAGAGAAAAAACTCTGCTCACCAGGGGCAAAATATAAACCCTAAAGTCATGACCCCAGTAAACTACTTTCTCTAGGCACATCCTACCTAGCAACCACCCAGTTAATCCATATCAGTGGATTAATACACTGAATCAGTTACACCTCTAAAAATTTAATCATTTCACCTCTGAACGTTCTTCCATTGTGTCACACATGAGCTTTTGAGAGACACCTCATATCTAAACCTTAACATCTGGCTAGTGTTCAGAGCACAGCATCCCTACAGAAATAGGTAAAAGACACAAACAAAGGCCAGTTTCACAGGGAAGAGTAGATAACTCCAATCCTGGAGAGCACAGATATCCCCTGGCTTGCCCTCAGACACAAAATTTAATATTGTGCCCAAGCAAATAAGGCTGATGGCCTTGATTTGGAGCAAGTGCTAGTATAGAATAGCATGTTTATATAATGCCCAAAGTAAATTTGACTTTGGATGTCAAAGGGAGAAAAAAAAGAGAGTAGAGAAAAATAATCTAGGCTGGCAAATAAGTAGTAACCTACGTAGCCACACCGGGTCTGTTTCTCAGATTGCACCAACTCTTTACACTCAACACAGTAACTGGTAAGAGCCAAAACACTGAACGAGAGTGTACCCAGCAGGAGATAGCAAGAGAGGCAGGAACTTTGGTGGTGTCCATGAGAATCAAAGGGTTGGCCTAAATTTCTGGAACACAGGAATAGCTGGAACCAGTGTTAAGGATGAACAATCTCTTCAAGGTTCATGTAATTCAGGGCTGGGGGTGCAGGTAAGGGATGGAGTGCTTACTAGCATGATTGAGGCCCAGGATTATTTATATACATTCCTGACATAGCTGGGAATATATCTGAGGCCTAGTATGTGACCTTCTGTGGTAGACAGAATAAAGCCACTGCCAATAAAGAGGTTGAAACCTTACTCACTTGAACCCATGAATATGTCATCTCCATGGAGTTAAAATTGTTACTCAGTTGACCTTAAAATAAAAATACCATTCCATATCACCCAGGCGAATCCAATGTCATAAGGGGTGTTTAAAGTAGAAGAGGGCAAGAGGAGGTCAGAGGAAAAGAAAGATGTTAAGATGTCACTCTGATGCCTTGAAGATAGAGGAAGGGCCTGCAAGCCCAGGAATCAGGGCAGCCGCGTGGGTGAGCAAAAGGCAAAGAAGCAGGCTCTTGCCTAGAGCCTCGAAAAGGAGGCGGCCTTGACACCCTAAGTTCAGTCTGCATGATTCCATCTGGACTTCTGATCTCTGGAAATATAAGAGAATAAACTTCTGCTCTTTTTCACACATTATATTTCTGATTACTTATTGCAGCAATAGTAGGAAATTAATATACCACCTCAGCATACATATTCTCTTTCAAACTTCTTAAAATACAACCAATAGAAAACTGTAGTCCCAAGGTCAACTGCTGAGGCTAGGGAGAGCCAGAGCCATCCAACCTCCTTTAGGATTGAGTTAGAAAGCTCTGCAAGGCTTACATGGTGGAAGGAAGGGTGACAGCCACTGTTCCACTACCAGAGGAAAGCCTGGGGACTGGAAGGAGACTGTGGGAACATGGGCAGTTCATTTAGATTGATTCATTCTTTCCTACTTAAAAAGTACTTTTTAGAATACATAATATATTTGTGATTCAAAAGTTTTGAAACATGTGAAAGGGAAACAGCTTCTACCCTTATTCCCTGTCTCTCTACCCTGTCTACACAGAAAGCTCTTGGGTCAGTCACCAGTTTCAAAGGGATAGATACTATTTGGGGAGAGCGGGGTCTGGGAAACCTCTCTGGTAAGTTAGAATCTGGATGGAGGGAGTCACAGCACATGCAGGAACCTGGAGAGAGTACCTTCACTTGACCTCCCATAGATAGAAGCCACTTCTGTCTGCTGGTAGGAACCCATGAGAACATAATGACCTCCAAATGTTCGTTGGCAGAGTTAGTAAGATGCAAGAAGGGATTAGACACTGCTCTTTAACTGCAATTGGACCACTGCTTCCAATCCCTCATTTTCTATTCTTTCAAGGTTCATATTTTCACTCATAATAACCAACAAACCCACCAATGAAAATAAGCAGAAACTCTGCTTAATTTCTGTGCAGAGCCATTACATTTTCAGTCTAGGACAGACGATGAGATTGTGTTGTAAAGTGAAGTAATCTTTACTGTGAAGGAGACACCTCTGGTCCACTGGCTGCATGCAAGGATGCAATAGAGGTCCCCAATCATGTCATTTCTTCCTCCTCAGGACAGCTTCAGGTATCCCTTGTAGGAAAGAAAGGGGAGCTCACCCAAAAGGTGAGCATTCAGAAGTTTTGTCAAACTAAACAGATGCTGAGAATCCAAGGAAGCATTCCAAGAATGAAAAAGACAATTCATTCACACTCCACAGCAGCTCTAGGAGTGGGGAAGCATTAGCTGTGCTGAAACACAAATTATAAATACTGTTCTTGGAAAGAAAACACTCCGTTCTGTCATGGACGTGGCAGGAAAGATGCTAACAACCCAGAAAGACTGAGATGCTTCAGCTGCTTTGAGAAACAAGTGACAGTTTTTGCAACTGGAAGTCAGGGAGGATGAGAGCAGAAGTTGAGGATAAAGGCTGGCAGTGAGAGCAACAGAGAAGAAGAGAAACGACTTCTTCCCATCATTACCGCTGACATGGGAAAGGAGGTTCCATTAACGTCAGTGCAACCTGACCGTGCAACAGAAAAGCTAGGAATTCACAGTCCTTTCCCTCAATGTACAATGTTCAGGATTGTTGACCTTCCAGGAAAACCTTCCTGGGATCCTGGGTTCAGGATAGAAAACCACCATGATGCAGCCTCATTGTCCAGTTCATACAAGACCTAAAAGCACCTGAAAAACTGTGGCCTCCATTCCTCAAATGTTTCTTCAGGAGGAAGCTGAGGGCTCATTAACATGGTACTGGTCACATGTTGGCCCTTTATACTGTATGTAAGAGTGGCCCTGACTATTATGTTATAGTTTAAGAGGACTCAGAACTTACAAAAAGATGATGTATATAATATCCATAGTAAGGTGAAACCTGTCGACATGAATACACAACAGCATTTTTCAACAGGCTTTATTATTATTATTATTAGTACTAGTAGTAGTAGTAGTAGTAGTAGTACTCAGGATTAAACCCAGAGGTGCTTTTACCACTAAGCCACATCTTCACTTTGAGACAGAGTGTCTCAAAGTTGCTTAGGGCCTGAGTTGCTGAGGCTGGCCTCAAACTTCCAATTTCCCCACCTTAGCCTCCGGAGCTGTTGATAATATAGGCATCCATCACTGTGCCAGCTGTTAACAGGCTTTGATAAAAAAAAAAAAAACAGTGAGAAGGGACAGATGAAGGAACACCTCGTCCACCTGCTTATGAGATTACAGCTTGTCATTCACACCAATTCCTTTCCACAAATTAGTTTCCAGAGTCTGATATTTTAAAATCAAATCAGGTCTCTGAAATCCATTTTGTGTTGATAATCTGAACAGCTGACTCAAATTGCTTTGTGATCTGGAAATGAACATCTTAAAGATTCAGACACACTGGGCATATCCTGCCTGGGAATTCCATTCCACACCTGGCAGAGTACTTACGAAGGTCATACACAGATGCTGAGCAATGCTTTCCCCACATTTTCAAGATTTATCTCTTTACACCAGAAAAATTAATTTATGGGCATGAAGAAAGTACTTTAAAAATTTTTTAAAGTAGACAGGGATCTACTTTAAAAAAAATTCTCGATTACATGATCCTCCTCTATGATGTTTTAGACTGAGCTACATACATATCACTAGGCAAACATTCTAGAGGTGACAATGATAAATAGAGGTGAATCCAACTTTCAGGAGTTTGCAGTGTAGACAGGGGATAGTGATAAACAAGGAAAGGTGTTCAGCAATCCAAGGCAGGATACTGAGTGCCCAGTACTGAGTGAGTGGAAGGACTTCTAGTTTAGTGCAGGCAGTCTCCAGTGAAGTATGTTAGCCTCAAAGGGGCTGGTAGAATTTGAATGGGCAAGTGATGGGGTAAATGCAGCCCCATAGGGTGGGAGAAGATGCAACATTTTGAAAATTAGTCCATGTTGGTGGGTTACTTTTTGTTTCTTAAAAGTAAAGCCTTTGGAAAATACAGAAATTTATTTTAAAAAGAAAAGTATATGATTCCACCAAACAGACACAAATTTGACTCATTTGATTCATAGTTTTGCTTACTAGAATTCAGACAGTTGAATGGCCCCCTTATGTCCACAGCCTGGTGCCACTGTCCTACCCCTTCCCAAACTAAGCACTATTTTGAATTTGGTAAATAATTTTCCTCTTCATCTACTTTTTTCTTTATTCATGAATCCATATAAGAGTACCATTTTGTGTGTTTTAAAATGATGTATAATATATAGATTATCTTAAAGCATATTTTATCTATATTATTGTTTTTACATTCTCTATTCTTAAAATATTTACTGACATATATAAATCTGTCATATTAACTAATAATTATTAATAAAAGCATCGTTGAGATACAGTTTGAATACCATAAAATTCACCAGTTTTTGGAGCATTGAAAGTAGACTATTCAATGGTCACAGGATTTGTGCAGTCAGAGCAAATTTTATAACATTTTTGCCACTCCATATGAAAGCTCCTCCACACACTAGCAGTCATTCACCCTTTCCCCTTCTCCTTTCCCCCAAGCAACTGCTCATCCTCTGTCGTCTGTATGAGTTTTTGTCGTCTGGCCTTTCATATCACTGCAACCATAAATATGTGTTCATCGTGGTTCACTTCTTTGAGTGTGATGCTTTCCAGGTTCATCAGTGTTGTGGCATTTGTCACTAAATTTTTGTGGCCACATGATCCATTTCATTGTGTGCATGTACTACTTCACGTTTATTCACTTTTTATGAAACTTTGAGTTGTTTCCACTTCTTGCTTGCTCAAATAATGTTACAATGAGTATCCAAACAAAAGTTTGGTTTGTACCAAAGAATGGGTTGTTGAATCAGGCGGTCACTCTACGTTACACATTTTGAAGAAGTGCTAAACATTTTTCCAAGACAGCTGCACCTTTTCAAAACCCTGCGACCAACTTCTATACTTAGCATTTGGAATTATCATTTTATCTTAATCAGTCAAGTGGGTATAAATCGATAACCTTGTATGGTGTTGGTTTGCATTTCCATGATGGCTAATGATGCTAAGCATGCTTCCTTATGCTTGTTGGCTGTTTGTATAATTTATTTGGAGCATGCTTATATAAATCAGTGCCTACTTTTTACTTGGGTTATATAATTTTTATTTTTGATGATGGGTTAGTTTTGTTTGTTTCAGTATTAGGATTTCAACCCAGGGGCACTATACCACTGAGCTAAAGCCCCAGTCTGTTTTTTATTTTTATTTTTATTTTTATTTTGAGATAAAGTCTCACTAAGTTGCCCAGGGTGGCTTTGAATTTGGGATCATTCTGCCTCTCAGCCTGAAGGTAACTGGGGTTCCAGGGCAACTCCCTCATTGAACCAGAGGAGAGCTCTTAATATATTCTTATAAGTTGATTTACAATCTTTTTTTTTTCCATTCTAAATATTCTTTTTACTTTTCTGATAGTATCCTTTGACACTCAAAAATTTAGTTATATAAAGCCAAATTTATCATTTATTATTATTACTTTTTTACCACTGATTTTTGATGTTCCATTTAAGAAGGCTTTCCCTAACTCAGAGCCATGAAGATTTATTCCTATTTTCTCTGAGAAATTTTATAGTTGTAGATCTTGCACTTAGATCTGTGGTCCACGTTGAATGAACTTTTGCACATGGTGTAAGTTAGGTATCCAAATTTATTCCTCATGTATGGCCATCCAGTGGCCCTACCACCATTTGCTGAAAAGACCATTCTTTCCCCCATTGAACCTTCTTGGCTTCATTATTGAAAATCATTTCACTGAATGGGTTTCAATATATGGGTTCATTTATTGACTTTAAATGCTATTCTATTAATGTATGCTTATCTTCTAATTTATTGTAGTGTTGCAGTAAATTTAAAATTGGGAAATGTGAATCCTCCAATATTTTTTTCAAGATTATTTGGGATATTCTGGGTCTTTTATCTATGAATTTTAGGATAAATTTTAATCAATTTTCTCAACAAAACAAGCATACTAACATCAAGAACAACAACAAAAAAGTACCAGCTGGGTATTTGATAGAGATTACATTGAATCTATAGAGTAATTTATCAAGGCTGTTGTTTCCTTTGCTGTTAAGTCTTATAATCTTTGAACATGGTATGTCTTTCCTTTATTGAAATTTTCTTTAATTTCTTTCAACAATATGTTATAGTTTTATGTGCACAAGAATGCAAATGTTGCTCTAATTTTATTCAATTTATTACTAGAAATTTCATTTATTTTTGTTGTTATGGCAAAAGATATTTTTTCTCAATTTTATTTTCAAGTGGTTTGTTCTAGTGTATAAATATGATTTAATTTATATCTTTCTCTTGCCATCCTATTTAATTAATTTATTAATTTTGAGTCCATTAAAATGATCATGGAAATTTAACTTATAATATTGTAGGTTACATTGATTGATGTTCAAATGTTGAACAGACTTGCATTCTTTGGAAAAATCCTACTTTGTTGGGATTAAATTTTTTTTTATATGTTGATGATACACTTTCTAATATAATGTTGAGAACATTGTGTCAACATTCACAAAGTATGTTGGAGTGCAGATTTCCTTTTTTGTGATGTTTTTGCCTGTATGTAGTGTTAGGGCAACACTGTCCTCATAAAATTAGTTGCAAATTATTTTCTCATCCTCTTTGGAAAAGTTGTGAAGAACTTATTCTATTTATTCAAATATTTGGTAGAACTCACCAGAAGTCACCTGTATTGATGCTCTTCTGTTTGGGAAGTTTTTCTTGTTGTTGGTGGTGGCACATATTAATTATACAAAATAATGGGTTCCATTGAAGCATATTCATATATGCATATAATATAATTTGATCAAATTCACTCCCCAATACTTCATCTTACCTTCTCTTTCTCTCTTCCTTTATCCCCTTTCTCTACCCTAATGATCTGCCTTCTACTTTCATGAGATTCATTTTTATTCTTTTCTCCCCTAGTTTCTACATGTGAAAGAAAACATATGACACTTGTCTTTCTGATTTCACTTAACATAATGATCTCCAGAGCTGTCCATTACCCTGTAAATGACATAATTTTATTATTTAAGACTCAACAAAACTCCCTTGTGTGATAGATCGATCGATTGATAGATAGATAGTAGGTAGATAGATAGGTAGATATCACATTTTCTTTATACACTCATCTGATGACAGGCACCTAGGCTGAATCCTTAACTTTGCAATTGTGAATTGTTCTGAATTTTCCTGCAACAAAAATGGATATACCTATTTCTCTAAAGTATGCTCTTTTTAAAATTTTTGGATAAATACCCAGGAGTGGTATAGCTGAATCATATGACAGTTCAATTTTCAGCTTTTTAAAGAATCTTCATACTGATTCCCATAGTGCCTGTGCTAATTTGCATCCCCACTGACAGAGTTTAAGAAGAGTTCCTTTTTCTTGGCATCCTCACCAGCATTTGTTGTTATTTGTATTCCTGATGATTGCCATAGATGAGATGGAGTCTCAGTGCAATTTTACTTTGCATTTATCTGATGGCTAAAGATGCTGAAACTTTTTCACATAATTGTTGGGTAGTTGTACTTATTTTGAGGAGTGTCTGTTTAATTCATTTACCCTTTATTGTTTCTTTGGGGTGGGGTATTGAGGGTTTATTTTTTTAGTTCTTAATATGATTTGGATATTAATCCTCTGTTGGAAGAGTAGCTAACAAAACTTCTTCCAGTCTGTAGGCTTTCTCCTTATGCTATTTATTCTTTCCTTTGCTGTGCAGAAGCTTTTTAGTTTTGTGCCATGCCATTTATTGAAGCTTGATATTATTTTCTGAGCTATAGGAGTCCTATTTAGAAATTAATTTTCTAAATAGAAACACAACACTCACAAGAATGTTGTCTAATATAAGCATATTTGTAAATGCTTTTAATTTTCTTTTGCTATTGAATTCTAATTTTATTACATTGTGATTGGAAGACAATCACAGTATAATTTCAATATTTTAAAATATAATGAAGTTTGTTTTGCTTTGCCATATCTTGGACCTCAAATGTTTACCAAAAGCCTGTGTGTTGAAGGCTTGGTCCCTGGTCTATGCTACTATTGGAAAATGGTGGAATGTTTAGGAAGGATGAGTAGAAGAAATTTAGGTCATTGGGACCATGCCATTGGAGGGAATAGAGAGACTCTGGCCCATTCCTATTTCTTTCCTTTCTTATTTGCCACCACGTGTGAGAAGGCTTTGCTCTCTATCATGGAAGTCCTGCCTTACTATAGGAACAAAAGCAATGGAGCCAATTGAGTATGAACTAAAAACTCTAAAGCCATCAGCTGAAATAAATCTTTCCTTAAAAGTTGATTAACTCAGGTATACGGTGATAGTGATGAAAAACTGATTAGCACAATTACCCTATATGTTTAATCCTAGAGACTGTGTTATATGTGATTGAGAAGATTTGCATTCTTTTGCTGCCTAGTTATTCTAGCCAGTGTGTACGTTTGTATGTATGTATGTATATGTGCATATATAATAGGTAAATTATTTTATGTTCCACATATTCGTAATAGTTATGCTTCCCTAATGTGTCAAACTTCCATTGTGACACAATGACTATTTATCTCTAATAAAATATTTTGTTTAAAGTCCATTTTTTCTGTATTCAGTATTTTCTGTATTTGATAACATAGGATTTATGCCTACTAATTTACAATTTTAATTCCTTTATTGCTTTTTTTAAATTATATTTTCAAGGTTATTCCTTATTGATTATTTTGGTGGTTACAATTAGCATCTTACTTTAAAATAATCTATTTCAGATTAAACAAGTTCTATTTCAAAATTACATAAAAAACTACCCTGACATAGCTCCATTCCTTCTCTCTTCCTTCTTGCTATTATTGTTCTAAAAATTATATACTTATATAATTTTATAAATATTATTTTATAATTATTGTTTTATTCCATTTTCTTTTAAATTTGATGAGCTATCAAAAATATATTTGTAATTTCTTTACATTCACATATGTTGTTCCTTCACTATTGATCATTATTTCTTCATGTGGGTTGTTTATTAACTTTTACTGTGATTAATTTATAATAATTGCACAAATGTATGGGCACAATGGTCACCACATTGTGAAGTGATCATATCTATCATAATAAGTATTTACAATTTCTTTGGGGTGAGGATAGTCAAAATCTGGTCTCTGAGTTTTTGTCTAAAGCCTTTTCAGCTTGAAGGACTCTCTTTAGTATTTCTTGAAGGACAGGTCTGTTTGTGAGCAGTTAGCTCTAATTTTGCTCATCCGAAATTGTCTCAATTTGTCCTTTAATTTTGGAAGATAGTTTTTCTGTAGATAGAATTTTTGGCCAGTATGCTTTTTCGTTCAGTACTTTGGCTATATAATCCCACTGCCTTTGAAGTCAACTGTTAAGTGAAGATTACTTGCACATTATGAGAATTACTTTTTATTCTCTTGCAATTTTCAAGATTCTCTTTGAATTGTAGTTTTGACAAATTAACTATGCTCTATGTGTGGGTATCTTTGGATTTCTCTCACTTGGAGTTTCTTGCTCAAAATACGTTTACATACATATAATTTCCAACTGTCATTCTTTCAAATATTCTTTCCCTCTGTTTTTCCTCTTCTCTTCTGGGATTGCCATTAAAAATGTTTGTATGCTTGATGCTATTACACAGGTCTCTGTTTATCTTTCATCATTTTTTGTTCCTCTTCCTCAGACTGGAAAGTTTCAATTGACCAATCTTCATTTTCTCTGTTGTTTGATTATGTTGTTGTCCTTCCTGTTCAAATATGTTGCTCAATCCATGAAGTAAATTTTTGTTTCAGTTAGTATAGTTTTCAAATCCAGATTTCTATTTTGTCCTATTTTATAAATTTCATCTCCTTATTAATATTCTCTATTTGATAAGACATTGATTTCCTGCTTTTCTATCCATGTCTAGACATGCTACATTTCAGTTATGGGGACATACTTGTAATATCTGAATTAAACTCTCAGCTTGTAAAGCCCAATATCTGGGTTTCCTCAGAGTTGGCCTCTACTAGATGTTTCTTGTTGTGTGTGGACTGTACCTTTCTTCTCTGAGTGTCTTATAATATAAATTTCTGTTAAAATGTGGATATCTGCAAATTTGCACACTGGCTGCATGCTGCTCTGAGTTACTCCATGAGATATAGAACAGCAGTTTTCATGCTGCACCTAAACCCAAGTTACTTCATTCTGTAAACCAGTACTTTGCCATAAGCAGCTCCATCTTGAGTTAAGGTGCTGAGATGGAATGACTCTATACCTTGTTTGTATAAGTAAATAACCACCATCTGCTTGGTACAACCATAAGGCAAAAACTGATAAATAAATTAGTTTTAATAACAATGACTGCCTGTGAACTTATTGAATTAATCAGAAGCACATGAATGCTTGAGCATTTCAAACTCACATTGGAAAAAACAGGTCCACAAGCTTATTGAACACACCAGACCATCAAAAGAAGCAACCCCTTCCCTTGAAACCCCCCCCCCTCAAAGGAGCAGCACTCAGAAATTGGACATGCGAGCACCCTGACCCAATCACCTGGTCACTAGTTCCAAGTCTTGCCCAGGAAAATCATAGGGATGGATGTCTGAACTTCTGTCCTTGGGCAGAGTGTGGTTTCTCTTGCCCTTGATAATCCTGAAAGACTGGCTCCAAGCTGACACCCCAAGCTGATACTCTGAAACTGCCATCCATTTGGATCTTTACCTCTGCGCTTTGACAGCTCTTCACCCTGAACAGGTTCATTACCTGGCTTGCAGTCTTATCTGACCACCTACAGTGACCCTTTGCAATCATATTTACTTCCTGCCTTTGCTTATGGTTCAGCCCCCTGACCTCTGTGGCTTCCTTAACCTTTTCTAGCATTTCTGTAACCTGCATATATAATTGTGTGAAGTATAATGTGTGACTTGATTGTTATAGATATTAGAAATTAAGATTGGAATAAAAGAACCTGTCGTTGTCTGGCTTATGACTACCAGATGACCCATAGTGTTCAGTGACCTGCCACTGATAAAAGTGGTATAACCTGTGAATTTATTGTTATTCAATATATTCCAACATTGTGGAAAGACACAAGTATGTTTGGTCTATGTTGATGACATAGCTTACTCAAACAGTAACAAATTCATAAATCAAACACTTTATTATTGTCCCTATTTGTTACTTTTTTGTTGCTAATGTCTTGTTTAATATCTGTATTGTTTAATATGCACGGCAACTGAAGTCTGTGCCCAGTTTTATCTGTGGTCAGATAAAGACTTACAGAGATGTCCTTATATATCTTGGACCAATAAGTCTAACAGTGTTAGCCCAGAACTCTGTGTGTGTTGAGGCAGGAGTTCTAAATTCCAGCAAAGCAGTTTCTAATTCTTCTCTAGCATTAGCTTCCTGTTTATAAAAAGCTTCACTTCCTTCTCATTTCTGTGCACCTGCGCAGTCCTCCACATGAGCACACACTTACAGATTCACAGGCACATGAGATTCCCAGGAATGTCTGACATTATCAAGAACACATGTTTCCTAAGACTCATACGGACACCTCATTCTCTAGTTTTTCTTTTTAAGTGTCCTGGTTAGGCTTTGGTTTTTTTCCAACTGTTATATGCAATGTTAAATTCCCATGAATATCTAATAAGTGTCCTAGAGACTCAGCTGTCTTTATGAAAGAAATAAAGATGTACTCTAGGAATGGAGCCCTTTCAGGGAGAGGTCAGAAACTGGTAATTCCCTGGGTATCAGAATTGAAGGTGAACTTCAGACCTATCCAGCACCCGCAGTGGCTGACATCACTGGTTTTCACAGTGGCTGTGGTTGTGAAGTGTTTGGTTTTAAGACTCCCACAGAGCTGAAGAATGGATAGGTGGGGTTGGTTATGTTTAACCACTAAAATCCTCAGAATTCACCTTCTTTCCTTGAACAAATACTCTCTAAATCAGGGCAAGCTTTTGGTTAATTTACAGAATTACAATAAACGTGATCCTAAATTGGTGGTGTGTGTATGTGGGGGGGAGTCAGTGTTTTTGTTGCTTTTATACAGAAGCAGATGGTTGGGGGTCTTCACATCACTCTGGCATCCCAGAAGTATTTCAACTACTGAATAAAACTTTTCTTTGATACACAAAAAATATTTTCCATTTAGTTTTGATCAAATACTTACACTGTTCCCACTTAATTTGTTATTGCAAATGTGCTGAGGTAATAATTCTTGTCAGACCACATTCTTACTCCTTGCACACATCTTGCACATCTCCGCTCTGGACATACTGATCCAGCTCCACCAAGGTCCTCCTATATATCCCCTTCATCTGTCCCACCATCTGCTTTATTATCCAGACCAACGATTTCTTCCCCTGGAAGCTCTCCTCAGGTTCTTTCACACAGGTGACTTGCACCTTCTCATAACCTGTGGCTTTGAGATTCAGTGTAGAGTTTGCCCCGTAGTGCTGTGACCACTTATCACTGCTTACGGGTATAACATCTAGACTCTCAGGCTTTTCAGAACAGAGATATTTCCTGAATCATCCTTTATCCTGAGTCCTTAGATTATTAACCTTTCTGTGCTCTATCATCCTTTTAATCAAGTTGCCTTCCTGGTATCCCATCCTTATGTTTTAGGAATTTATTTAAACTGTGTATTAGAGGCTTTGTGTATTTTATCTAGTTCAGGGCCCATGTGATTCCATGAGGCCTCCAGCACCAGGACTGTTCTACTGTCCCCAGCTCTCCCTTCATTTGATCATAGCCTATCACTGTGGAGCCAGGATGTCATTCTTTGTCCTACCTCCATTTGAACATGGTATGTTCTTCCCTCCACAGCAATCTGTTCTCACTGTTTAGTGCCCAATCCCAGTCCTCGCCACCCTGTTGTCTACACTGACATCCCTCTCGAGGTTGGAACATCCTAGAGTGCAGCTTCAGTTTAATGGCACGCTGGGTGGAAGAGAAGTTCAACAATAGAATGCTGGCAGATCACAGGCACGAGCTGCAGGGCCCCAGGAAGAACTTCATATCTAACTATGCAATATATCAGATCTTTCCAAGCTCTGGATCAGGTGTGAGGGATCAAAGGATCCCCAAGCAACAGTCCCCCAGTGACAATTTTAGAATTGCAGAGTGGTGGGGTGTCAGAGAGCTGGGATGTCCTAGAAAATTCATCAAAAATAAGGCATGGAAAAATAAGTGAATAATTTAGTTATTAAGATGAGATATGGCATGATCAATCAAGCACATTGGCTAGATTCTGATGGACCATAACTCTGACTTTATGCAAAACCATCTACTTCACTAAGACCTGAGGTAGAACCCCCACTTGGTTTTAGTGTCCTGAATTAAAAAAAAATCCAGGCATAAGGAGCTTGGAAGTTTTTCACAGGAACATTAGGTATAAGTGCCATCTGGTAAAACTGAGGAATCACCAGGAACTTCTGCTATTAGGTGAAAAAACAAAATCTGCAACTTCAAAAGCACTTGAGTTTATTTATTTATTTATTTAACAAACATTTATTGAAATTTAATGAGTAGTGCAAATACATTTCTTCTGCAATTAATGATTTTACATATATTATTGAAAGGTTATTGAAAATAATTTACTGGGAATTGCTATTAAAGTGCTAGTAATCTTTCTGTACTTTTTTCTTTTTGGTATTTCCTATTATAAACTTTTTCATTCTAATTTGTTATATATGACAGCAAAATGCATTATAATTCATATTCCACATATAGAGCACAATTTTTAATATCTCTGATCATATATAAAGTATATTCACACCATTCCTGTCTTTATACATGTACTTAGGGTAATGAATCCATCTCATTCCATTATCTTTTTTTCCCCCTCCCACCCATTTGCCCTATCTAGAGATTGTCTAATCCTCCCATGCTCCCCTTTAAAACCTCACTATGAATCAGCCTCCTTATAGTAGACAAACCATCCACATTTGGATTTTTGGGATTGGCTAACTTCACTTAGCATTATATTCTCTGTTTATCTGCAAATGCCATGATTTTATTCTCTTTTATTGCTTAGTAATATTCCATTGGGTATGTATACCACATTTTCTTTATCCATTCATATACTGAAGGACATCTAGATTGGCTCTACAGTTTAGCTATTGTGAATTATGCTGCTATAAACATTGATGTGGCTATGTCCCTGTAGTGTGCTGTTTTTAGGTCCTTTGGGTATAGACCAAGGAGAGGGATAGCTGGGTCCAATGGTGGTTCCATTCCCAGCTTTCCAAGGAATCTCCATACTGCTTTCCAAATTGGCTGCACCAGTTTGCAGTCCACCAGCAGTGTATGAGTGTGCCTTTCTCCCCACCTTCTCAACAGCACTTATTGTTGTCTCTCTTCATAACAGCTGCCATTCTGACTGGAGTTAGATGAAATCTTAGAGTGGTTTTGATTTGTATTTCTCTAATTGCTAGAGATGTTGAACATTTTTTTCATATACATGTTAATTGATTGTATATCATCTTCTGAGAGACGTCTGTTCAGTTTCTTGGCACATTTATCAATTGGGCTATTTATTTTTGGGGGGTTTAGCTTTTTGAGTTCTTTATATGCCCTAGAGATTAGTGTTCTATCTGATGTGTGAGTTGTACAAATTTACTCCCAAGATGTAGGCTCTCTATTCACCTCACTGATTGTTTCTTTTGCCGAAAAGTTTTTTAGTTTGAATATATCCCACTTATTGATTCTTGATTTTAATTCTTGCACTACAGGAGTCTTATTAGGGAAGTTGGGGCCTAATCTGACATGATGGTGATTAGGGCCTACTTTTTCTTCTATTAGATACAGAGTCTCTGGTTTTATTCTTAAGTCCTTGATCCACTTTGAGTTGAGTTTTGTACATGGTGAGAGATAGGGGTTTAATTTCATTTTGTTGCATATGGATTTCCAGTTTTCCCAGCACCATTTGTTGAAGAGGCTGTCTTTTCTCCAATGTATGTTTTTGGCACCTTTGCCTAGTATGAGATAACTGTAATTATGTGGGTTAGTCTCTGTGTCCTCCATTCTGTACCATTGGTTTACCAGTCTATTTTGGTGCCAATACCATGCTGTTTTTGTTACTATTGCTCTTTAGTATAGTTTAAGGTCTGGTATAGTGATGCCACCTGCTTCACTCTTCCTGCTAAGGATTGCTTTAGCTATTCTGTGTCTCTTATTTTTCCAGATGAATTTCATTACTGCTTTTTCTATTTCTATGAGAAATGTCATTGGGATTTTGATTGGAATTGCATTAAATCTGTATAGTGCTTTTGGTAGTATGGTCATTTTGATAATATTAATTCTGCCTATCCAAGAGCCAGGTAGATCCTTTCATCTTCTAAGGTCTTCTTTGATTTCTCTCTTTCAGGGTTCTGTAATTTTCATTATATAGATCTTTCACCTCTTTTGTTGATTCCCAAGGTTTTTTTTTTTTTGTTGAGGATATTGTAAATGGGGTACTTTTCCTCGTTTCCCTTTCTGAGGATTTGTCACTGATATACAGAAATGCCTTTGATTCATGGGTGTTGATTTTATATCCTGCTACTTTACTGAATTCATTTATTAGTTCTAGAAGTTTTCTGGTGGAACTTTTAGGGTCTTCTAGATATAAAATCATATCATCAGGAAACAGTGCCAATTTGAGTTCTTTTCCTATGTGTGTCCCTTTAATGTCTTTTGTCTGTCTAATTGCTCTGGCCAGTGTTTCAAGAACTATGTTAAATGGAAGTGATTAAAAAGGGCATCTGTCTCTTTTTTCCAAGTTTCAGAGGAAATGCCTTCAACTTTTCTACATTTAGAGTGATGTTGGCCTGGGGCTTACCATATTTACAATATTGAGATATATTATGATATTAAGATATGTTCGTGTTATGATATTGAGATATGTTATGATATTAAGATATGTTCCTGTTATGATATTGAGATATGTTATGATATTGAGATATGTTCCTGTTATCCATAATTTTTCTAGTATTTTGAACATGAAGGGGTGCTGTATCTTGTCAAGTGCTTTTTCTGCATCTGTTGAGATGATCATATGATTCTTATCTTTAAGTCTATTGATGTAATGAACTACATTTATTGATTTCCATATGTTGAACCAACCTTGCAAACCTGGAATGAATCCCACTTGATCGTGGTGCACTACCTTTTTGATATATTTTTGTATTTGATTTTCCAGAATGTTATTGAGGATTTTTGCATCTACGTTCATTAAAGATATTAGTCTGAAGTTTTCTTTCTTTGATGTGTCTTTGCCTGGTTTTGGAATCAGGTGATATTGGCCTCATAGAATAAGTTTGGAAGTGCTCCCTCTTTTTCTATTTCATGAAATAATTCATAGAGTATAGGTATTAGTTCTTATTTATAGTTCTTGCAGAACTCAGTTGTGTACCCATCTGGTCCTGCACTTTTCTTGGTTGGTAGGCTTCTGATGGCATCTTCTATTTCCTTGCTTGAAATTGATCTGTTTAAATTGTGTATATCTACGTGACTGTATAACCAATGTAATTCTGCAACCTGTACACTCAGAAAAATGAGAAATTATACCCCATTTGATTCAAATGTATGATATGTCAAGATCATTGTACTGTCATGTGTAACTAATTACAAAATTGAAGTCAAATAAATAAATAAATAAATAAATAAATAAATTGTGTATATCATCTTGATTAAATTTGGGCAACTCATATGCCTCTAAAACTTTGTCAATGCCTTCGATATTCTTTATTTTATTAGAGTAAAAATTTTCAAAATAATTTCTAATTATCATCTGTATTTTTGTAGCACCTATTGTGATATTTTCTTTTTCATCACATGTTAGTGATATGAGTTTTTTTTCTCTCCTTCTCTTTGCTAGCTTGGCTAAGGGTTTGTCAATTTTATTTATTTTTTCAAAAAACCAACTTTTTGTTTTGTCAATTTTTCAATTGTTTCTTTTGTTTCAATTTCATCAATTTCCAATCTGATTTTAATTATTTCCTGTCTCCTACTGCTTTTATTGTTGATTTGTTCTTCCTCTTCTAGAGCTTTGAGATGTAGTGTTAGGTCATTTATTTGTTGACTTTTTCTTCTTTTAAGGAATGAACTCCATGCAATGAACTTTCCTCATAGTACTGCCTTCATAGTGTCCCAGAGATTTTGATATGTTATATCAGTGTTCTGATTTACCTCTAAGAATTTTTTAATCTCCTCCTTGATGTCTTTTGCAACCCATTGTTCATTCAGTAGCATATTATTTAGTTTCCAGGTGTTGGAGTAGCTTCTATTTTTTTTATTTTTTCATTGATTTCTAATTTTATTCCATTATGATCAGATAGAATGCAGGGT
>NW_025999977.1:48622103-48651232 GCF_001458135.2 Marmota marmota marmota | reverse complement strand
TTTTTTTTTTTTTTTTTTTTTTTTTTTTGTATTTGCTAAGAGTTGCTTTGTGGCATAATGTATGGTCTCTTTTAGAGAAGTATCTATGTGCTGCTAAGAAGAAAGTGTATTTGCTTATTGAAGGATGAAATATTATATATATATATATATATATATATATATATATATATATATATATATATCAGTTAAGTCTAAGTTATTGATTATATTATATTATTGAGTTCTATAGTGTGTTTTTTGTTGTTGTTGTTGTTGTTCAGCTTTTGTTTGAAAGATCTATCCAGTGGTGAAAGAAGAATGTTGAAGTCATCCAGAATCATTGTGTTGTGGTCTATTTGACTCTTGAACTTGAGAAGAGTTTGTTTGATGAACATAGATGCTCCATTGTCTGGGGCATATATATCTGTAATTGTTATGTCTTGTTGATGTATGATTCCCTTAGACAGTATGAAATGTCCTTCCTTGTACCTTTTGATTAACTTTAGCTTAAAGTCTACTTTATTTGATACAAGGATGGAAACCCCTTCTTGCTTCCACAGTCCATGTGAGTGGTATGATTTTTCACAACCCATCACCTTCAGTTTGTGTATGTCTTTTCCTATGAGATGTGTCTCTTGGAGGCAGCATATTGTTGGGTGTTTTTTTTTTTTTTTTTTGGTCCAATAAGCTAGACTATGTCTTTTAATTGGTGAGTTTAGGTCATTATCATTCAGGGTTATTATTGAGACATGATTTGTATTCCCAGCCATTTTTGTTATTTACTTGACTTAGTTTTTACTTTGATTAGCTTTTCCTTTAGTATAATACCTCCCTGTACTAATTTCATTGTTTTTTTAAAATTTCCTCTTAAGAGAATATTTTGCCAAGGATGTTCTGTAGTGAGATTTTCTAGCTGTAAACTCATTTAATTTTTGTTTATTATGGAAGGTTTTGTATTTCACTATCAAATCTAAAGTTTAATTTTGCTGGATACAAAATTCTTGGTTGACATCCATTTTCTTTCAGAGCTTGATGTATATTGTTTTAGGATCTTCTGGCTTTCATGGTCTATTTTGAAAAATCTTCACATAATCTAATTGGTTTCCCCCTATATGTAATCTGATTCCTTTGTCTTGTGACTTTTAATATTCTCTCCTTATTCTGTATGTTAGGCATTTTCATTATAATGGGCCTTGGTGTTGATCTGTTGTGATAGTGTACATTTATATCCTGTCAGCCTCTTGTATTTGGTTTACCAATTCATTTTTTCATGATTGGAAAATTTCCTGATATTATTTTGTGGAATAACTTGTTTGTTCCTTTGGTTTGGAACTCTATTCCTTTCTCTCTCCCAATAACTCTTAAATTTGGTCTTTTTATGCTATCCCGTATTTCTTGAATGTTGTGCTTATGGTTTCTTACCATTTGCATTGTGTGGTCTACATTCTTTTTAAGATTATATAGTTTGTCTTCACTGATTGAGGTCCTGTCTTCCAAGTGGTCTAATCTGTTGGTGATGCTTTCAATTGAGCTTTTAATTTGGTTTATTGTTTCTTTCATTTCAAGGATTTCTGTTTGGTTTTTCTTTATAACCTCTATCTCCCTATTGAAGTAATCTTTTGTTTCCTGTATTTGCTTATGTAGCTCTTTATCGAAATGATCTTTTGCTGCCTGTATTTGCTCTCTTATATCACCCTTTAATTTACAGAACATTTTAATTATGTACATCCTGAACTCCTTCTCTGTCATTTTATCTGCTTTTCTAGCCACCGATTCTAATAATGTGGTATCTTGATTTGTTTGGGGCACTTTCTCCCCTTGTATTTACATGTTACTCGTGTGTCTTTCTTTCTAGCTCTGAGGATCCAAGCTGTTATCGTTTTTACCCTATAGGTTTATAGTGCCCCTATAAGGTTTCAATACCTAACCTGGCTGTCCTGCGTTCCAAAATGGTAGTTTCCCTGACTAAAGATGGTGATGGAAGTGACTCAAGATGGAGGTAGCTGCTTTCATCGATGGGGTGTCCGGTTGGGTGCGGGGAGCCAAGCGATAGCCTTGTGCGATGCACTCAGAGATGAGCTCTGTGGTGTGACTGTTGTGGCTGCCAGCTTTCTTCAGAGCCTGTAATGTCCCCAGCTGCAGGCAGGCTACCCCAAGTAGGATACTATGGCAGTAGCTGTCGAGTCCCAAGATGGAGGTGACCAGGGGAGCCCCACGTTAGTAGATGGGGGTCCACATGGGAGTGGGGCTGGAGTTCCTGCACATGGGTAGTGGCTGAGTGGCCTTCCTGGGAGCAGTATCTGGGAATTCTGGGCCCGTGCTAATGCTTGTGGTCCTGCTGAGGCACTCATGAGACCTGTGAGCGAGTAGTCAGGAGTTGGGAGTCCTGTTCTAACACTAAGGCCTGGGGCCCCACACAGCATGGTGGCTGAGATTCCTGCACGGGATCAGCTGTGGAGGGGTCCTCTATCACTCTCCGCAAAGCTGTATTCCCATTAGTTGAGACGCGGGTCACAGAGTGACACAGAATGCTGCCTCCCTCTGGCCCACCATTTGGGATCCCCCCCCAAAGCCCTTGAGTTTGGAGTGATAAGGTCATACCCAGAGGATTTGATGTCTTCCAACTCCAAAATAGTCAGCAGACAACTACTTGTGTTATATTCCTTCTGTACTGTACAGCATTCATTCATTTATCTGCTTTTATATAAAAATGTTGCTTGTCACAAAGAATGTAAGAGAGGAAGACATAGTCTGTTGATTTGCTGTAGAAAGAGAAAAAAAAACTTCGAGTATTCTCTATGTTGTCACTTGGCAGTTTCAAATGCTTCACTGCATCTATTCATAATAGAGAGAACTGAATCTACCCAACCAAAAGATGCTGGATTTGTGATGGTCTATTAGATCTCTTGATGTGGCATTTGTTTAAAATGCAGAAAAAAGAAACAGTTTCAATTTATTTTTTTCTTACCATACCTGTGGTTTGGACAAAATGTTCTTCTATTTTTTTTTTTTTTTTTTGGCATTATCATTACCTTAGCAGACCAACCAGTACACTCTAAATTTGAGGGGCTGGTATGAGCATACAGGCTAAAAATAAATATTTTGAAACAGAGAGGGATAGACAGACTTCTAGGACAAAGATGGTTCCTCCAAGAATTTTATCTGGGATGAAATGAAAACATATAAGATCTTAAAAGTGATTAACACCATTATTTTTCATAATTTTTGGTCCTTTGCCTTCTTTTCTCCTAGAATAGAAGTGGAGATGATAAGATTGTTGTAAGTCTTATTTTAAACTGTCCTAAGGAGAAAGATGCTTTTTTTCTCTGACTCAAAAATATATAAATATTTGAAGAAAAAAATTAGCCTCTCTGAGGAAACTGATCATTTCATCGTAAAAGTATTTGAATTTCTCTGAGAGTGCGGCAACATGTTCAAAGTCTGTATATTCAGAGAATGAGCCCCGACATCCAAGGAATGCCCTAGGTACTTGGGGTTTGCACCTTTAGGAACCAGAACTTTTCTTTTTGAAAGATTTTAGAAGGAGAGAAATGTGTTTTATGTGTTCTGGTTTAAATATTTCCAAAAATTTAAGTATTTACTAAAGTTTATTTTGTCTCATAGTTGCAGAGGTTCAGTCCTTGGTAAGCTGATTCCATACCTGTGGGCCCAATCTAAAGCAAACATCATGGAGAAAGGGCATGGCAGAGAAAAGCAGCTCTTCTATTTAAGTCCTGGGGTGGGGACACAGCAATCAGGAAGCAGAGAGAAAGCTCTGCTTGCCAAGGACAAAGTATAAACCCCAAAGACACACCTCCAGTGACCTAGTTCCTCCAGACATTTTATTATCTTTGCTTTTTAAATAGTGAATTTTCTTGAAACCTTGTTCCAAGGCTTGCATTCTGAGAGCAAATAAAATGATTTTCATGGTCAAATATATTTAGGCATGTGCTAAGAGCCATAGCTGAGTAGGAATGATGCATGGCATTTTTGGTTGAAAGGTGACGCCAGCAAGCCAGTGAGATGATAATGATTATGTTAAGATGTGCATTCAATTGGATATTAGACCCCTGCTGTCTGCCTCAGCCTGCTACTTTGGGGACTCTCGGAGAGTTCCCATTGGTTGGGGAAGTGTGGTAGGAGGGATTTCCGGAGGAGGGAATTCCGTTTGGTGTGGTGTGTCCTGGAAAAGGCCACGTGGAAATAAAGTTTGTTCCTGCTTGAGTGGCTCGTGATTTTGTGCCCAGCCAGACTGCGGCAGGCATGGTTTAGTTAATCAATGCAAAAACACAAAAGGTCTGCTTATTAGAGGAGCGTTTTGCATGCTAATATCCAGTGAGAAAGGCAGAGCATCATGGCGATAGGGCATGAAGGAGGGAAACAGCCCAGAACATGGCAACCAGGAAGCAGAGAGGAAGCTCCGTTAACCACGGACAAATTATAAACCCCAAGGACACATCTTCAGTGATCCACTTCCTCCAGCCATACCTACCTGCCTATCACTCAGTTAATCCATGTCAGTAGATTAATCTACTGACTATGTTAAAACTCTCATCACCAATCATCTCACCTCTGAGCATTCTTGCATTGTCTCTCACACATGAGCTTTCTGGGGACACCTCATAAGTCAACCATAGCACTACCCCACACGAGTTCTTGCACCACTCAAGAGATGGAGGAGTTTCTCATCTTAGTCTTCCAAGGCTGGTATACTAATTATGACCCATTTTCTATCAGAGATACAGGCAACACAGACAGATTGACAGCAGCATATACAGACACAAGTGCCTACTTACAGCATGGCTTCCTCCTTCCCTCTTCCTTCGGGAGGTCTCAGGATGAAAACTCTTCTATTTAAGCCCTGGGGTGGGGACAAAGACGAGTGCTTTTCTCTTAGAGAGCCGACCCGGACACTGGCACAGCTAATAACGGGGAGGAATTTTCATCTCTTTCTGCTGTTATTTCACGTGTTTTTCCCGTATTCAACCTGGGCTCTCTAAGCAGAGGTGCTCTAGGGGGCCGGATGCCCACTCTATTTTGGTCATATTTCCTTCTAATGTCACAAATACATCTAAATACATCTAGCTTGCTCTACCTAAAAAAAAAAAAAAAGGAAGAGATAAATGAAGTGATTCTGCCAGGATTTTTCTATATAAGAAACTCTCACTTTCATTATAACTACTTCTAAAGTAAGAACTAATGAATCCAGAATGAGTCTCTGATGACCTCGGCTATCAATATGGTAGACGTGATTCTGTGGGGACGTTTTAGTTTGTTTGACCACAGACAGTCATCTGGTCAAGTTCCAGGTTAAACACCTAGAGGAAGAAGGTTGACATATTCTACAGTTACCATTTAGAATCCAGGAAATATTTAGTCAAATTTTCATGCAAATTTAAAAAGGAGAATGCTGTCCTCTTAGGCATCTCATTTAGGCTCTGTTACAAGTGACATATAGGCTCGTGAAGAGGCTGCCCAGCTGTGAGTTCACTACCATAACACACCTGGAATCACAAATGGTATTAGCACTTGTTCTTAAATAGGTTTAACTTATTCACTTATCAGCACACTGGATGCTGTCTTCTCCCTCTCTAGTCTCTCTTGAAGAGGACTTCAATGTCAATCTATTTCTTTAGGAATAATGTCATCCCTGAGGACACAGGTAGAAAGGTAATGCCATCATAATTGTGTGAATCAGTCTCATCTGTGAATTTGGTGAATAAAGGCAGGTGTGAAGGAAAGTGCTCTGCCCTCCTTGCCCACTGTTCTGCTGAGGACTGACTGCATTTTTAAAAATAGGATACACAGCAAAGAGCTGAAGATGGATGTATTTTAAAAATAGAACTATGGTGGCCAATTAAACAGGTATGACTGGACCTTTTATATTTCTTTGATATAATGTTCTGTTAAATCTTTTTCATTTTTTGAGGAAATAAATATTTCTTAAACATTATTTCAGTGTCCAGAGCAGAGAGAAATCTACTTTTTCAACAACAGTATTCAGTGAGATGTTTGAGTGCATGGGTACAATGTGTACTGAAAATACCCAACTGCCCTCTCTCCACCCCACCTGCACCCCACACCTTTCCCAGTGCCTCATAATAGCTATTCCACTTTCAGTTTGACTTTTTCAGTCTCCACATATGAGAGAACATTCAGTACTTATCTTTTTATGTCTGGCTAATTCCACTTAACGTAAAGTCCTCCAGTTCCATCCATTCTGCTAAAAATGACAAGATTTCATCTTCTCTTTATGCCTGCATAGTACTCCATGATACCTAAGTGCCACATTTTCCATATCTGTTCTTCTGTGGATGGTCATCTGAGCCTATTCCCGTATCTTAGCTATTGTGACTAGTGTCATAATAGTCATGGGCAGGCAGGTGTCTCTTTGGTGTGCCAACTTCACTTGCTTTGGATATATACTCAGGAGTAGGATTCCTGGATCATATGAGAGCTCTATTTTAGTTATTTCGTACTCTTCTCCATAGTGGCTATCCGAATTTGCATTCCCACCAGCCCTGCATAAGAGTTCCTTTTTCTCCACATCCTCGTCAACATTTGTTACAAAATCTAAATTTATATTCCAGAAAAAAGAAAAAAAAAACTTAACAGCACTATGCTGGTAGAGCATTTTTAATTCATGTCAGTTACCCACGTGGAGAGTTAAATTTAAATGTTTTCCTTACAATACAATCTTTTATGTCCTTAATAATATCGATAAGCAATTCAAGATTAAATCATACACATTTCATAAAAGAAAAGTGACGTTCTTTGGCAAATGCCTTCTGCTCTTCTATCGATAAAGGTCTATCACATGTGACTTTTATCCCAGACTCATTACAGCCTGGTGCAGGAGGAGTTTCAATAAACGTGGTAGGTTCTGAGAGGGTAAGAAACTCACCCAAAGCCACCCAGGTGTCCAGGGGCAGGAACACGTATGGAACATGTCTCAGACAGTGGTCAGGCTCTGGGCTGTTTCTGCCTCTCCCTTCCTAAGGGTATCATGCAGAAACACTGTTCCCGGAGTCAGGTTTTCACACAGAGGTGCTGAGAGGAGGCCTGGGCTCTCTTGATTGCCCAAGACACATATCCCTGCTCTCCTTAACATCAAAGCCCTCCACAATAATGTCCTCTACCTTTATTCACCCCAGTTTCTTCTCAGCCCACTTCCGCGCTTGCTCAACCACTTATCACTGAAATAGCTCTAAATGGACATAGTCCACACTGTGCCTTGTAGAAGGCTTCTGAATCTTTCTCTCCTTGCCTGCTGTCCGACATCACCTCCTCTTTCCCTTTTTTATTCACACTACACTGCTTTCTTTTGTCCCTCTAGTTAGCTTGATTGTCTACTGCTGGGCTTTTCTCTGGTCTGTAAGCCCCACTTGGGTGGAACCCCACCGACACATTCCCTCCTTGTTCACCTTGTTCCCACTGGACTTGCACTACTCACAGATGCTTGGGAGGCACCAAATCAATACCTGTGCTGCCTCTCATCTGTGGTCTCGCTCCCCATAGAAGCACAGGTAAAATTACTGTCTTCTAAATACTGGGATGGGAAGACAACAGTTCATCTTTATAACCCGTGGCAATGTGAACCCAACCTCACCGGGGGACACTTGGAAAGTCTGTGGCAACTAGGAAAGCTTGTCTAGTGCACAGGAAATGGCCACCATTCAGCTCTGGCCAACTGCTGTCTGAAAAAAGGGTTATTCTCTGGTCACAGTAAGGCCCACCCTCCTTCTTTAGGAAGCTCCAAGATCTGGTTTTAAAGTAATGTCTCCAGGAATCTATTTATGATTATCTCAATCTTTTAGGAACTCTCTATGAGGCTGAAACATAACTCATTTGCAGAGTGGCTTCTCTCTGGGGACTCTCGTTGTGCAGCCTGTACTGTGGAATGGTTTTATTGGTAAGGAGAAGAAACCTAAAGAAATACAGTGGAGCACCATGACTGGTGGGGATGGGGATGGGGAGTCTGTGGGTAACTCAGGAGCTTCACCCGCATCTTGATCAGCTCAGGCTGCTGTGACAAAATGCCATAGATGGGACATCTTATACACAAGAGAAACTTCTTTCTCTCAGTCCTGAAGGTTGGAAGTTCCAGATCAGGGTGCCAGCATGGTGGGCTTGTGTGAGGGTCCTCTGGGTTATAGACTGCTGTCTTCTCCTTGACCTTACATGTCTTCACATGTGGGAAGAAGAGTCCTTTTCATAAGGACGCTAATCCCACACTGAGGGCTCTATCCCCACAACCTAATTACCTCTGAAAAGCCTCATCTCATCATACCATCACATACCATCAATATAAAAATTTGGAGAGACACAATTAGTCCATTGCAATTAATTTCAGAGTGTTGCCTCTAAACTGGGTTTGACTAATCATTTTGGAGTGTGTCTATAGTCTGAAAACACAACCTTCAAAACAACTTTCTAAAGAAGAGAAACATTTTGTCTTCCTTAAAGATACTGTTTTCTGTGATCTGTGAAATATCCAGAGAAATAAGAGAATGGTAAAACTTAGCCAGAGGCCTTCACTTATTCAGAGGTGGGGTTGGGACAGTCAGCACAAAATGCAAAATTCCTCACCTGGAGTTTGAGGAAAACTGGAAACACATTTAATTTAGTCAGAGACCTACCCTCAGGCCTCACATTCTGTGACCAGAATATGCTAGGAAATTATCTTGAGAAATATTAAAAATAACTTTTATAAAGGTCAAAATATATTTCCTATTCCACTTATGAATTTGCAAGGGAAAAATAGTTTCAATTCATTTCTATTAAATAAACACTCCAGTGACTTCCAATGAACTCGACAGTGTTTGCTTTAGAGCGCTGCACTAAATGCTGTATAGATTTTTTAAGGCTGAATAATATTCTACTGTGGGAATATATTCCTATTATTTTCTTTATCCACTTATCTCTTAGTGAACACTGTGCTGTTTCCATATGTTGCTATTATCCACAGTGCTACAGTTAACATGGGACTGTGGATACCTCTTTGAGATCTTAATTTTGTTCTTTTGGATAGATACCTAGCAGTGGGATTGCAGGACCATATGGCAGTTTTATTTTTAATTCCTTGAGGAATGACTACACTGTTTTCCATGGCTGCTGCACCATCTTACATTCCCGTCAACAATATAAAAGTGTTCCAATTTTCCGTGTCCTCACCCAACATTTGTTATCTCTTTTCATTTTTGATAATAGCAACAATAGTAGATGTAAACCTTGTGGAAATTATGCTGAGCACTTAAACCGATCACAGGGCAAATACCACACAGGTTCCATTTATGTGATATGTCTAAAACTGTCCAACTAGTAGAAGCAAAGAACAGAACAGAAACTGCTGGGATGGGGCGGAGGGAAAGGGTAGTCAGTGCTCAGTGGACATACAGTTTCCGTTATGCAAGATGGGTAAGTTTTAGGGATCTTCTGCACAATATAAGGTCTACAGTTAATAAGTGTGCCCTTTAATTTTGGTTAAAGAGAACAGATCCCATATTAAATATTCTTTTCACAAAAATGAAACAAAACACACAAAGGGTCACAAAGAAACTTTCAGAGGTGAGGGATGTTTGTTACTTTGATCACAGTGACGGTCTTCTTGAGTTTCTGCATGTGTCCAAACTCATCAAATCAAAGGCATTAAACATATGCAGGTATTTTATACACTGTACCTCAATACAACTGTTAAAAAATAGTGAGTAGCATTTGCCTCTAGTAAGAAAAATGTCTTCTCTACCCCTCTTCTTCCATGAAGACCTTCATGAACACCCCAGTCACAGGGAACAAACACTTACCCCTCTTTGGAGGAGAGTCTGAGCGAGTCATTGGCAATCAGGAAAGCCTTCCTTAGAAGGTTGATTTATTGTGCCCATTTTGTGTTTTAATTACCTTGACCATGAGCTTTTGGAGTGAAGAACTGAACCTCAAATTTCTCCTTTTCACCTTCAAGACCTAGCAAGAGGTTGAGTCCCCAAGTTGTCTCAATTAAATGATGTAGGCCCTTGGTCCAGCTTAAAATATTTGTGTGAGTCAAGGACACCTGCTGTTTGGACTTGCTCAGAAGAAGGAATAAATGGACAGTCGACTGAGTTTCATGTTTCTGTCACTATTCCTTCTCAGGCAAGAAGAAACGCCACCATTCTCCATGCACAGGTCTATTTTGGGCCTGGCTGACTAACTGCAGAATTGCAACAGAAATTCCAACTCAAGTTTTATCCTTAAGGTGCAAGCCACATAGAAAATGGCAGTTGACTACACAGTCTTGGAATTTAGGGGAGTTATTGCTTTTCTTAAGGCCATGATTTGAAGATAACTACAGTGATAGGTATCCTGTCTCATTCCAACTTGGAACACTGATAATGAACTCCACCATTAGAGAGAACTAATCAAATTTCAGGATCTATTGAATCTAAGTTTCTCAGTAGAGGAAAATGGTGGGATATGTCTCTGAGCTGAACAGAGTCCCCTGTCTATTCAGAACAGGTAGAAAGAACAGTGTAATGAAGTGCCAGTCTTGAAGCTCAGTGTGTGTTCTACTCATACTGGGTTTTAGCCAATGAAGTACTGTGAATTGTCAAAGCTCTTAATTAATGCATTTAACACCTAAATGATGTAAATTAATCTATTTAATCCCCTTTATACCAAAGGATAGAGGAAAAATTAAATGACTCAGAGTCTTAGGAGCTGAGAGAAACAGGCTCAACCAGAAGTCAGTCTCACCATTTGCAGGGAACATATTGAGTCTTTTCTTACAGAACCCACTTCAAATCACCCCTCCTGTGCTGTGCTGGTCAGTGTCCCTTCTGCTGGTGCTCCCGAGGAATGGATGAGAGCCTGGACAGGAGACCTAGAATCAGTGAGAAGGAAGGCTAGGCAATTTTTCAAGTTTTCACAGAAAAGAAGGGCCCATAAATCTTGGATGCCTTCAGCAAAATCAAATTCTACTTTTGCACCTATGAAAGAAGGGGGCTGACACCCCCAGCTTGTTCTGGGAACCACATTATTCGATATTTCTCCATGTGATTCTACCCTGTCAGCTACCCTATAACATGGACCTATTACCCTCATTTTATGGATAAGTAAGCATGGCTCAAAGGGTATCATGGTTTGGCTCTGGAATGTTACCACAAATCTCATGTGTTCAAAGGTGAGGCTTTTGAGAATCGGCTGGATCACGAGGGCTCCGACCTCGTTGGTGGATCAATTCATTGACAGCAGAATGGATCACTGAGAGGTGGGACCTAGCTGCAGGAAGTGCGTGACTGGGGTCGTGCCCTGGAAGGGATTTTCTTCATCCCCTTCCTCACTGTCTACTTCCCAACCTCCATAAGCTGAGCAGCTTCCCTCAGCCACACCCTTGTACCCTCTTGTTCTGCCTCACTCAAACCCAATGGAGCCAGCCAATCATGGACGGAATCCTCTGAAACTGTGAACCAAAATAAATCTTTTCTCCTCTGAGTTGTTCTTGCCAGGCATTTTGCTCACAGTGATGAAGAGCTGATTAATACAGAAATAGCTGAAGCCATCGAGTAACAATATTGATATTCTTATTCATAATGATTCCAAATCCATCCTCTTCACATAACACTGAATAACTTCCACACAGCAATTACAAACTGTGCAGACTGGAAAAAGCACTTCGCTTGTCAGATCTCTATGAGTGAAAGAGTTGGGATAGTTTCCTGGCAGCTCTAAAGTGTCTATGGCTCTGAAGGGGAGGTTTTTGTTGTTGTTGTTGTTGTTTTTCATTTGGCAATCATTGGCCAACCCTATCAAGAACTGGGGAATATCTGAGATTTTACCCTACTAGAAAACCAACAACTTGCCCAGCGTCATAGGCATTGATGGAAAACTTATGAGATTGTGGGTCAGAAACAAGAAACTTCAGGCTGGGGTTATAACTCAGTGGTAGAGCACTTGCCTGGCATGTGAGAGGCACTGGGTTAGATTCTTAGCACCACCTATAAATAAATAAAGGTCCATTGACAACTAAAAAAAATTTTTTTAAAAGAAAGAAATGAGAAACTTCATTATTCACAGAAGAGCAGGCAACATGAGAGACATGTTGAGCCTCATGTTAGCATCCCTTTGAATATGAAGGGACCTGACATGAAGGGACCCACGAAGGTATGGTACACATAGTGTTGGGGAACCCTCAGCAAAGGAAGCCCCCACACTATAAGGCCCTGCTAAAAAATATCCATAAATTTTGCCTCAGAGGGAGACATATTTTGCCGATGTGATGTAAATCTGCCCTCTGCCTGAGAGGAAGACTCTACCACTGTCTTCCAAGGGTGTTTATGAGACAGAGATCCTTGAAATAAGAGTGTGGAACAAAAGCTGGTGCAAGATGTATAGAAACATCACAGAGAATCATCTCTCCACAAACGCTGCACTGAAACTTAGGAAGCTCTGTGGCCAGGTTTGAGCACAGTCCCTTCCCTGGTTCGGTTTAATGTCATTTGAGCTTAACTGAGACATAATGACCCATGTCTTGGGACTTTGTGAAATGCACTCTTTCTAGAGAGACAAAACTGGTGACCTGTTTTGGAACAAGTGTGGAAAAACAAAGACCAATAAAATGGAAAAGTGTCTTTTTTACCTTAAGATAATATCAACCAGTGATTAAGCATAAGAGATAATGGTTCTGGTTATGGGGACTATGAAAAAATATATATATATATATATGCAATTCTCTTAGAGATTTTTTCTTCCTTTGACCTGACCCTGGTAATGAAGCTCTAGACTCATAAAGACAGAAGTGTTTAGTCACTGCAGCTCTTATTCAGTACACAGCCCACACACATCCGTGGTGTTTCTTCACATTCTTCTTCTCTGTCTCGCCCTATAGATGGCTATTCTTTGCAAATGATCACCTGCTTGTCCTGGTTTACCCATACAGTCTCTAAGTCCCCAGGAACCTCGGCCCATTTGCTTACTTTGCCTACCTCATGTTTCAGGCTCCTCTGGGGCATTCCTGGTGCTATTATTGTCTAGCACAGAGCATCTCTTTAACATCATGTGACATAGCATTCAGTCTTTATTCCACAACTGGATTCTAATGTTGGCAGCTCTGAAATAATCCCAGGCTTGATGTTTCCTACTTTGCTATGCATTATTTAGCTAATGAAGCATCACAGAAGAACTTAAAGTCATAGCCACTCTGTTGGCACCCCTGGCAATCTACTGCAGCACATCAGATCTCTCCAACGAACAACCTTCTCCCCCATTTCTGAGTCATCAACTCCTAGACATTACACTTTTATGTTGACTCAAAGTCTTGTATTTAAGCAGAATGATTTAGTAGGTTTTAATCACTTGAATGTTTGCAGTCTATGCTATTTTTTTTCTGGGATCTTTAAAAAATTTGAAGATAGCAGGATATTTAATATAAAATAATGGGTCTCGGATGGTGCTCAAAGTCAGGATGGCATGCACTGGTAGGTGGGGCTACATTAAGGTAATTACTTATTCTCTCTCAATTCATGTTTCTGGGGCTCATATTTATCTACCCCAGGCATGTCTGACTCATTTAATCTCTTGCCTCCCAGGAAAGCCATGTAGGTATCTACATTTGTGAAATATTTTGATCCAAACCCTTTACAGTGAAAAACGTTGAGGATTCTCAACTTATGGCTGTTGTTAGGATAGTCAATTAACTACTTTTTAAAAGAGAAATATGAATTCCTCCCACTTTACATTTATCTCCACTCTCCTCAGCGTGTCTATTCTAGAAACTTTCATTTAATATGTCCACACTATGTATGGTAAACCTTATAAAAAGTATTACAGACTCCATAGCACAGAACTAGAGACAGCCTCTACCTTTGAGGATTAGGCATTTGTAGGACGGGGCAGGCAGGTATGCACACTATATATCATGCATGCCACCCTCACTGTGCTCCTTCAGAAGGGTGAAGGGAGGGGTTAAGACTGTGATCATTCTTGGGAAGTGCTTCATAACCTTAATTAACTGGGTTTCTGGCAGGCAATATGGATGATTCAAATCCAAGGACCACACTAAGGAGCAAGGTTCTAGAAAGTTCTACAAAATAATAGTGTTTAAATACTGAGAGTTTTGATATAACTAGATCTCTGGACAGAAAACAACACCACAACAAACACTTTGAACAACAGCAGGAAGGTTCAAACTTATGCTACTTAGTCAGGAGGAACCTCTAGTGCTAAAGGGGAATCAGAATCCATTCAGTGCAGTCTGTGGCCAGGACCATCCTCGACTTGCTCCAGGAGGTGACAGAGGCAGCAGCTACTGGATCACATCTGTGATGTTAAAGAGCCCATGTGACAGCCCAGTAGTGGGAAAATTAGGCAGAGAAGCACCAAAAATATCAAGATTGCACTTGGGAAACATGTCATGAGTGTATTTCCTGAGTTCCACTTTCAGGTATTCTGGGTTATTCTGAGAGATTAGAAATTTTAATAACATATCCAGGTGATTCTGATGATGTGGCATAAAGTTAAGAGTGATGGGGCTGGGGATATGGCTCAATTGGGAGAGTGTTTGTCTTGCATTCACAAGGCCTTGGGTTCAATCCCTAGCACCACAAAAAAAAAAAAAAAAAGATAACAGTGACATTACTGTAACAGTGAAGTTACTCTAACAGTCCAGGTAAGCATTGATTAGACATCATGAGAGCTGGGAATGCTCAATGGACATTTTGTTATTTTTTATTGGTACATTATAATTATAGAAAGTAGGGGCATTCTTTCTGTAATATTCATACATGCACATAACATAATTTGATCAATTTCATTCAATAGACATTTTAAAGGTTAGATAAACTAAACTGGGCAACAGTGAACCATCTCAGACTTGCTGAGCTATTTATAGTGTCTGCCTATAAGATCTACTTTAAAAGCCCTAGCATTTTAACTGAGATTCCCCTTGCTGAATAGAATTGTATGTAGACAGATAATAAAAGGAGGCAAGTCCTTACCTAAACTGGCAGTGTACCTTTCCTGATTAACACATGCATACTTTTCCTTAAGCACATGACCATTCCTTCTCTTAGAGCTTTCCCATCCTCTCTCTATTCTCAAGACAGTCCAGATCAATGTCTGAGATTCAGAATCTGCTGAGCATGCCTGCCAATGACTACCCTACAAACTGTGGTTTCACACCCAGGGTCCTAGCAGATACTTTGGTACCCATATTTTCTAAAGGGAATCCCTCCCCACAGAATACTCAAGTGGAGTTGATGGACTGTGTTGGATCAGTCCCATCCAATTGCTCCAACTCCTTCCAAGATGATTTTCCCAACTATGCATGCCCCTCCTGAATGTTCTCTGTTGTCTCCCATATCACACAAACTTGCATAATTCCCTCTGGTTTCTTCCTTGGAATGCAGATGAATTTGTGATATATAATGAATTTCAAAGAAGGAAGAGAGATTTCTGGGGATAGATGGAGAATTCCTTAAGCTTTTCATTCTATTTTATATTAATGCAATGTGGATGCTAACCAACCCAAAATTTCCAAACAATTTCCTAAATAGAGCATGTCTTTAAATTTTATCCTTGATTGACCAAATAATTCACCAAATAGATATCTTTAAATTCCATCCTTCTTTGTCCTAGAATGCCTGGGAAGTACTCATATTTATTGTCATCTCTTTTGAGACTCCTTGGCCACTACCCCAGGTGCATCCTATTAGGCACTCCCACACTATCAGAGGATAACACTCTCATAACCTATACTACGAGGCATTTAATTATCTGTTCACATGCATGCATCATCCTTATATTATTTATGTTTTTATTGAGATGGAATTTAAAATATCATAAAATTTACTATAGTACAATCCAGTGATTTTATTATAATCACAACAGTACAAACACAATTACCATAAATTCCAGAACGTTTTCATTATCTCACAAAGAAAATCATTACCTACTATCAGTTACTCTGCACTTCCTCAATCTCTGGAAAACACTTATATACTTTCTGTCTCTATGGATTTGTCATTTCTTTGCAGTTCATATGTGAAATCATAAAATATATGGTGTCTTGCATCTGGATTCTTTCACCTAATTTTTTCAAGGCCCATCAATGTTGTGGGAAAATAAGTGCCTCATTCCTTATGACTGAATAATACTTCATCTTGTGTTTATTTATTCATCGATGTATATCTTATTTTGTTTATCCATTTGTCAGTTGGCAGACATTTGGTTGTTTCCACTTCCATTTCATCTGTTTCCATTCTAATTATAGTCTTCATTATTTATTTATTTCTGTTTCTCTTGTGTTTAGTTTGCTTCTGTATGTGTGTTTGAGTTACCGCCTAGTGACGTTTCATTTCAGCTTGAAGGACTGTCGTTATTATTTCTTGTAGGACTGGTCTGGCTAATCCTCTCACTTGGTTTCTTTGTCTTAATTTAGCTTTCATTTTGAGGGATTGTTTTTCTGGATATAGGATTTTTGGTTAATGGGTTTTTTTTTTTTTATTTCTCTCTGTCTCTGTGTCTGTCTCCTTCTGTGTGTGTGTGTGTGTGTGTTTTCCTAAAACCAAGTACTATTTTCTCCAAGCCTTCTAATGGGAAGCCAGCTATTAGTCTTATTGAGGATCTCTGATGAGTTATGATCCATGGTACTTCTTGCTTCATTCAACATTCATCCTTCTTTAACAGTTTGGTTACAATGTGTAGGGTATGTCTAGATGTGAATCTCTTTGTGTTTATCCTACTTATAGTTGGTTAACCTTTTTGGAAGTATATAATAAAGGTTTTATTTTTAAGCAATTGTAAAGCTGTTGGCCATTATTTCCTCAAACATTTCTTCTATCTCCCTATCTCTTTCCTTTCATTTGTAATTCTTATTATGCACACATTGGAGTACTTTAACATGTTTCACAGGTCTGAGAGTCTGTTCATTTTTCTTTCATTCACTTTCCTTTCTGCTTCTTTTAAGGGATAATCTTAATTGACATTTTTAATTCTGCTAGCTTAAATATGCTATTGAACATCTCTAAATTTTTTATTCCATTTATTATACTTTTTATTTCTAGAATTTCTATCTGGCTACCTTTATTGTTTTCTATTGATGAGACATCTTTGTCTACTTTCTTTTGATTCTTTAGACAATTTCCTTTAGATCTTTGATCATTTTTTAAAATAGCTCATTTATATTCTCTGTCTTAAAGTCTGAGACTTCTCAAGAACTGATTCTATTAACTGCTTTTTAAAAGAATACAATTTCTTTTCATATTTCTTTGAATGTCTTGTATTCTTTGTTAAAAATAGTTAGTTAAAACATTAGATGAGGTAACTTTGGATATTAGATGCTCCTTTTATGTTTCTGCTGTATGTTGTAGGTTTTTGCGATGGTATTTTTTGTTTGTACTTTTACAAACTAATTTTATAAATTCTATGTCCCTTGTAATATGTGGTCACTGAAAGCTATTAATCTCAGCTATCTAATGATTTCACTAATCACTGGACAGAGGTTTCATTGAATGCTAAGAAGCAGTCTGTCAGTCCCTGCTAAAGGACTATTGTGTGGGTTGTAACACACCTCCTATATTTAACCAGGTGGTTGCCAATTCCTTTTTAGTGTTTACTTCTTGCTTCTACAGAGTCTCAACATCATCCAGAAGTGGTAGTTTAGGATCTTCTCTGATCTTTCCTGCTTATGTTCCCAGACATAGACATGTGTATAACCTCTTAGATTCCCAAAAGCATGTAGGAGATTTTTGAGACCCTGTGGGCACCTTTTACCTAAGTTTCTCCTTTTAAACTTTTTAGGTAGTATACTAATTTGCCTCATCCAACAACTACCACTTGAGACAATCATGAAATAAAAATAGTTGCCTTTAATTGTTTTTGACAAATATCCCAGAGTAAAGGTTTCCATATATCGCAAGCTTTAAGCCAGGTTAAATATAGACAACCATGCACATTGGGGTTTCTAAGAAACCACTGGACAGGACAAATCATGACACCATTTTGGAAATGAGACATTGAAAGCAATGAGACTCCTTTCTGCTCCCTCCAAGGACTTCCAGGTAAGCTTGGATTGGGAGCTCTCGTTTTTCAAGGCTCCCATGGACCTGGAGTGTGGTAATAGGGACGAGGACAAGTGAAAAAACTACAAAGCTGCTCCTCCTGATTTTAGAAGCTTTGCTGGAATAAAGTTCCTTGAATTGTTACGGTCATTGGTTAATTTTCAGAGTTTTGATAGAAGTTGATAATAACTCTTTTATGTCCATTAAAAAATTGCTTTTTGTAGGAGTGAATATTATGAGGTCTCACTCTACCATTTTTGATAGCATTACCTCTTCCATTAATTTTGAACTTAAGAGAAAGAGAATTGTCCTAAGTCAGTGATGTACTCCTGGTAATGTATAATAGAGCTTCATACAGCAGGATGTGCAATGTATTTGTTGATAAGTTAAAAAGGGAAAAAGGAAGTAGTCAGAAAGACAAACAGGTGATGTCTCATTGTACTCTCTTCAGATAATGGGAACATGTTTCCTACAGTAACATAGAAAACAATGGCTTGGAGGATTTTAAAAGAAGTTTTAAATATCAGAGATAAGTTTAGAATATATTTTACCAAAATAAATCAAATACCTTTAGAAATAACTTTTGAAAAATAATAAGTAGGACACCACCCCCCACACATGAGCAGAAAATGAAATATCAAGGGTGGGTTCTTTCCTACACACTATCTTTTATGCCAAAGTGGAAGCCAGACATAGCAGCTTATAGTTAAAATATGCAGTCTTGAAAGATTTTTGATCCTTCATTTTCTGCCTGTAATAAGTTATTTCCTTAGAATAAAATCCCAGAGCCAACATTACTGAGTAAAATTGGATGTGTATTTTCTTTTGATGGCTTTTGAAATTAATTTTTAATGTCTAAGACCATGAGCATGTGCATGGTGTGTTCCAGTTTTATGACATTCTTCCCTATATCAAGCAATATAACCTCAGTTCTTTTTCCTCTATCTTATTCACCATGCTACATCACTAACCACTAAAATACTTTATTTTGCTTGATAATTGAATGTGTGTAAATAACAGGATGGAGTATAAAAGGTGCTAGAGAAAACTAAACTCCAAATGATTACTTTAGAGAGCAATTTTGAGTCCCCAGTTAAAAATAAGTAGGAAAAAAAATCTCATAGATATTGTCTGATTTTTCAATTCTCCCTGCCAAGGCAGGTCTGTACAAACTGTACACAGATTCAAATTTAGTTACTCCAGCTCTTTGGCTCCCAGTAGGGAATTGACTAAATGTTATCAAGCATTATTCTATATTGCATTGGGGGAGTTTCAGCATTTATCTACAATGGAGGAGAAAGTAAGTGCTTGATTCAGATTTGAAGATAGGCACAAATTGTTCTGCAACTGTCAAGCAGTTCCTGAGACTGGTCCTGTGTAACCTGATAATGAGCTTATCAACAAACTGTTGAGATTCATGATGGATTTGCCAGGTCCCTCTTTTCTCCAAGCTCCACTAAAGATGGCTGATAGCATTTCTAAAGTTGAAACCAGTTCTAGTATTCCCCAATGACAGTTCTCTCCAATTCTCATATTGTGTAATTCCCAAGAAATGCCACTTGAAAATTAAATGTAAGATTAAAGTACAGTTACTCCCTAAGAGAGATTACTAGAATTCACTTATTTGATGGTTGTTTCAAAAATGTGATGCATAGAATGTGTCCATTTTTAATTGAGTATTTGAAAATATTCTTCTCAATATATCCTCTGCTGCATACTTGATAGAACCTGCACCATTTCGGAGATTACTAATAGCATCCTCATGGTGATGTCCATCTCTACGTGTGTCACCTTAAAATTTTCTCCAATAACCTGAGTGATACTTATAAATGGTAAATTAGATAGTGTGTCTGCTTTGATTACCACCACTGAGTGTCTTCCCTTTGCCATCAGATGAAGCACAGGCGTCTTGCTTGATATGGTCCATATTTCCCTCTTTCCTCTGTATTGGTCTTTCGCTCATTAAACTCCAGACTTTCTGAATTCCTTTCTCCCCACCAAGCCATTCAAGCTCTCTGTCCTCTGAAGGCCAGGGCATTTGATGGGGTAAGTGGATATTTTTCCTTGAGCTCTCTGTGTGGTCCCTTCTTCTCCTCATCATTCAGTGAACTCAGATGTCTTCTGCTCAGAGGGCACTTGCCCAATGCTACCTAATACAGAAATTCCTGACCCTTCTATAGAAGCCATACACAACCACATGACTCTTGTGTGTGTGTGTGTGTGTGTGTGTGTGTTTCCTCT
This sequence comes from Marmota marmota marmota, assembly GCF_001458135.2. Classification (NCBI taxonomy): domain Eukaryota; kingdom Metazoa; phylum Chordata; class Mammalia; order Rodentia; family Sciuridae; genus Marmota; species Marmota marmota. The sequence goes on along the minus strand of NW_025999977.1, from coordinate 48,630,983 downwards.
TTCTTTTCTCACTGCTAGGGAGTTCTACCAGTATTGCCTAGACAACATCCTGACACATTGACTGGCTCACTTTCACCTTGCCTGAATTTTTTTCATCTGAAAATGGGCCTCATAAGATCTATCATATGACATTGTTACACAGTTGGCAAGATCACAAAGTGTGGATCACGGAGATTTAAATGGTCTCAGGTTCCACATTCCACATTCTCTCCTCAACGCAGCACTTCCATCACGTGGCTGCCCACTGTGCTAAAAATGCTTTGGAGAAGTTGCCAATGTTCCCATGGAGGAAATCCAAGGCTTCTCTTCCTTTGACAGAGTAAAATTCTCTTTTCCTAGCTACATTTGCTAGAGTGTCACTCTCCTTCTGCTTGAGACACTTTCAGAAGAAAGTCCTTGACTGTATATTCTCCCTTTTATTTTCTTGTGCTTCTCAGAAAGATTCTTACAGGCTTCCTTTCCTGATTCTGCTCAACTGCTAGATGTTGCAGGCCCCAATCCCAAGGAACATGCCCTGGATGCTCTTTTCTTTCTATACATTCACCCTAAAAGATCTCACCTAATCTCATATCTTGAAATGTCACCTCCACTCTGGTAACTCACATTCTTACTCTCCTCTGGACTCCCCGCTGAGGTCTGAACTTGCCTGACTAATGGCTTCCACCTGCTATTTGCACTTGGGTTTCCAATCTTCATATCAAACCTCACAGGCCTAAAATGAACTTTGATCTGATCCTCCAAAGCTGTTCTTTGCCCAGCCATCTTTGTTTCAACAGATCCTGCCACTTCTACCTGTTGCTGCACCTTTTCTTCTCAACCAAAACATCGAATCCAATCCCAATCATGTCCCAAGTCGGCTGCTTCTATTTCAACTCTCATTTAAACATCTTAGAACTCATCCCTTTTCTCTCTTATCCCACCCCCTCATAATCTCTTCCTTAAAAACAATCAAAGGGATCTTTTTAATAACTAGGAATCACACTGTATCGCCCACCTGCTCTAAACACTCTGTTGTCTCCTTCATGCATTTAAAATGAAATCCTCACTCTTCACCATGGCCGAGTGCCCTCTGTCAGCTGGCAGCTCCTGGCTTAACCCACATTCTCCCCTCTCTTCCCCAGCTCTCTCTCATTGCCACCTGTAGAGTGCAATGTCCACCCTCTCTTAAGGAGCCTCTGTCCTTCCATCCGGAAACCTCAACCTTTGCACTCCTGGCCTCCATTACTCTGGGCTCCACCTGAATGTTTGTCTTTGCGGAGGCCACGCCTGCTGATTACTACCATTGACACATGTTGTCAACTTCCTGGACATTCTCGTCTCATCTCAGTCTGTTCAATCTTCTTTACAGTAATTTTGTAGTGCTTATCATTCCTTGGCATTTTGTTGTGAATTTATTGCTTATTTATTTTAATTGCATATCAGAAGTTAAGTCCCATGAGGGATAGTTTCAAGTTCCTCTGTATTTTTACTAATAGTAAAAGAATAGTTGAAGTCATAATCGTCTCATTTAGTGAATATTACATAATAAGCATGAGATTAATTAAACCCCCAGCTTCTTTCCTGAATTTCAACACAAAATTTTCAAATTCTTTTTTTAGGATAACCCCCTAAGATATTAATCTTCACAACTCCAGGAATCAGACTTGTGATCACGATCCTTCACTCCGGCTTTGAAACTTATGTTCCCCTTGATAGCTGCACAGTAAAGGCCATCTACACTGTTCTTTCTAGACAGAAGCCCAAGAGTCATATTCCTTATGTTGCCCACATCCCATTAACCCAAAGTGCTATGAACTGGTTGCCCTGTCACTTCTATCTGAACCCACTCCATGGACCAGAGACATCTAAACTGCAAAGCCTAACAAGCCTGTTGGGGTTGTTTGATTCCACTTGGATGAACTCCCAGCTAGTTACAACTACATTCATTCATTCATTCATTCACTCACTCAGTAAATAATCCTTATTGTTCTAGAATTGAAAGTACTATGAAAAAAGGCTGAAAAAAATAAAGTCTCTACCCTTACAAAACTTATATTTTTTAGTAAGAATAAAAAGACCACAAATAATGGAGGTGTGTCCGTAGGTATGGTGGTCAACAAAGGCTGCTCTGCAAAGGTGGCATTTGTAGATACTGAATGAAATGAACCGGAAGCATGTGAAGTTCTGAGGGAAAATTATTTCACAAACAAAAAATCCTGGAGGTAGAAATGTGCTTGGTGTGTTTGAGGAGCCAGAGGCTGGCAGAGTGGGGGCCCAGTGATGGTAAAGTCCTCCCATCTTGTCAGCCTCTAGGGTTGAAGATTTCCCCCTGAAACCACAACCAGTCTTTTGCCACTGGCCATTTTCCAAATGCATCGGCTTTTCACGTGGTCCCGTGTCTTTGCAGATGTTGTTCCCTCTGCCTGGAAGGTCCTTCCCTTCCTGCTACTCCATTCTCATCCAGCCTCTTGGTGTGAAATACATAATCCATCTCAGAAACAGCTCTTCTCACTTCTCCAAGCAGAGTCAGGCACCATTTGTCTGAGTTCCCACTTCTGTCCTCCCCTCCGTCACAGCACCTAAAACACCCTGCTAGCTGTCTGTTACTTGCAGTTTTCCCTCACTAGTTGTGAATTGTTGGTTGGTTAAGAAATGTCTTTTTTGTGGAAGAAAAGAAGGAAGAAAGATAGGAAAGAAGAAAGGAGGCAGGTTTAAGAAATTTTTATAACCTAATATTTTGTTGCCTATAAATGTCTTTTGGTTGGAAAACTTTTTACTGTGTTTGATTGTTTCATGGAAATCAATGCAGAGAATTCCAGTATGTACCTGGAAATCACATGAGCATCATCCTTCTTCACAAAACAAGAATACGTGCTTGAGTGTTGCAAAAACCTGCAACTGCAGGTTACAGTGTGAACTTCAGACTTGCACATCATCTTGGAAGGGCCAGCTTTGTTACCATAGTAACTGGATCTCTATCAGAAACCCAAAATTGATGTGGAGGAGAGAAGTCCAGAAGCAGCATGGAGGACTCAGACTGAGCCTCAGGGAAGGGACTGGACCAGGCATCTGTGGGCAGGCCTGGTGTGCCTGGACCAGGGGAACAAAGCCAGTTGGCACATGCCTTTCTTTCATTTTTTTCAGGACTCTTTATTTCCTATTCTCCAAGGAAACAGGTAGAAGGACATAAGTTGAAAGCTGTCTTTAACACTAAAGTTTTAGGTTTAGTTTTGGAAATCAATTATTAGGAAATTACAAAAATAAAATAAATGTGTGTGCCTGGTCCCTGTTTCTGCTCAGTGAAGCCAGCATTGTGAGTTTCAGGTGGGGTCCCTAAGGAATCTCAAGAGGAATCTCAAGATCATTCCCTAACATTTTTTTCCTTTTGGATCCTTGTTTGGAGGCATTTGAATTGATTATACTTCTGGATGTATAGTAAAAACTATTTTTTAGACAAGCCCACATTTGTTTTGTTTTGAATTTTTTCTTTTACCTGGACCTATTTCTATTTCCAAAGACCTCCACTGCAATCTATCTGATATAATTTTTTTTCAAATAGTTTTATATGAAATTGTTACTTTGCATATATGATGCTATTCTATTGATTCTATTCCTTTATTTATTTACTTAGGTAATGGGGATTGAACTTGGGACATTTGATGACTGAGCCACATCTCTAGCCCTATTTTGCATTTTATTTAGAGACAGGGTCTTACTGGGTTGCTTAGTGCCTCACTTTTGCTGAGGCTGGCTTTGAATTCTGATCCTCCTGTCTCAGCCTCCCAAGCTGCTAGCATTTCAGGTGTGCACCACCACAGCCAGCCCATTATTTATTTTTATTCAACAATTTATTTCTAAGACCAACTCCTCTTGCTACACATTTATTTTATTTATCTAATTTCCTAATAATTGATTTCCAAAACTAAACTTAAACTTTAGGGTTAAAAACAGCATTCAACTTATGTCCTTCTATCTGTTTCCTTGGGAATAAGAAGTGGAAAATAGAGAGTCCTGCAAAAATGAAAGAAAGGCATGTGCCAACCCACTTTGTTCCCCCATATCAGCATCATCCTTTGAAGAAACTGCAATTTAGCAGTATGACAGAAGAGGGCGAGCTTGAACAAAGATCCCACCCCTCAAACCACCCCAGAGGAGGAAAACATCCAACTCTATGTAAAAGCTGCCATGAGAGAAAACAGGTTGTCCAAATACACAGATCAGCCATTTCAGCTAGGAAAATTTCTCCCCACTATTAACAAAATGTAGAAAAAAAAAAGAAAAACCACTAAATCATAGAACTCCAAAACTTAACTAAGAATCCTAAACAAGGGTACTTACATAACACCTCAAAAATCAGAAATGCAAAGCCTAAGAACAGAAAACAAGAACATCAGCAACAAGAAAGGATGCTATGCAGCAGGTGTGGATCAAATTCATGAAAGATAATGAAGAAAAGACAGAACCTTCTCAGGAACAAAGGACAAATAATAAGGTTGACACGGGACAGCAGATTCAATTATAATCTAGCAAGAAGAATTGAAGACAGAAAATGAGAAAAAATGAAGAGGAGATAGAGACGTAAACATAATCAAAGAGAAAGTAGTTGAAGTAGAAGACAGGGACAGAAAGCACAATGAGAGTCCCTGAACAATACTTGGGAACAGAACTAACAATTAAAACTATAATCTAGAAAAACTTTCAATATAAGAAAATGTGCCAGGTTTGATGGGGCACACAGTGACTCAGGAAGCCGAGGCAGGAGGCTTTCAAGTTCAAAGCCAGCCTGAGCAATTAGTAAGGCCCTTAGCAATTTAGCAAGACCCTGTCTTAAAATAAAAAAATAAAAAGGACTGGGAATATGGCTCAGTGGTTAAACACCCACGGGTTCAATTCCCAATACCAATATTAATCATAGAACCAATAACTACACAAGATTGAGAAAGATTGAAAAATTGTACATAGTCCTGACAAGGTAGAAGGAATAGTTGCATAATATTAGACAAAATAAAATAAGGGAAAGTAAAATTAAATTAAAATTAATTAAATTAATAGGTGAAAATCAAAATTTGCCATATAAAATTACAAAACTGATAGTAAATTTAAATAATGAAAAGGGGATTAAGAGCAATATAAGTTCTGTAATTGTAAACAATCACTACTACCAAAATATAAATGTTTTTAAATAACTAAATATTTTTAAAAATAATATATAAAGAATCACAGTTAACATATGAAAGTCTCCAGTAATATGTAACGTCATATTGGAGGTACTAGCTAATGCAATTGGATAAGAGAAAACAAACTGTGACATAAGAACTAGAAAAGGATATAAGGATATCACCATTGGCAGATGACATGAACTATACTCAATAAATCCTACCAATCAATGGTAAAGCTAATTCTAAAAATAAACAAGTTTATTATGATAGCAGGATAAAAAGCTAAAAAAACAGAAACCACTTTGCTTCATATGTAGCATTAATAACCACTTGAAAGATATAATTAAAAAATCCTAGCAACAAAAATATAAAAATTTTAGAACAAACTGAACAAGGAATTAAAATACTTAAAAAACAACAACAATTACAAACACTTCTGGAAAGCACAGTCAAATATGTAGAAAGATATACCAACAAGACAGATCAACAAAATATCAGTTTTCTTTAAGTTATTTAAAACATTTAATTTATCTCAATAAAATACTCACAAGCTATTTTACTATAGCTAGGCAAGTTGATGCTAACATTCATATGGAAAAATTAAACATATAATGGTATACAGTGATTGCTACAATAATAAAGGAGGCCTGTGAGGGCGGGAAGACACTTCTACTGGATCTCAAAGTCCAGCCATGTCTGCAAAAGCACTAATGTGAGAATACACAGAAGGACAATGGAATCATATAGAAAGTCCCAAAGCACACAGAGCTTTGTAAGGAAACCTAGAACAGAGAAAAAGGGCAGCATCTCATGTCAATGAGAGCAAAGGAGAAATTTTTAATAAGTGGTGTTAGGAGAACCAGACGGCCATTTGAAGTGGTTTTAATTAGATCCATTTCTCACATCGTTCATAAGAATTAATTCACGATCAATCAAACGATTATAAAAAAATACAACTATTCAAGTACTAGAAGACAATTATTCTATGACCTGGGAGTAGGGAAAGACTGTTTATGACAGGATATTTAGAGTCAATTAAAAAAAGATTGATAAATTAGGATAAACTTTTTTTTAAGTTATGGTAAAAATGTATATGCAAAGTCATAAAAACACTTGACAAATTGGGAGACAAAAATGATGTCATATATCACAAATAAAAGGTTAATATCACTAAAATATAAAGATTTTATTTTTAATTGGTGGGGAGACCAAAAGCAGTAAAGGACATAAGATATCATTCACTGTACACATATGATGACTTTTCAGCATAAGATGCTAGATTTCATTCATCACAAAAGAATTAAAGAAAAGAAACTAGAAACTGGAATATCTTTTCTCACCAATTAGACTGAATAAATTCAAAGATCGATAAAACATACTATTGCAAAGACTGGAAGAAGGCTCTTATTTATGGAAATACGAATGTAGGGCAATGGAGGGAAATTTAGCAATAACTATGAAGCTGCAAGTTCATTAACCCTGAAACCTAGGTCACATTTCTAAGAATCTACCTGATAGTATATGTCCAAGAACATAAAACCACACATGCATCAGTTATTTGCAACATCACTCATAATTGCAAGATGCTGAAATCAACCAGAATACTCAAATACAGAAGATTGGTTTAAAAAACAAAAACAAAAACTGTTACCTCCATACAATGGGGTGCCATACTACTGTAAACACGAACGAACAAGATAACTATAAACTGGTAAGGAGAAAATTCCAGGTATAATATTAAGTGAAAAACAAAAGGGACAAAAGAAAAACTATTATAATTTATGAGTCAGGAAACAGATAAAATAAAAATAAGAGATTTATATGTAAAATAAAATAAAATCCGCTTACTATTGAAAAAATGAAACCCAGGAAGGATAAAACCAAAAACAATGAAACTGAGCTTGGGCAGGCTTGGAAGCGAAAGCAAGGAAGTGACCCAGCAAAGAAGGCCTTCTTATGAATATCTCTTGTTCACATCATTTTCATAGAAGCACACTAATGTTCTACAAATTCAAAAAAAAAAAAAGGCAATGAAATCTGTAAGGATACGATAAAAAGAACCTGAAACTGCAAATCAAAACCACTGAACACAACTGTATTTCCATTAGATAACACAGAAAATCCCTGGGATGAAATGTGGAAGAGGGAAGTCGTTTTCTCAATGATAAGGGAGAGCCTTGACATTTCCATGCAGAATGCGTGTCAACAGTCATGGAGACTGCTTGTGTGCAAAAGGGCACGCCGGAGGCCACGGTTGCATTTGTGTGCGCGCGCACACATTCATGTATATATGGGTGTGAGTCCTGACATGTGAAGCGTGTGATTTGGCATAATATCTTCTTTGCTACCTTTATATAGAATTTCTATTTGAGGCGGGGGTGCTTGGGATTGAACCCAGAGCCTTGTGCACCAGGCAAGGCAAGCCCTCTACCAACTGAGCACGTGATTTGGAAGAACAAGTATGGATTGAGCAGACGTTCTAAATTCAACTTCAAGATGTGGGATTTATGAGAGTGACTTAGCCTCTAGTTTCCCTGTGTACAAACACACTGACAAATGCAACCACATGGGAAGGTCAGACCAAGGAGTCAAAGAAATAATGGTTCAGAAAACAGAATGAGAAATTCTGTGCCTCATGACTCTCATTCTAACTTGGGAACCTCAGACACAGTGTTTATCTTGTCTCAGTCTGCTTCCTCTTCTTTAAAAACGAAGTTATCTTTCTACCTGCCTCATGTGTTTAGGGTAGATAGAGATTAAAGGAGTGTACTTATGCAACAATTGCAGGAATTCATATTAAGGAGTTCCCTGGCAGATGGGCTGCATAGGGCAGGTTCTCTTCCATCTTGTTCATCCCTACATCCTTCGCCCTGGCCCCCTGCCCCACTCACTTTCAGCATCTCTCTCATTTCTGCAGAATGAACGAATAGAAACCTTTTTTCTTAGCATGTTTGAGGCCCTGGGGTCAAACCCCAATACTGTTAAAAAAAAATTCTGGTCCCTGACTGCCGCAGTCTGGCTGGGCACAATCAGGAGCCACTTGTCAAAAGAAACTAACTTTATTTTTAGAACCACACACGCCAAACAAAACAGCCTCTCAGGAAAAACCCTCAGAGCCTCAACTGCCACCACCGGCTTTCCACAAGCCTCTCTCTCCCCCACAAGCTTCTCTCCACCTCCCACAATCCTCCTGCTCTTGAGGCCGATTGGCTGGGTCACATGGGCGGAGCCAAAAAAGTCCCCCAATGAGTAGCTCCGTGGTCTGAAAGGGCAGGGAAACAGCCCAATGAGCATCACCACAGAGGAGCCAATCAGCAAGATGTTGCTGGGGCCGCTGTGAGCCAATCATCAGCCGGCAGCTGGAAGTTTGCTGGGGCCCCTTCGGCTGTGGCTCTCAACATCTCCCCCTCTCTGTTTAAACAAAAAGCATGTGGCTTAGGGACCGTGCCTGCCTTAGGTTGTCCAATAGTACATATGGTCCTTACCTGTTAGGTTGGTACCATTGCAATTGGATCTTACCCGTCATTGACTACCGGTCCAGTATACAGCCACACCTGTGGAGAGGTCTTTGTACCAGCGGGAGGGTGAGGTTCTTTGCCTCACCTCTGTTGGCCCCCAAATTTTAGCTGGACGATCATGACAAGCAGAAGGGAGGAAGATACACCATGCCAATTGACGGCTCCTTTTGGAAAAATTGTACCACCAATGACATCATCAGCAAAAATACCCCAACACTACCACA
>NW_025999977.1:48579646-48621173 GCF_001458135.2 Marmota marmota marmota | reverse complement strand
CCAGGATCATATGCAATTTGTTGCTGCTGATCCTCATAAGGTCCCTTTCCTAACAACATATCTAGATTTCTCTGAGGATAACCAGCTGCTGCATTTCGCCTAGCCGTCTCCTTGCAAAATTCCTCATTGGCAACCTTCCATAACAGGTATTGTCCTCCATTTAGCACAGCTTTACACATATTAGCCCAATCTGCTGGCGTCATGTTCAAGTTGTTAATGGATTCGACCATGCTTACAGTGAAGGGTGCTTGAGGACCATAGGTTGTTACAGCCTCTTTTAGCTGCTTCACTGTTTTGAAATTTAAAACTTGGTAAAATCGCTGCCCTCCTGCCTCAAATACAGGGCATGTTAATATTTGAGATCTTGTCTCAGGATCCCAACTATCAACTGCGGGGGTTGGGGACCTCCCAGCATATGGAGGTGGCCTTGTTAGTTGGACACTTACGTCCTCTGGTGATAGAAAGGTGTTAGTAGCAGTCTCCTGTTGTAACTTTCCCCCTGATGGCTTTTTCTGTTTTACACTTTCTTTCTCTGTCTGACTAGCTTGAGAGGCCTTCTCTTTTACTTGAATCTTTTCCTCTGTCTGACTAACTTGAGAGACCTTCTCTTTTACTTGAATCATTATGTCTTCTTCTTCCTCTACCATTGTCTGAACTGAAGGCTTTGGACTAAGCAAACAAGATATGAACGTCCACAATGGCAATGTGCCAACTGGCAGAGTCCCTGGGCTTTTCTTTTCTATTCTTTTTAAATCTTCACCATGATGGTTCCATTGTGATATATTTAACAACTCCTCCTTAAAAAGCCATGGGCTACATTTTTGTATTGTATCAACGTATGCCCTGATTGTTCTTGATTTTACTGAGATGCCTCCTTCCTCTAACAATTTACTTAACACTCTTTCAGTTTGTTTTTTACTAATTTCTGATCCCGTATTTCTACTATAATACAACCCAACAAGATGACGCCAAACAAAACTGAAACAGAGTGAAACAAAATTGGAACAACACAAAATCATTATAATAACCTCCTGAAATGTCCATCCGTCCTTTCTCCCTATCTGTTCCTCAGATGTGAGCGGTTTTTCTTCCATCTTACACATCTCCAGGGACAGGCAACTTAAAACAAAAGTGAAACAAAATAACAAAAGAGGAATCTTAAAATGGCTACCCATCCTCTTGCCCTGCCCTCAGGGGTGAGCAGTTTCACTTACCCTCAGTCGCTCCCCGTGCAAGCCACCAAATGCCGCAGTCTGGCTGGGCACAATCAGGAGCCACTTGTCAAAAGAAACTAACTTTATTTTTAGAACCACACACGCCAAACAAAACAGCCTCTCAGGAAAAACCCTCAGAGCCTCAACTGCCACCACCGGCTTTCCACAAGCCTCTCTCTCCCCCACAAGCTTCTCTCCACCTCCCACAATCCTCCTGCTCTTGAGGCCGATTGGCTGGGTCACGTGGGCGGAGCCAAAAAAGTCCCCCAATGAGTAGCTCCGTGGTCTGAAAGGGCAGGGAAACAGCCCAATGAGCATCACCACAGAGGAGCCAATCAGCAAGATGTTGCTGGGGCCGCTGTGAGCCAATCATCAGCCGGCAGCTGGAAGTTTGCTGGGGCCCCTTCGGCTGTGGCTCTCAACACCTGACACATATAAAACTCCATCATAGGGGTGTTGTCATTTTCTTCATAATGATGACCATTCACTATTAATGTGCATAAAGATATTTTATCTTCCTAAGCAAATGGGGAACTGTAGACAGCCCTCTGTATGTGTAGTGTTGAATTTCACTGCATCACAGAATGAAGATAGACCACCAGGGGACTGCAAACTGGTGCAGTCAGTATGGAAAGCAGTATGGAGATTCCTTGGAAAACTGGGAAGGGGACCACCATTTGACCCAGCTATCCCTTTCCTCGGTCTATAGCCAAAGGACTTAAAAACAACATACTACAGGGACACAGCCACATCGATGTTTATAGCAGCACAATTCACAACAGCTAAACTGTGGAACCAACCTAGAGCCTGTCAGTAGATAAATGGATAAAAAAATGTGGCATATATCCACAATGGAATATTCCTCAGCAATAAAAGAGAATAAGATCATGGCATTTGCAGGTAAATGGATGGCATTGGAGAAGATAATGCTAAGTGAAGTAAGCCAATCCCAAAAAACCAAATGCTGAATGTTTTCTCTGGTATGAGGAGGCTGATTCATAGTGAGGTAAGGAGGGGGAGCACGGGAGGAATAGACGAACTCTAGATAGGGCACAGGGGGGTGGGAGGGGAAGGGAGGGGCAGGGTGTTAGCAAGGATGGTGGAATGTGATGGACACCATTATCCAAAGTACATGTATGAAGACACAAATTGGTGTGAATATACTTTATATATATGAAAAATTGTGCTGTATATGTTTAATAAGAATTGTAATGCATTCCACTGTTATTTATTTTCTAAAAATCAATTAATTTTTTTTTTAAAAAAGATAGACCACCAGGGAGGAATCAGGAGGGGAAATATGGTTTGATCGCAGAAGAGGGTCTATGCCATTCTCTTTTGATTGATGGTTCCACATTGGTTATTGTGGTGCCTCCTGCCCTGCTCTCTCTGCTAGTTTGAAGAGAGAAAAAAAGGAAAAACAAATTTCCCAGATGCTGAAAATGCTCAGCCTGAGAAGAGAGAAGTGGGGCAACAGTTCTGTGAATCAGTAAATTGATCCCTTTGAAGTTTTATGTTAGGAGAAACCAGGCCCATAACAGAAGCTCCTGATCTCATTCAGGGGGGAAATGAAAATCCTTTAGAAACAAGTCTCCTGACAGCTTAATAACTTAGGTTTCAGCTCTCTTCGAGAAAAACTCCTGGCTAGATTACACCCTAAAGCCATATTTCCTACAAATTCTGACATTTGAAATCCTTGACAAAGCAACAAAATGGCTTATGGAAAGAAAACACAAGCTTATAGTTAGAAAGGAAATGCCTTTGGTGGAAAATCACACTCAAGTCACAGCACACACTGAATCCTTATAGACAATAACCACAGGCTACATACAACCCTTTAAATCTGAGACTAAGAGAGGCGGCATGTTATGTCCAAGCTCTTAAATTTTCTGACAATATGCACAGGATTACAAGAACTCTTTGCACAAAGATTTGAGCATTCCAGGTTTCACAGGGAATGAGGTGACATTGACCACAGAATTCTGAAATCATTGACCAAAAACTGTTACTGAAAAGGTGGGGTTCAATATTAATGCTATTAGGTCTGGAGACCACAGTAAGAAAAGTACCTTAAAGCCCTGCTAATGTGTTGATTTTCACAAGGAGAGCAAGCCAATGTGACTATAGGAAAGACTCTTTGGCTAGGACCCAGGAGGCAAGGAACTTGGGGCCATATAATTTTTGAACAAGTCATTTTCACATCTTTGATTCTACTTCTGAGTCAGTAGAACAAACTGATTGGATTAGGTCATCTTAAAAGTTTTTGTTGCAGCTTAATCACTGAATATAAAGCATTTATTTCACTGAATCTGAATGAAAATAAATACCTGATCAATGGACTCATGAATGTATTATTGAGTAGAAATCTGAACACCTTGAAGTTTGTGACCCATTTGAGGTTACACAGTGGCATGGTGGCAGAGCAAGGACAAGGGCCCAGGCATCCTCCACCTCAGGGCCGTGTTTTTCCTCATACCAGGTCCTTCCAAAAGGGTCACTTCATATTTATCCAAGTCAAAAATGGAATTACTGAAATGCAATAGCTTTGGATGGATTATCCTCACATAGGGATGTTTTTGTAAATACAGTAATACACAAATGTTTAGCATAAAATATTAAATAGAGCTGATTAAAAATAAAATTAAATCACTAAATAATAAAATTAAATCAGGCACCGTGAGAGACAGGTGGTGGGATAAATAAGCATTGGCTTTGGTAACAGACCACTCAGGGCCCAGGTATGTCACTTTACCTTCTATGCATCAGTTTTTCCATCTGACAAACAGAAATACTGATACCTGTGGTGTTGGTTATGGGAAGTAATGGGGTGGCCCATGCAGAGCCTTTAGGCAGCTCCTGGGAAAGGATGCACTAAGAAAATACTACATTTTACTACCTCAAGTTCACCAACAAGGCAGCTGAGCCGCAAGGGATCGTGGCTCCAGGAATTCTCAGCCAAGTAGATCAGAATTTCCTGCCCAGTCCCTGAAGGACCCTAGAGCAGTGGAAAACCTATTCAATACGGAGTCAGAAGTACCCAGGCAGAAATCTCTGTCCTGCTGTACCTTCAGTTTACAACCTTGACTGAATGACTTCGATGTTCTCTTCTTTGTTTGCCTCATCTGTAAACAGCAGTGTTCTGTAATGTTCCACAAGTTGGTTATGAGGATCAAACTGCAGTGTCGTGTTGCAGTGTTAGTCATTGCTGTGGTCACTATTGCCAGTTTCAGCGGGTCAGAAAGTCTGAGTTGGTGAAATGATACCATATCCCCTAGATTCAGTAGGAGTGATGGAGTCAGTAATGCTCAGTGCAGAGGGTCTAGAGCCACCCTGCCAAGTAAGAGCAGGGACATTTTTTTTTATTCTTCTTTGAAAACTAGAATAGTTTCACGACATGCTTGGTGCTGAAATGTATTTTGAAATGAATGAGATGATAAATTAAAAACATTTAAAAATTATGGGAGAATGAAAAGTATGTCATTTAAGTAAAAAGAGAAGTATATAAAATATAGGGGGAAAATAACATAAAGGTAACAGATATTTTGAAGTAAATAACCCTAACAAACAAGAAAAACAATTTTTCAGATGAAAAATATACTTCCTACAACATGAAAAATTGATACAGTTTGATTGAAAATGAGTGATATCTTTGTGGATATGTTACTTAATATGATGAGCAAAAAAAAAATATTTTTCTTGCAAATATGTAGACTAAAGCAGTCACCTAAAAGTTGGGAGTAGCCTCAGAATTTTCCACGACATCTCATACCAAAAGACAATGGCCTAGTGCTGACAATATTATAAGGAAAAAATGTAACCTACAAATATGGAAATCCACATTTATTATATCCAGTCAAGTTGCCACTTAAATATGAAGGCAAAAAACAGGCGTTTGCTAATATGATAGAACTTAGGGAATAGAACCCTTAAAAACCCTTTTTGAATTAACAACTAAACAATCAAAGCCACCAATAGATAAAGACAATGGAATGGGAGATTCCATGGTAAAAGAGCCAAAGACCTATAAAATATAGAACAAAGACCAAAACCCTGTGAGAATTATGAATTGTGAACAGAAAGTACAATGAATCCTGAAAAAGAAATGTAACTAATATATGCAATAAAGCCTGAAATCTGGAGCAGAATTGAAGAGTATATCCAAATGGCTATTATTTCGTGGACCTGGAATGTCCCTCTAAGGTTTTATCGAGGGCTTGGCCTTGAAGGGGATATTGGCATCCCAACCCCTTCCTCTCTCTTTTTTACTTTTAGGCCACCATGAGGTGAGCTATTTCCTTGCCCCCAGACTCTTCTTCCATGATGCTTTCCCTTGCCACAGGCCTAAGAGGAACTGGGGCCAGGAGATCTTGAAACAAAATCTCTGAAATGAAAATTAACCGTACCTCCTTTAAATTGATTTTCTTGTGTATTTTGTCACAGCAGCAGAATTCTGACTAATACTTCATCTTAACCTAAACTCTCAGTAGCTATCATATCAGGAAATCCAATGATCTGACCCAAAGTTAACTCAGGAAACTTTTTAAAAGTGTTATTAATTTATGGTCTTCATTATAATTTTTCTTAGGATGATTTTTTATGGAAAGCTTAATGTCAAAAGAGATATTCATCTGGTTTTACCAAATATTTCTTTTTCAGAAATTACAGAAAAATTTTACTTTCCTCACATTCATTAAACTCATTTCAATTAAGTTTGACACTTTTAATTTAATTTAAAAGAACTATTAGTGTTCTTTTACCAAATTAAAAATATTTTTACTTATAAATATTTCTGTCCTTCTGTTCATCATACTGTTAACCTATCATCAATCTAGTTATATCTTCATCCCCTTAAGCATAAAAAAGTCTGGAAAATTATTCATTAAATGTTATTTTTTTTTCTATATTACAGAACTTTGGATGATTTAATGATTTCTTATTTTTATTTTTATATATTGGTTTCAAGAAGAAAGGATACTTTTATTTATTTATTCAATTGTATTCCATAGATATTTGTTAAGTACCTGGTATGTGACAGGCACTACTCTAAGCAATAAGAATAGCAAAGGGGAAAATAAATATTAATTTTCCTGGCATTTACATATTTAGCAGAGGAGTCATAAAGTGCACACATAAATAACTCAAATATCATTGACATCATTAACATTTAAATTAAATAATAAACTCACCATTCAAACCAGAAGAGGAGGGTCAGTGGGGAACTGGAACACATTTGAAAAATGATCACACTAAATATATTACTTGAATTAAGATGTTAATGGGTTGAAATATCTGAGAAGGTTTTCTATAGATGTAAGAAATGTTTACAAACTATCTGCAGAGTCATCACTGGGAAGAACTTGATAAACTCAATGATCAGCTTCCAGATTATGGGTTTCAAGTTATAGATAGACAACATTTGCCTTGTTATTTAAAACTACTTGATAATTAGAGTTGTTCAGAGATACAATTCCCTGTCATGGCAATGAAAAGACTTCTTAATCAGTTACCAATTGAATTTACACTTTGGGGAGAAACCATAAAGGAGCTGATAGTATCTTTCAGACTTGGTCTCATCTTCAGTAAGATTCTAACCCTCCGTCAGGTAGCTCCATGTCTCCACATCTTGTCACATAAAACTCACAGTCATCCTGAGGCTAGAGAGACTCAGATAAGTCATGTTGGCCATTGCATAGGACCATTTTATACAAAGGTTAATCTCTGAAAGTCATGCAGGTACCTGGAATCCATAGAGTTATGTAAACTTATCTGAGAATTAATAGAGAGGAAATAATGTGAGGTTTGGGTTTTAAATCAAATTGAAGAAAAAATTCTGCTAACAGATATATTATTTATTTATTCTTTATTAATTTAGAATTGTTCTAATTTATTCCAATAATTTAATAGTTTAGAGTTAAGCATTTTGCTTTTATTTTAAACTGTAAGTTTCAAGAGAAAGCTTGTTTTTTAAAAAAATAAATAAAAGTATTTTAATCATTAAAGCAGTCTGCTTTTTGCTACAAGTATGAGTTCTTCTTTTGGAATAATTACCTTCTGCCCTCCTAGTCCCTTCAAGAAAAATTTATAAAAAATATTCTGCAAATCCAAATGTCAATATTCCTTCTTCTCCATCTTCTTATTTACTAAGTGAAAGGTCAAGCTCTGTCTCCTGGCTTCTTGCCCTGGGTTTTGCCTATTGTTAGTGGCCAAGAATTTTAAGGTAGCTGAAGGCTACAGAGACAAAGAACAAGGTTGGAAGAATAGTGCTTTAGAAAATATAGGTAGGTAGAATGAAAAGTACTGTGGCGTCTTTGGTTTTATTTTACGTTTAAAGAATATGAGGCTGAAGCAGTGGTCTGGAGGAAGGGGGCACTGCCAGGCAGCAGGAAGAGCCATAGCACGGTTCCTGCTTTGATGCTGTTGGGCTCATGCAGGCACAACAGTTGGCACCCATTCTTATTTGGAGAGCCCAGAGGTGCTGAGTTATGAGCCAGCTGAATGGGCCTGGAACTCTAGCATCCACAAGACCCTGTCCCAAGTTAAAATGAACTTAGACTTGTTTCCTAAGGGGCAGATGGTTCAGTAGAATATTCTGTGTCAGCCCATTGATCTTTGAGGTCTTAATTTTAAATTCCACAGCCATCATGGTAGATGTGAAAAGGGCATGGAGCTCTGCCAGAAAACCCTCTCCCTGCTGCTAGTTAGCTCTCTCTCACACTGAACTTCCGTCTCCTTTCACAAAAATGATGGGTCCACCTCAATAAATAATGTAAAGGAAGTAGATGAGCCTGGAATGGAGAGGCCAGTCCATAGGACCTTCCCTCCTCTCTTGTGCTCAGTGTGTTCTTATCTTAGTACCATGATTCTTTATTGTCAATGCTTAAAAAAACATCAATTGACTTTATTTTTAGAGCAGTTTTAGTTTTACACATACTTATAAGTAATAGAATTTCCATATTTTCCCTCTCCCTGCCCAGCCCCCTGCTCAGTTCCCCCTATTTTCATTATCTTGCATTAGTATGGTATGTTTGTTATAATAGAAGAAACAATATAGATGCATTCTTATTCTCTAATATTCATAGTGTACATAAGGGTCCCCTATGTACATTCTATGGGTTTTGACAAATGCATAATGTCATATGTCCACTATCGCAGTTGTATGCAGAATTTTTCACTGTCCTTAACATCCCCTGTCCTCCACCCTTTCATCACTGGCTCTACCTGAACCCCTGCAAACTTCATATCTCTGTAGTTTTGCCATCTAGAATATTGGATATTTGGGATAACACACTATAGCTTTCTCAGAGTGGCTTCTTTCCCTTACCACCTATTAAGCTTACTCTATTTTCCTGTAGGATGGGAGCTCATTTCTTTATATTTTCTGAATTATGTTCTGTTTTTAGGATGCACACATTTGTTTATCCATTCGTCTTTTGAAGGGCATCATGGCTTCCAGTTTGGGGCAATTTTGAAAAACACTGCTATAAATATTTTTGCAGGTATTTTTGTTTTCAATTCATTTGAGTATTTACCTGGTTGTTGGATCATACACAGTCAGACTGTCTATCTTTCTAAGAAACTGCCAAATATTCCCAAAGTGGCTGTACTATTTTGCATTTCTGCTAGCAATGGATGAGAGTTCCCTTTGATCTATGTCCTTACCAGCATTTGGTATTATCAGTATTTTCGATTTTAACCATGTCATTTTTTCCCCCAGTATTAGAAATTATCTTGTTTTTGGTTACAGATATAATAGTGTTTCCACCCATAGGTTAAGAGTGAGAATTTCACCTGTCTCTTTTTTTGGTGGGGGGCAGGGGAGTTACCAAGGATTGAACTCAGGGGCACTCAACCACTGAGCCACATCCCCAGCCCAATTTTGTATTTTATTCAGAGAAGGGTCTCACTGAGTTGCTTAATGCCTCCCTGTAAACTGAGACTGGGTTTGAATTTGTGATCCTCCTGCCTCAGCCTCTGAGCCGCTGGGATTACAGGAATCACCACGGTGCCCAGCTGGTCTCTCTTGTTAATATTCATATTCATATTAATATTCATTCATATATAGAATCAGAAAAGGAATGCCTAACCTTCCATTCCCATGCTATAAACTGCTACTAATGAAAAGCTATTAAATAGATAAATTTGCCCTGTGAATTGTGACGCCAACTACTACAACTAAATTCACTAATACCCATGCCTGCCAGCTTTATCCAGTTCCAACTTCCATCAGTTCTTCCATTTCAGTCTCCCCCTATTCATTGGCTTATTTCCACTTATTTGCCAGCTTTCTGGTCTATGCTCTTGACTTTCTGATTGAATTGGGGGACAATATTGCACTATTTTTATCAAACACAAATGTAGCTCCAGACCTTTGAAACTGACTTAATGTTTTTTCAACTAATGTTTCTATTTATTCACCATATTCTTCTTTGATAAGGGAGCATAGCCTGGTTTTCCCTTGTTCCTGCTGCTTTGCTATTTTTGAGGAAGAAATCAAATTGGCAACTTGAAAGGCTGTGTAAGAGCTTCATAACCCTTATGAACTGGGGAGATAAAAGCTCTCTCTATTCTTTCTTCATCATGTATAGCACATTTCTACCAAGACCTTCTACCTAGCTAGGTAAATCTCAGGAAGCAAATATTTGGTGTGGTCATTGGAGCTGTGGACAGTTGTAGCAACTCATCCTTGTTGTTTCTAGAGAATTGCTGCAGCTGATCCTGGATTGCAGCTGAATTTAAGTGAGGGCATTGATGTCGCTAAAAGGGCAAAGCAAAAGCCAAAGAGAAAAAATTTATAAGAGCCCAAGTAAGTGGGGAAAACCTAATTGCTGATTATCTGATCCATATAAGTTGCTGTGCATCTTTGGGGGCTTCCATGGGATCCAGTTAATCACCTTCCTGGGCAAGTCACAGGGTAGAAGAAAGAGCAGCGAAATAGGATTTCTGTTCTGGCCACCAATTACAGTGCGACCTTGGGTAGATCACGAAAATCTCTGTTATCAAGAACGCCAACTTCAGGGGTAGAGCTGAATTATTTGACATTGTTTCTTCATGGATTTGCCAAACACATTAACCAAACTGAGAATTTAACAGAAAATATGAATGCATTGCAGTTCTGGGATCTGTAGGAAAGCCACGTGTCCACTTCCTTCCTAATGTATTTTTGGAAGATTGAAACGTTGTTGAGGGAGACAGGAGGTAAGGACATGTGATGAAGGTGTGGCAGAATCAGGAGGAGGAACCCACTCCTGCCTGTTATCATTCAGTGCTCATCCTTGCACCTTCCTCCAAATGGTCTCTTGATTCTCTCTGGGATGTTATGCAGACACAAACATAACCATTGCCGTACCCTTTTTCATGGACAGGAATCATCAATGATGCAGTCAGGATGGTCAGTCACCTGTGCCACCAACTTAGAGCAGGCTTACGGAATCCCTGGCTCTGCAGGCTGTCCCTATTCTAGGATAAAGGACGTGAGTCCATAGGGACACTTTTCTTCACCAGAGTCTGAGCCTGCCAGTTGGTCTGTCCACCTTGGGTGAGACTTCCTGAAAGTACTAGGGATCCACCACAATAGCCTGTTAATTTGGAAACCATTATGATCTGAAGAGAATTTTCTTTTCATCTTTTACAAAATTTGAGTTAGCTCAACTGATGAATGCTTTTTATTGCTGTTAATTTGCTTGGAGGATCCAGCTTTTTCCAGGTAGATTCAGACAATTTTACATTGCACAATGAACCGAATTTCAAAACCAGCTTATCTATTGACAAAAGCACTTGCTAATGTGGTTAGTGGACTTGAGCTCTTTGGAGTACTTGGAAGCAATAAAATGAATTAAAAATATTTTCCCAGTGTTTCATTAATTCAAAAAGATTGCTCTTCACTTGCTTCAAATTGTTTCTACTGGGTAGAACCACTGATATTCCACACAGCCTGGGATTTACAGATGATCATGTTCGGCAAGGTCATTCTGAGGAGCCTGCAGGATGCATAATATCCATTTCTTCTCAAAAGTCCTCTCAAAGCCTAAGTAAGCAGGAGCATCCAGAGAGTTAAGTGCCTGCATTGCATTTCAGATCTGCTTCCTCTAAGTAATACATTTGTAATGACTGTGCACTTATTTGTTCATGAACACCTAGCTGGGTTGACACTGAGGTAGAAGCTCTCTCTCCTATACTTCTCCTCATGCCCTACACCCTATCAAGTGAGGGGAGACCTTGGCTGAAGACTTCTTCCTGGAATTCCTCCTGTGGGCTCATCATGAAGGAGACCTTTTTTTGTGAAACGCTGCACTCCTCTTCCCAGCCCCAGGCAGCTATCCCTCTCTTCTCTCGGCTCTCTCTGACCTCCATATGGGTCTCATTCTCAGCACAGTGCATATCACTTTGTATTTAATTCGTATTTGTCGCTGTCTTGTTCCAAACTGTGAGATTCTACAGGCAGAAGCCAGGTCTTATTCATCTTCTATTCCCAACACCTAGAGCACTTCAAGAAGCATGGTATGTGCTCCATAAATAGTGGAATTTCTTGCCACAACCATTTATTCCTCTTTGGAACATAAACCAATCCCAATTGCTATTTGGAGGTCTCATTGACAGATTCCTTTTGAGCCTTTGAACTCATGAAACTGAGAAAGGAAACAGAATTACCTGGTTTATACTCCAAAGATTCCGCCCTTTAAAATGAAGAGCAGGGGTAGCAGTCTATTACATGTTGCTTTCTAGCCAAGAGGAATACTGACTTATAGCAAAACTGTGCAGTTAGGAAATAATAAAGGCAGTTTTTAATGACTCTGTGTGTTTGAAATGTCAAATCAGTTTTGTTTCTATCCTCTGCCCTAATTCCATTCCTCTTCATCCAACAAGTAATTAATCAACTTCTACTTTCTATAAGTCAAGTGGGAGGAATAAGAAATGATTAAGAGGTCCCTTGTCATTTTTATGCCATAGGTTTGCTACTATGGACCAAGTGCTTAAAATGATATGTTTTATGTTAAATATGAACTTCTTGGTATTTCAGATGATAATACTAGAAATCAGAGAGATAGATTAACTTGCCAAATTGCACAGCTTTTGATAGAGTTTGAATTAACATGTCTGAGTCTCAAATCTGTTGCTTATTCCACTCAAGCTCACTTTTACAAAAGACTCAGAGGTTGTTCCGCAGGATTCAGTAACTTCAGAGGAGCACCCTGCAAACAGCCATCAGGGGCCGGCCTGTGTGCATGGTTGCCCTCAGCTACGGAATTGTGCAGAGCCAGGATGAAGAAACAAGAAGAGTCTTAGAGGGCTGCCAGGTAACCTCCCTGAGAGAAAAGGCTGGCCAGGCCCTTATTCTGTAATTAGTAGAAGGGATATTAATTATCACAGCCCTAGGGCTGAACCAGCTCTTTCCCTACATCTGAGGCTTTGTCATGGGCAGCGTAAGGGAAGTGAAAACACAACCTCATAGACTCAAACTGCCCTCTAGGTCCTCTGCAAGGCCCCAACTGCCCAGCCTGTGCTTATGTGCTGTGCTCTCAGGCCCAGCCAGTCCCTAGATGCCCCAGTAATGTGCAGGTGATGTAATTATGCTCAGGGAGACAGACTGGTTTGGCAAGGGCAGGAATAGAGGAGGGGAGAGAGAAATGGTGCTCTTAACCCCCAGTGTGGTGATTCCTGGAGGTGAGGCTTTTGGCAAGTAGTTAGGGCTATTTGGGGTCTGGCAAAGGCCTCCTATGCACTTAAGAAATGAGAAACTAGAAAAGTTTCATGTTCCTTCTCTTTAAACACACTCAAAAAAGAGGTTGTTGATGCATCCAGTGAGATGGTGAGCGCAGACAAGCTGAGAGAAGAGAACTCAGAATGAAACCTAACATGCTGACACCTTCATCTTAAACTTTCAGTCTCGCGAATTGTGAAGACATAAATTTCTGTAAGACTCTGAGGTTCTGTTATGGCAATGCAGGCTGACTCAGAGATCTGCACAGAGTTCTAGTGCAAGACTGTGGGTGGATTGACCATGAAATTAAGAAGCCAGGTCTTCTATGATGAAGATAGAAGAAACACAAATTTTCTTTAAGTTTTTTACCAGAAGAGTGGCAAGACAAGACCAGGAATTTCTAAGGGCCCAGATAAAATGGCCAGATCTGATTGTTGATAGTGTGTGAACCTCCCTGCCTTGATGTGTCTCATTTCCCTCCACCTTTGAGGAACATCTCCTTTGTGTGCAGCACAGTCTTAAGGGTTGGGCGTTTGAGAGTTGTACCTTCAAGATAGCATTCAACAAAACAGAAAGAAATAGACAATTTTTTTCAACAATAACCAGTTGACAAAAGGGGAAGAAAAAATAAGCTACCAGTGCCATTAGCTGCGGACACACCAAGAGGACTAAACAGGTGATGCCCAGTCCTTGGGATTGTCACAAGAAGCACTGCCACATGCCAACACCAAACTGCTAGAAAACAGAAATGGTGTTTTGGAGGTGGAGTACTGAATACTAAGCATCAAGCACCCAGCACAGGCAATGGAGCCTGTCTGGGAGGGAGCATCTCTTGACCTTGACGGGATGTCCCACAGTACATGGGTCCTGGTACCTGGAAGTGCTTTTTCTTTAGGAAATGGATTACCAATCAGTCAGAGGTGATTACAAACTTAAATAAGAAGGAAAACATAGGAAAAGATTTTATTTTCAATAACAACAAAGAAAGGGAATGATAAAAATCCTTAGGAATAAACTCAGAGAGAGACAAAAACTTTTGGTGGGAAACCAGTAGTTTATCATGTTATTTATAGAGAATCCTGTTGGTGAATAAGAAAATAGAATCTTATAAATATTTATTTTAATGCAAATAACTTCATCAGTATAGCAATTTTACATTAATCTCACAGTAGGGTTTTTAAAATTCAATAAAGTATTATTAAGTGCATTTAGAGAAATGAATATTAAGAATTAAAAATGAGATAAAAGAACAACAAATCAAGATGTGGTGATGGAACCAAAAGAGAAGTGTAGAAAATTAAAACAGAAGAGAGAATTCATACACAGAAACAGTTCTGTGAGTGAACTTAAAATAAATATGCTTTCTCAAACAGTATAGGAAAGGGTGATTTAACAAACAGTATTTGAAGAACAAAATTGAAAAAAAATGCTGATTCACAACTTAGTTTGCATAATCAAATATGTGTTTATTTAGCTTAAAGAATTTTTGCATTTGTGCATGTGTGTGTGCATACATACATACACATAATATGTAT
The DNA here is from genome assembly GCF_001458135.2 of Marmota marmota marmota. Classification (NCBI taxonomy): domain Eukaryota; kingdom Metazoa; phylum Chordata; class Mammalia; order Rodentia; family Sciuridae; genus Marmota; species Marmota marmota. The sequence continues at coordinate 48,606,726 of NW_025999977.1, read as the reverse complement.
ACATATATAGGTATATATACACACAAACATGTCTCACTTGGTGGACACTGTAGCAGTAACATAGATTATTTACTAAATTGGCAAGAAAATCACAACTTCTAATCTCCAAGTAATGATAAAATATTTTTTAAAACTATCAACCAAGATTTGGCCATCATTTTTTTTTTTTTTTTTCAAATTGTATTCTTCAATCTGAGGATAAGATTCCGAGAAGCTGGCTGTTGTTGGTTCCACAGTGCTGTGGACTTCCTCTTTTCTTGAAGTTGGGTGAGGAAACATGAGCAGCATGACTTCTTCTCCAGAGAGGCAAATAGAATTCATGGAATATCCCTGTCTTTGGTTTCCCCTTAAAGGGAGAGGGTGGAAGAGTTAGCCTGAACTGCAAAACTCAGTCACAAATCTCAGGATCCACCAACTGCTGCCTCTACTCACTCACTGAGGCCTCAATCTTTTTCTTATAGGCAAGATCACAGCTTTTTTTTTTTTTCCTTTTAAATCTTGAGAGGATCTGAGTTTGACAGAAAGACAAAGGAGGAGAATCCTGCCTGTCATCATGGTTGGGAAATAGAGGTAGAGAAAGGTCATGTGAATGTGGTTTAGGATGATAAAGTCCAAATAAATTATTTATGATGTGTTTGCTAAAACCTGATATCCCTTTATTAAGGGATAAAGTCTTAGTGAGAACTAAGCTGAAGGGTAAGCTTCAAGAAAGAGGTCTCATGAGAATAGCATTGAGAGGTTATTTTTGACTCAGTGGAGGTTATTTTCCGAGAGCAGGTTGCAGAGATATAATTCAAAATACTAAGGGTGGTAAAATTAGGAGTCGAGAAGCTAAATATATTGTATGTCCTTGTACTTAAAATTATATGGAACCACCAAATACAAACGAGTAAGAACAGGAAAGCTTTGCTGATACAGTCAACATAACAATTTATGATTCTAAGTTTAAAACAAAATCAAAGTATCCATTCTGAATGCAAAGACTGTTACCACATTATCAATAATCATATGTGATACAATTTCTTCCTATATGTGTAAAAAAAGTCATTTCAGTAACTACAAAGTAAAAACCATATGATAAAATGATTAATACAAGTTGACATTCTCCCCACTCCAGTAGTCTATAAAATAATGGAGTTTTTTTATAATGAATGGTATGTGAGATTTGAAAAAAAAAAATTCTATGCTATGTCCTTGAACAATAGCCACAGAGATTATATAAAAGCATGTTATTAGAGATGGCTGCTATGTAAGCTTCAAAGAAAAGATAGTTTCAATGTTATGCTATCCCAAGGCGCAAAGCAAAATGAAGAATTCCTTAATTAATTTGGTGATAATAGAATAACGTTATGATAAAAACCTACTAGTTAAGTTTAACTTATTAATATAGGTATAATAATTGTTTAAAACATATTTTCACATTAAATCCAATAATATATTAAAAGCATACATATCAAACTAAGATGAGTTATTTCAGGAATGCCATGATGGTTTATTATCAGATTAAGCCATAAGCATTATACACTATGTAAAACAAAAAAGAGAATAACCATAAAATCATGTCAACAGATGATGATAGTCATTTGATGGAATCAAGAAGTCTGTTCTAATAAAAATGCTAAGTAAGTTAGCTCACAGGCCAACAATTTGCAAACATTAGCAGTGAACATTGACATAAACAGTGAAATAATAGATACTTGCATTAAAATCAGAAATAAGACAGGTAATTCCTGCATAAGCACTTATATCCCTTGGTTTTGATGTTTCTAGGTAATACAGCTAGAGAAGAAAATTAAACTAAACAATCAGTGTAAATATCATAAGAGACAAAATGCATTTTGGGATATTATGATTATATGCCTAGAACAAACCACACACAAAAAAAATGTTCACCAAAGTAAGATAATAAGAATCTCACCAAAGAAATAATAGAATTATATGAAATGATGTTGTATATGATAAATAAATATAAAATCACACTTTTTAAATTATATGAATATTTCTGAATAATTTATATATGACAGCTACTATTTTGGGTGCTACTCAGAGGCAAATGGAAGAATTGGGAAGGCAGAGAAAGCGAAAGCATATGAATGCAGGCTTGCTGTGTTTGCAGTGTGTGTGTGTAACACACAGAGGCACAGGACATGGTTTCTGAGTTTGCAGTACATGAGCAAAGTTTGCTTTGGGAACCTCTGATACTGACTCCTTTGCCCCCAGCAGCAGTCTGATATAGAAAGTAGGCTCACAGTACGTGTCAATGCACAAATTTGGTTCTCCACCTAAATGTGATTTATGCATACAATATTCTCGTCTGGAGAATAGTAAATTTCAAATAAGTAGACAATTTTTTCTAGAATAGGAAAAGAATTGTTTAATATGAATTCTTATAGAGCATATTTTTTTTTGTTCTCTACTTTTCTAATTGCTCTGATATCTTGCCATTTATTACATTGCTTCTAAACCACGTATCCATCTGCTTTGCTGGAAAGATCAATGTACTTCCAGAGACATGCTGTTACCTCTTATATTGATACAAAAATTATTCAGAGTTCCTGACCTACTCCAATATGGAGCTAGACATCATTTGTTCATAGGTACAGATGTGTATGAACACAATGAAGTTCCCAAGAGGAGTTGCATTGAAGGACCCAGGCCACTCTGACCACCATTCATTCTTGGTCAACTAATATAAATAATTAAATGTTGGAAACTAAGCCCAGGGGAGCTAAACAACTTGGCATCTGAGGACTGTTAGAAGCTCATGTCCTGATCTCTGGGCATCCTTTCCATTCCACTGGAATATAGTGGATCCTTTTAAATGGAATGAAGTCATGGGCTCTCTGATAGCTAACTGGAGCTCCAGCTGCCACAAAAAGGAGCAAATATCCCATATTTTCTAGAAACCATTAAGGCATTTTTCTCATTAAAATCAGAATATACATACAGAAGATCAGTCAAAAGTACCTGCTGGAAATATTTGGGTAGACTCAAGGAAAGAGGAGATGTCTAGCTGCCACAAAAATCCTATGTATTGTGCTTCAAGTCGAAGCATAAGCAATTACCAAGGCTTCCATGATGGTTCTTATGGGAGAAAGCTGCTGTCACCACACCGTCTTGGGGGCCCAGTGAACACATAGAAGTTCCGAAGGGAGTTGCACTGAAGGACCCAGGCCACTCTGGCCCACCACTCATTCTTGGTCAACTAACATAAATAATTAAATGTTGGACTATTGTTTTCATTTGGGGATTGTTGCTTTAATCAACCAATATGATACCTATCAGCTCAGTTCTCTTTCTAGCTCAATCTTTAGGTTTGATCCTGGACAGAAATCATACCTAAAACTTATGCTTTGTTCTGTAATATCTGATCTGATATGATCATATTCATCCCCAGGATGTGGGATCAAGCGTCGGAAGGAGCTGGGTGTATTTGACTTGGAAATTTGGAACATGAACAGGTAGTATTATAAATGCTGGATGAGATGTGAGGAATGTATTTCCCAAATACTCTGATTTAACAAGAGGGAAAGTTATGGCTGACAAGGGAACACATCAGTCAGTGGCAAGAGAGCCGAAAGATCCATCATGGAGCATAGTCCTCATACCCGGTCTTGGGGAAGGAACTTGGCTCCCAGAGATCAGTGAAATGGACAAGAGCTTAAATTCCGACTTGACCAACCTTTGTCTTCACCACCACCATGGTCTCTCTTGGGTGCTGCCAGCTGTCTATCACCTCTTCAAGAAGTTTAGATGCACCCTGATCGGACCAAAGGCAGCGGACCTGCACCAACTCCTTACTCCAACACAGGCTCAGCATTAGCCTAATCTAGACCAGGGTTCTCCACTGGAACTGCCCTTAGAAATGTCTGGAGATATTTCTGTTGTTTTGACTTTGCAGGGGTTGTTGCGGGCAGTGAGAAGGTAGAGGGTCTGGATGCTGTCAAATGTTCTACCTTCCACACATAGGACAGCCCCACCATAGCAGATGACCCAGTACTGCTCACAAAGCTCCAAGGTTGAGAAACCCACTCCAGATTAGGAACCCACAAAATGTATAGCCCAGGGATGTCCCTTTCTGGTCTTTGCGTCCCCATGTATCCATCTTTAGGTAGCCTGACAGGCATTTTTTCTGAAGTTGCTTCCCATTCTATTGCAGTATAATTACAGTTACATTTTCAGAAGTCAATAATTTAGTGTTCCACATAACATTTATAAAAATCATACTTCCTACTTTTTTTCAGTGTGATTCTTCGCTAATGAAGGCTTCCTCTGAGTGGGCCAAACTGAGTTAATCAGTACTTCATCCACCCACTTGTTTATGCCTCAGGTGTCTACCCCATCCCATCTCTGACGGGGATCTCTTGATGTCAAGGGCCCACCCCGTTAGCAAAGGATGCTACCAGATGTTGCAGCCCACCTGCCTGGCTCCTTCATCCAGGCCCTGGTTCAATAGAGCTGTACTTCATGAGCTGTCTGACTGCAGGGTGAACAGGAACAGGCTGCTGACAGGAAGTGTTGACAACCCCTGGGAGCAGACTGGCTCAGCAGGATCCTGCTAAGTGCTGGCTCTAGCAAAAAGCATCTCTGAGCCTCCTGAAAGATAAAGATGAAAGACCATACAAAGAAAAGCAGCAGGGCGAGAATATCACTGAAACCCAGCTGAGGAGGGACCAGGAGAGGGATGGAGGGAGGAAGGGACAGCAGATCAGGAGCCTCACACCAGTGTTTTCTCTGCAGCTCCTCATTCTTTTGTTTCTGTGTATAAAGGGTTAAGATTCCATTCAGGTCTTCACCCTGTCCTTGCGTACAATCTTAGACCAAAACTTCTAAAATTTATGGGTTTCTGAAATAAAAAAAGATTTATTGAGTCAGAAAGGATAGACTAGGTCCTGAGACAGATTCCATCAGCCACCAACAGCAAAGCGAGGCAGCAGTTGGGAAAATGTCCAGAGTACCTTGGTGAAGGAAAGCATGTTGTTGACATTAAACCTACGCTGACTGTAGATCAGGGGGGTGGGAGTCCATGAAGGAGGAAGCTTGGGATGGGCAAGTCCATGAGCAGAAGCTGCTGTTGCCCCATGAATTGGTCAGGGCTGCAACCAAGATGCCACAGCATTGTCAGGGGGTCCTGATGGGATTTGTGTTAAGATTTTACTATACATTTGGGAATGTGAAATGAGTGTTTCGTCCTTTCCAACCTGTAGTTTGTTACTTCCTCATCTTTCCATTTCTCCTCCTTTTCATTTATATTTAGGACACATTATATTTAGGACACATCAGTATTTTTGTTTTTCTTTTCCTCTCGTTAAGCCCTCCCCAGTTCACTGAGCTCATGGATGATGCAAACCTCTGGTCGAAGGCATCAAAGCTGAGAGAGACTCAGAACATTTGCACTCATTGCCACTGAATATTCCTGACAGGAGCTGGCTTCAAGCACCCCTCATGGAGATGACTTTGGATCTTTGCCACCTGTGTCCCTTCTAGTCAAAGGTGATTCTCACTGGAGCTGGTTACGTTTCTAAATTGTTGTGGCTTATGTGTCATCGTCTATATGCCACTTCTAATACTGGAATATCCCAATGTATGTGAGGAAGAGGGAGAGATGAAGAAAGGCAGGCAGGACGGAAGGAGGATGGAGGGAAGGAAGGAGAGAAGTAGGGAGGAAGGGAGGGAGGAGAGAGAGAAAAAAAGAGAAAGGAGGGGCAGAAGGACGGGGGGAGGGAGGACAAATAAGATCTCTAAGTTGCCATGCTGCGTGATCAAGAATCCTGAATTCTCAAGTGAATTGGTGAGAACAGGGTTCTGGAAGGAACAACAAGCTTCTGGGTAGTGAATGGGATTTCTCAAGACTGCAAACCCTGTGCAGGCATCAGGGCCCCCTTCTCCATGGAGTAGAGTCAGCCTGACAGCTCACCTGGGTCTGTGGAAGGGTCCAGTTGGACAGAGCCAGCCAGTGCATTCAGCAGGTCACATGTAGAGTGAGCTGAGAATGAGACTCTATCGGGGCTTTCAAGGTGACAGAAGGTAGCAGGGACAGATTCATACCCTGTGTTTCAGCCACATGTAGACTATTTTCCCATCTCTCCAGGGAATGTAGATGGGGCACAAATTTCTATCTGAACAAATTTTTTAAAGAATATCTGCAAAACTATTCAAGCTCTTTCAGAGCATTAAAAAAAAAGAAAGAAAACTAAATGTTCCACATTCCTTTTTGTAAATTTATCGTAACACTAATATCAAAAGGATTGACAGAGATAATATGTTTAAATTCAAATAACAGAATGTTTCAATAAGATGGAAATGTATATCCTACAAATAATTAACCTAAAAGTTCACTTAATTCTATTTCATATAAAAGAAAACTAAAAAAAAAACCATACATATTGATGAAAAAATATAAATAAAAAATTGGCAGGTAGCCTATTTTTAAAAAAATGTATCATGATAAAGAGTACTTATTTTACAAACACAAGATGGTTCAATATTAGTAATATAATTAAAATAATAACATATTTATATATAAAAAACATGTCATCACTTATGTGGAAGTTAAAATGGAATTTTAAGTTAATATACAATCTTAGTACAAAAATAAAAGACCATCAATAAAGATGCATTGACATTTTGGAATAGTCTCCCCAATTACATTCTTTTTGATGTAATAAATTACCACAAATAAGATCACTTAACACAAATTTCTATCTCTATGCTTGGTGTAAGAATTCCCAAATGAGTCAATGAACCAAAACTACGTTGTGGGCAGGCCTGTGTCCATTTCTGGTGGCTCTTGCCTGGTCTAGCTTCTGTAACCTCCCCTAACTCTCCTGCATCCCTCTTATAAGGATTTTGTGATTATATTGAGCCCACCTAAATCATCCAAGCTCCTTAAGGTAATTACATATAAGAAGTCCTTTTTACTATGTAGGGCACAGGGTGGCATGTTTACAATTCTGAGCATTGGAACATGGACACCTTTGGTGGGGGGCACAGAATCTTTCAGCCTATCAAACCCACATCAAGAAAGGCTGGACATCTCCTTAGCATTATAAATGTCTACTTCTTCACTTATTTTCCCTAACCATAATCCTAGGAAGTTAAACCAGATATATTTCACTAAGGTCAGGAACAAAATACCAATACATATTTTATTCTGAATAAAAGAAGCTAGTCAATACAATCACAAAGAATCGATAAATATAAAAAATCCTTTGGAAAGGAGGAAAATGACTAATATTTTAGGTTATATTTGTTTATCCACAAAAGGTAAGAAACATGAAATATTAAAATCACAACAATTAGTTGAGACATGGCATAAAGTCAATAAAATAAGATAATGATAACATTAGCAACAATATTTAGAAATACACATAACCATAAATATGCAAGATCTGTATGAAGAATACATTAAGCAAAGATGAGTATGTTCTAGGAGAGGAAAATATATTTTCTTAATTTATATATAAATTAAACTAATTCATATTAACAGATATTTTTTCCTTGGTAAATCATACATTAATTAAGAACATACTTGAAACCTGATGATCGTTCAGGGATACGTTTTATGCTCTTTCATTTAACACTATCAGCAATCTATTGAAGGCATATCCTGAATGGAATTTTATTTTAAATGAAATCAGATGATGGTAAAATTCACTTTGAGAAAAAAATGAGCAATAATCACCAGAAATATTATGAAATAGAAGAAAAATAAGTACACATTAACCTCATCAGATATTTTTCAAATATTTTAAGTTCATAATTTAAATATGTTATAGATTTCATTTAGATCAAAGGAATTATCACATTATCCAGGAAAAAAATATCCCAATCTGGAAAGATAAATTAATATATGATCAATTTGTCATTTCAAATCATTAATGAAAATATGAATTATTTAATAAGTGATATTGAAATGATTTTTAAAAGGCAAACTGAAGAAAATAAATAGGATATGCTCATTACACCTTAGTCTAAGATAAATACTATAAATAATATTAACAACTTTTAAATTTGTAAAATAGTACCACAAATATGGTAGAAAAATCATGAAGAATAATTTTTAATAATTTCAGAGTGGAAAAGCCTTTCTAAGGAAAGCACAAGTCCTAGAAACCATAACATTGATACAGATACATTGGCCCCCGTGATGAACTAATCACTAATTAGATTAACTGATAACTGGGTAGGGTATGGCTGGAAGAGGTGGGGGTAATAGGTTATAATGCAACAGTAAAGAAGGAATAAGAGGGGTTATAATTGCTGATAGTTGCAGCCAAATAATAAGTATATGGAAGGTTTATATACATATTTTTTTTCAGTTTGTTCTTGCTATGTTTTAAATTCAAATAACAGAATGTTTCAATAAGATAGAAATGTATATCCTACAAATAATTAACCTAAAAGTTCACTTAATTCTATTTCAACCAACAGCTAGAGCACATGATGCTTCCTGTTTTGAAGACAGAATTTATAAAACCACACACTAGAGTTAAAAATGGAGAATGACATGTCTCTATGGATTATTACTGAGATGTTAAATTGCCTAAGAGGAAATCAGTGGGATTAAACTATATATTTGGAGAAATCAACCTGAGATAATGATCATACATTGTGTGTAGCAATATGTAAGAAGTTATTTTGAGTTCAGAAAAAAGACACTACTTTCTACTTGCCAGTACAATCATATAATTTTAATCATTTTAGAAATAAAATGAGATACTAAAAATTCAGAACATTTCTCAGGGCGAAAGACAAAGTCAACCAACAAATGCCAAACCAGAAAGAAACTAAGCACAACACATATCACAGATCATAATGCAGAAAGCTCAGGACTAGCATTGCATACATCTTTTGGCGACCCTTTCAGCAAATTGCATAATTACTTTTTTTGACAATTGGAGGCAGGTATCCTAGAGTCAGATGCAAATGAATTCTCTTTGTGGAGATAATAGGAGTTATTAGACTCTCTTTGCTTCCTAGTTGCTCTTCCATTTTATAAGGAAAGCAGGAGAGCAAACATGCAAATCCAAGCTGCTCAGTAGAATTGTACATCACTCATGGGGAGGCAAACTGCTTGCACCTCTTCCTAATCTTGTCGGAAGTGGAAACTTAAGTCCAGCCTAAATTATTAGGGAGAAGAGGAGTCTCTGGCTCATTACCAGGCAAGCAGGAGAGAGCTACCCTGTTCGCCACAAATTCTCCTTTTGTCTTTCTACACAAGGAGCTGATTTCAGTGACATATCAAGTGCTCTTATAAATTAATAACACTGACAATGTAACATGACGTGGGCAAAGTTATGAGTTTTGATTTCTTAAAAAGAAGAAGTACAAAAGACTCTGAAATATGTGTACAATTACTTAGCCCTGGCAATAAGTAAGCTGATGATCACCTAAAGGAGAAGAGGTATTCTTATGGTTTGGATGTGAGGTGTCCCCCAGAAGCTCACGTGTTAGACTATGGAAGAAGGTTTGGAGGAGAACTGATTGAATCATGAGAGCGTTTACCCAATCAGTGAATTAATCACTTGATGGGATAACAGGGTGGTAACTGAAGATGGGTAGAGTATGGCTGGAAGTGATGGGACCATGGCTTTGGGGTATATATTTGTACCTAACAAGTGGAGTCTCTCTCTCTGCTGTCTGATTATCATGGGAGCTACTTCCCTCTGCCATACGCTTCCACCATGATGTCTGTCTCACCTCAAACTCAAGGAATGGAGCTGGCTGTCTATGGACTGAGACCTCTAAAACTATGAGCCCCTAAATAAACTTTTCCTCCTCTAAAATTGTTCTGGTCAGTCTTTTAGTCATAGCAAAAAAGCTGACTGAAACAGGTGTGGAATTGGAGAGGGCTATATATGGAGTTAAACCATGTTATTCATGTTGTACTATTTTTGGCTGTAGGTGAACATGAAGACTTTTGTTGTGATTCTTCATATTTCCTCCTATGTTTACATATTTCATGATACTATTTTACAAAGAAAAAAAATACTACAATAGATATGTCCTACATACTCGTTATAAAGGAGGTCATTGCCATGTTTTGTTTTTGTTTTTGTTTCTTAACTAGGAAAAGATTGAAAATGTCAAAATTTCTATGTTTAGAGTGGTATTTAAATAAACAATACTGCTTCCACTCAAAGCAATAATAGGCAATGGTTAAAAAGGAATGAGACAGAATATTATTATATGTAATAATGAGAAATAATCATTAATAATGAGAAATAATAATATAAGTAAATACAGAAGCACCCTGTAGAACCTTGTATACAGAATGTGATTGTTTGTTTCCTACTTGTTATGTAGGAAATGTGCATATAAAATTGTGGTGACACAAACACAGGACTCTCTGCAGGTAATTACAGTTGCCTGGTAAAGGGGAATTAAACGTTGAAGAGATAGTTTTCAGGATAGGAAAGAGAACACTTTCATTTCAATGTATAATGTTATTTTAATATTTTTTTAGTTTTAATTTGACAAATACCTTTATTTTTATTTATTTTTATGTGGTGCTGAGGATTGAACCTCTCATGCTATGTGAGCACTCTATTGCTGAGCCATACCCCAGCTCTCAATGTATAATCTTACAAACATTTTGGATTTTCACATATCACTTGCATGCATCACATATTCAGGAAGCAAATAGATTTCTTAAATGAACAGCTGGCATACTTTCAGTGCATTCACTATCATATCCAAAATATTATTAATGCTTCCTATGAGCCTCCTGTTGTAGGCACTAGGATTACAGGAGATCCCACCTTCAAGTAACTGACATTTGAATGATGGGGATATGTCTAGCCATTTCTCCCTCTCTTTTCAGTTCAAAGTCATCAAAGAATGCACCCCCCCCAGCCACATGTTCTCAAATCTGATATTCTCAGTTGAATCTGAACTTCACTCCCTCATTCTCTTTGATCCTGATGACTTGCTGACCCCATGTGTACTCACAAGTTGTTCATCTTATTTCCTCCAGTTGGGGCTTTCTTCATTTCACCCCCTTTCTCCCCGAGTTTTCCCTCTTTATGGATCTGTTAGAAGACAATGATTGCTCTGTGTCCTTGTTTAACCTCTCTGAAAGTACATGTCCATTCTCTCCATTACCAGCCCTTTATGATACTGCATGCTGCCCTTATACTGCTTTTTTATATTTGTGCTCATTCTCCTTGAAGACAAGGACTGTTTGCTAGCCATCTCCAATTCTCCTTCACCTCCAACACATGGTCATTGGTCAACCATGCAATTTGTGAATAAATAACTACCAAAAGAGTGAACAAGCAATTAAATCAATGAGTATAAAATTATCATGAAAGATGGTGTTATAGGGCTGGGGTAGTGGCTCAGTGGTAGAGTGCTTGCCTAGCATGTGTGAGGCACCGGGTTCAATTCTCAGCACCACATATAAATAAATAAAATGAAGGTCCATTAACAACTAAAAAAAAATTTTTTAAAAAGATGATGATATAAATATGTATCTATCTAGGAAAAATTAACCTGCAGCTAATACATGATGTTTCCCAAAGGAAACTGAATATCTAACAAAAGAATGTCTTAATCGTAATGGACCAAGCAAAGCACTCCAAAGAAAAAGGTGGAAGTAAAAACCTTCAAATAGACCACCTTCACCCACTTCATAACCCTAAGTAAGGCAGGTTCTCATCATCTGTAATTTTTTAAGCCACAGGACTGTATCTCTCAGCCTGGCCCATGCATTGATTTTATTTTTGGACATAATGAACTGTAATCCCAGTACCTATTCTAAACTGAATTAACATATTTATTACTTTCAGGTAACAGCATAAAGCTGTACATTGCCCATTTATGTCAGCTGGAATACTAAGTATAGGAACAAAAATAACTCACATTTTAGAGTATATGGCTTCACATGGGGCACCTCAATGTGAGCTGCCAATGATCCCCTTAGATCCTGTGGCCTCCAGCTTATTATAAACCATCAATAGCAGACCCTCCAGTGTTTCCTTGGCCTGAGTCACAGTGTATTTTCTTGGATGAAAGAGATTCAAGCTGGGAATTCTAGAACTGCTGGGCCATTTTATGTTCCCTATATTTGACAGTTGCTTCCCGCTGCCTTTTCTTCTGTATCGCTGGGTGTATATACCAGGTTTATATAGAAAATACGGCTGGAACACTGAAGGAGCTATCATTTTATACCTCCCTTTTTAAAGGGAGCATGACCCTTATAACACTTTCCGTGAATTCAGAGCATTAGTGCAACTTCAGGAAACTTCAGGATCTAAAGTCTGACTTGACTTACTAGCCTCTAATCTTTTGCCTCTAAGCTGCACTGAGTAACCTGAAATCAATCTCTCTCTCTCTCTCTCTCTCTCTCTCTCTCTCTCTATTTGCTCAATTGAAATGTGTGCTGGTTTATGTCAGACTTATTTTGTCTGAGAATATATTTGTGAAATGCTTCAAAATTATTAGATGTTATTGTAGATTATTCATTGTCATGGCTGTATAAAACTCCAGTGTGTGAAGGTGCCACCATTTGTTTTTCTGTGCTACTCTTGCTAGTTATTGTGGGTTTCCAGTTTGGGATTCAATGTGGCTATGAGCATTCTAGTAGATGTCTTTTAATAAAATATGCACGAATTTCTTATTCTTGTAGGTTGCTTATGTTTAACATTAATAGACACAACCAGTTTTGCTAGCCTCACACTTCCACTAGCAATGTGTTGTTAACATTCCAGTTTCTCCCAAAGTTGCCAACACTTGAGATTTTACCTTTCTCATTTTAGTCTTTCTGCTGGCTATACAGTAGTATTTCAGTGTGATTTTAATCTCAATGTGAATTTGAATTTTAATGCTGAGTCATGAAGTTATATACTTTTTCATTAATCTATTGACCATTTGGATAGTATCTTTCATGGACTATCTATTTTAGATGTTTGCCCAGTTTTGATTGCATTGCCAATTATTTTGTTATTTGTTCCTAGGAGAATGTGTGTGTGTGTGTGTGTGTGTGTGTGTGTGTGTGTGTATATATATATATATATACACATACATATATACATACATGAAAATAAATGTGTGTGTATGTATATGTATATTTGATGAGTAGGAGCCCTTTGTTGAATATATGTATTGTAAATATTTTATTCCATTGTGGGAGTTTCCTTTTCACTCTCAGTTTTATGAACAAAATCTCTTAATTTTAATATAGATAACTTTATCAAAGTTTTCTTTTATTATTGACACTTCTTGTACCTCGTTTAAGAAATATGTGTTGATCAAAAGTTTATAAATATATTCCCCTGATTTTATCAAAAAGCTTTATTGTATTAATTTTCATATTTGGATCTACAGTCAAAGCTAGAATTGATTCTTACTTGTGGTGTGAAGTAGGGCTCAAGCTAATTATTTTTTTTCCTTGAAATCAAAGGGCCTAGCAATACTTAAGGAAAAGATGATCTCTTCTTCAGGGCCGTGGGTCATCACCTTTTTTATAATTAGGTAACCATAATGTTTGGAATCTGTTTCTCAACAGATTTTGTTCCATTATTATATCATCTATCCTTCTCTTAATATCAACTTTTTAATTTATTTACCTTTATACTAGGTATTGGTAGCTGATATTTAAAGTCTTCAAGCTTTCTGTTTCTGCTTTTATATTGCCTTGGTTAATTTTAGTCCATATCAATTCAAGATGCAGCTTGTCAAATTTTTCTCCCTCTCCACTTTCATAAAAAAAAAAAATCTACCAAGATCTCATTTAGAGTTGCATTGACTATATACATTAATTTAGGGAAGAATTGGCATCTTCAAAATATTGACTCTTCTAATACATGAACACAGTTTATGCTCTTATTCAGATCTTCTTAACTTGTTTCAATAAAGTTTTTTAGACTTTATATCTTCAATTCAGAGTAAGTTTGATTTTCTATTTTATTGAAGGCCAATATAGTCATGACTACTGGTATGGACTGAATGTCTATGTCCTTCAAAACCATGTCAATAACCTAATCTCCAGTGTGATGGCATATAGAATTGGGCCCTTTGGGAGACAATTAGGGATTGATTAAGTTAGATTGAAGCACTAATAGTGGGATTAATGCCTCTTATAAAAGAGGAGTATACCTAAGGTCCTTCTCTTTCCTTCATATGAGAACATAAAGAAAAGACTGTCTTCAAACCCAGATGAGCACCCTCACCAGACAGTGTATGTTCTGGTCAAGGCCATGACCTCCCAGCCTCCAAGGCTATGAGAAGTGTTAGTTTCTTAGGTTACCCAGTGTTATAGTATCCCAAACTAAATGAAACAACTACAAAGTATGATTAGGTCATAGCCTGTGTCACATCTCAGTGAATCAAATCCATTGATCATAGAACCGAACATTATATAGATGTCAAATCAGCATAGAATTTTCTAAATATTATTTCTGTATTTATCCCTAACTGCAAGAAACCAAACAATAGACTGGCTCTGCCCTGGAACCATAATTTGAGTGACTGTGGTATAGAGAACTTGCACATCCTTCATTAGATTTTTTGCTTTGCATTTTTTTTTATGTTTTTGTAACATAATATCATTTTAAATTCTCCCAATATGATTTTTGAACTAATTAATTCCTTCATCATTTTGCTTCCCTCAAGGAAATCAGCTTTCAGATGCCATTGTTTCCAAGAACATCTGTTTCCAACAGATTCTCCAGTCTTTTTGATCTGCTATGTTTGGAAAAACAAGCTAGATTATCCTGGCATCCAACCTTTCAGAAGGAAACATGTTTTGCTATTCTCTAATCTGTTTCCTATTCTCTTCTGATGACATTAAGCTGATTTTCACTCAATGAAGTATATGGTAAAGTTGTCATTCAGTTTTCTAAAGAGCTTAATAAATTAGCAGTCTTCTACCTATGTAAGTTATAGATGAAAACCCATGTATTCTGTAAGATCTATTGATTTAAAACTAAGCATCATCACTTCTTTATTTTACCCTAAGGGATGATTATAATAGTAACTTTAAACTAAGCTAACAATAATTCATAGTTTTAGAGGAATTTTTGCTATAGAACAGAACCTATGGTGCAAGGAATTTAGGCAATTTCTCTGAGTCTCTAAATATCATCAAAGGAGAAATCAATAGAGAATTCTCTCACAGACACTTCTGTACTTTCTCTTCTCAATCATGTAGTTCACAGTCTATGCAAAAGTCTCCCCCTTTACCTACTCTATTTCACACTAGACATAAGACACGGGTGTTGGTCTGAGGTGATGGAACTGTGGGGTGAGTGTTGCCTTCTGGTTTCAGCCTCACTTCCTTCCATGGACAACGGATGCAAACTTTTCTTCCTCATCAGCCTTTCTTCCTGGAATCTCATGGATATCCCTTAATCAAAAAGTCAGGTACAAACGCTTACAGCCAAGTCTGGACTCTTTGGCTTTAATCTGTAGATAAAACAGCTTAAATTTTATAAATACTTTTTTGACTTGTCATTCAATGACCCATCATTCTCAAGAATCACTCTCCAGAATGGTCTAAGGGCAATTGCTTCATTAATCATAAAATCCTAAAATGTTTAATCTAGAAGTATTCTAAGAAGTTATTTATTAGGGGAAAAAGACCAATGCACAAATTCACAAAAAAAATGATACAAATTAAAGCAACAAGAATTCATTTTTATTATTCTCTTAGAAATCAGGTGAGTTGAGAAGCTCTCAAGAATTCAGTACCTGAAGCTGAGCACAGATTTTAAATTTGAGGCTAGCCTTAGTAATTTAGCAAAACCCTATGCAACTTAATAAGATGCTGTCTCAAAATTTAAAAAATGAAAAAGACTAAAAGACTAAAGATGTTGCTTAGTGGCTAAGCACCCTTGGGTTCAAAAAAATAGAATTTGGTGCCTTCCTTCTTATGTTAAGTGGAGAAATATATTAATAACTACTTAACGGTATTTTTATAAATAAATGTGATAATTCCTGTGAATCATCATACAATGACTGGCACATATTGTGCAGCTTATCATGGACATTGCTGTTTGCTACTCGCAGCAACCTAAATTTAGGACCTCAAACAGTACTTGAATTGCTGAGCCTTACTTCACTATAATGTTGTATAGGAAATCATTGGCAGTAAGAGTATTTGCAAATTAGAAAAATACTTGCAGCAACAATACCTGTGATAAATAGCAACATTAAACAAACACACACCTTTGAAACAATCCATAAGTGACCATATTGTCTTGATAATTCTTCAATATTTGGAAAAATAATAATAATTAATAACAATAGCAACAACAACTACCATCAGTGAAATGAACCTTTTTTTTTTATAACACACCAGCACCATCATGACCTCCCTGCCATTATTTTACAGAACATTCCTGTAATTATTGGAATGTAAGTCAGCCTTCTTATGGAAAGCTACTGAAGTAGATGCAATTTACTTTTTTAAAAAAGACAATTTCAACATGCTACTTCCAACTGAAAAACTTTCAAAGCTTCCCTGTTTGCAAACTTTTTAACTCAATACTCAGGATCTCCAGTAAGTGAATCCACACCTTAGATTTGTTATTACAGTTGTGCAAAGAACTCTCTGTTCTAGCAACCCATGTCAATTCTTGCTCCTTTGAACATACCACCCCAGTTTTCAAGATTAACCAAACAATTACCTGCACCCAGAATTTACACCTTCTTTTTCTCTTAAACTCTGTAACAACTATTGTGTTCTGAAAGCAACTAAAGCCTCTCCCTTGCTAAGAAAGTTTCCCACAATACCTCAGCATTCCTTCAGTTCCTCTGGTACATATGCTTTATGTCATCTACTTGGTGTTGCTATTGCTGTAGTCATTGTTATTGTTGATCACCTGGATATGTGTATCATTTATTCAACTGATATTTATTGAAGAAGCTATTGTTCTGAGCTGTCCTGAGTCCAGAATATAGGGTGGGAAAAGATAACTTCTATGTCCTTGAGGATGGCTGAATTCCACAGTGATGGCACCCACAGAAGTACATTTTTACAAGCCTCTAAGGTGATGTTAGTATAGCTTTAACAAGAGACAGAGGTAAGGAGAAGATAATGGAAGGTCAAAGATAACTTGTCAGGAAAGATCACACTGTAGGTATGTCTGATGTAATATAAAAAGAAAAAGAATGGCTAATATTTATTCAGCACTTAGTAGGCTTGTTAAATTTTAACATAATGTTACTGATAAACCCAGTCTGATTCCCTCCTTAAAATTGGGAGCCATCTCACCACAAAGGCATAAAAAGCTAATTATGGCTTTACTATATAAATTACTGCAAATTCTGAACTTGCTTGGAATGCCTGCCTATGCCTTGAACTCACCCATGCCTGGCTTTCCCTGACCAGATGACAACCCTCTCTGAAGCGCTAATGACCTTCATAAATTCTGATGTTGATGTCGGGCCAGCAAAAATATAAGCTAGCCTTTGTGTTATGCTCCACAGAGTTTAGTTATCTGTAACCCCCCTTTGTGTAACTTTCTGGGTTATAAAGCTGGGCTGCCACAAAGCTGCAGGGCTGTCTTGTTCCCTTGGTTTTTGTAGGGAGAGGCAGCCCGGATGGTCGAAATAATAAGCTTGCTTTAATTTGATTTTAATTGGAATCAGTGGTCTTTTCTTTGTGTCCTGGTCTAACAGGTACCAGACCTGTAAATGAGTCCGTATAGCTTCAGGACTCCTGATAAATATGATTATTTAGGTTGATAAGGAGACAAAAGCATTTTGGGGCCAAAAGAGTAAAATTATCACAATTAAGAAAACATGAAGATGTCTGACCAACTTGGAGTTCCATAAATATGTTAGTTTGAGTAGAATATAAAGAAAGAGGAGGGAGGCTCTAAATACTATCATCAGCTTTGAGTAAATGCAGGGAATAAGTCTCTGAATTTTTCTCTGGGGCCTTGCCATCACCCACTCTTCTTGAATTTGTCTTATTTCAGCTTCTCCTGAGAACACCAGAACCTTCTTTCCAGGAGCCTGCAACCCGAGAAGATTTGGAAGGAAGACTTTAGAAGTAAATCTATTTAAATATTCACTGTCTCCTTTCTTATTTCTAGAGCCAGAAGGTTTAGAAACAGGGCTATTGTCAATCACATTTCATGTTCTGATGTGACCTTGTCAGCAGGCAGCTATCCCCCAGGCATAAGAATCTAGGTCTTCATCAAAGTGAGGGAAAATGAAGCAGAGTTGTGCTGGGATTCCCCGGGATGCCTGGCATGCATACAGTGAGCGACTCAAGTCCAGCCAGGTGGTGCACTGGGGATTCAGGATAGGAGTCAGCACAGTGTCAGGGGTACAGAGCCCCTCATCTCCTGCGTCAGATCAGTTACATGACAGTAGAACTAGCTACTGCTCATTGCACACCCACAAGGAGCTGGGGCAGCTCGTGCCACACACTTTATACACAGTATCTCATCCTCACCCAAGTACTGCAAAGTAGGCTTGTTGTTCCTACCTGCTGAGAATAAAACTGAAGCCAAGAGTAAATCAATTCATAGTCCAAGGTCACAGAGCCAGTGAGGACCGGAGCTAGAAAGTGAATCACATCTGCCTATTACCAAAGCCCCCAGTGTCACCAGCAAACACTTCCCGCCACTTCTATTACTTACCCTGCCTGCGATAACTTTAGATACAACTTAGAAAGAGCCCTTCGATTTGAATGCCCTGGGCCTGTGCTTATATGGGGAAAGACACAGTTCTCCACTGCCTAGAGCACAACACTTGTCTGGTCTGGAAATGCTGCCATTTGGGAACTAGATAATCAATATTTCATCAAATGAGGTTAACATGTTTGAACTTGCACTAGAGGAACCAAATCTAAACTTCATCATCACATGTAAATGGAAAGAATTAGAAAGCTTGCAAGGTCTGATGGAAAAAAAACACTATCTGTTTTGACAATCATCTGTCAGAAACTGTGGCCTGGAGGGCACCCACTCCCTGCACGGTGTCCCCGTAGAGTCTACAGAGGAAGAGAACCATGCCAACTGAGCCGTAACTAAAGTTATTGAAGTTTAATCAGCAAGTGCAGATTTTGAGACTCATTAGTAGAATCATCACTCTGATTTCTGTTGAACAACTGTGGTTTAGCTTGAAACATATATTAACTTTGTTTATTAAAGGATGGCATCAAGACTTTGTTTGAAATCACACAGTGACTGCAGAATTCAATGCCAACCAAACCCTGCCATAAATCCATATATTTTTGTGTGTGTGTATCATCACATATCATTATATATGTATATATGTATATATATATGTGTGTGTATACATATACATATAAAATGTCTTTTCTGATGAAAAATATTCAAAATTGAGGAAATATAAATATAAATATTTTAACCCAATGAAACCTGTCATAATTTTTTGATGACTGAAGAATGCATGATAATGAGAAAAACTGTCCTATAAAGTTGTTTAATCATTTCTATAGCAAGAGACTGATATGTTAAATAATTAGTAGCCAATAGGAAACTACTTAAAAATACTTTGATTTCAATGCAAAGGCAGGTCTCCTCATTTTATTGGCATATCTGCACCCATGGCGACCTTGCCATAGCAGAGCCTGTCAAGAAAGACAATTATTGAGGGAAGACCATGGCCTCAGAAAGAGTGGCAGTCTTAATCAGAGAGAGTCTCTGTTGAATAATCACAAGTCATTTGATTAAGTGCTCTCTCCCCATGACACCAACATTTTCAAGTTGAGGTTCAGGGCTCAGTTGTCCCAACACTAATTAGTTGGAAAACAGATTGTGATTAGAGAGTGAAAAGGCAATAGGAAGATAAGACAGAAGAGGCTAGTGGCTAAATTGGTTTCCTGCAGAAAGGAATCTTTATGAGCCAGCTGTGATGCCCATAGAACAACATATCTGATCCCATCACACAGGGAACTTGAAAAAGAAACAGTTGGGGCAGCCAATTAAGTAGTTTCCAGTAGGCTTGGCCATGGAGAGGCCAGGATGACTCTGAATGCCAAGGTTCCCTTCCAGCTCGCCTTGGTCCTCTCTCCTCTGTAAGCCTAAGAGTTACCAGACAGCGTTGTTTGTCCACCTAGATTCCAGACATTAATCAAATGGTTATTAATGGTCTAAGCATCTCATCTTCCAAGTCATCCTCTATACCATTGCTGTTAGGGTAATGATTTGAATATGCAAATTTGGGAATGCTACTTTCCTACATATTATTCACTAATGATAATTCATTTCCCTGGTAAAATTTAGAACGACTGGTTGGGTAAAAAGACCCTTCATTAGCCTGAAGAGCTAAAGAGGATGAGACAACCGACCTTTTCTCCAGTGCTTTCAGTTCACATTTCAGGTGAATCTACTTATAGTTCACTGAATGCTTTCTCCAGCCTTAAAGAACCTGGAAAATTTATATAATCTTCAAATCTCAGCTCCAACACTTCTTTTCTGCAACATCTTCCCTTATGCCTTTAAACAGATTTGGGTTCTTACTCTCCAATATGTTCATAGAACCTGTATAGTAATTTAACACAATGTACTCTAAATATATGCTTACTTATGTATTTCCTTTAGTCTACTAAAAATTATTTGACTGCAGAGATCCTGTCTTTTATATTTTGGTACAAATATTCTAGTCCTCTTCATGACTACTATGGAAGAGAGGAGGTATTTAGTAGATGAAGAGATGCAAGAAAAAAAAATGTATGTCTTTGGATTCCACCTAACATATACTTTTCCACTAGTCCATGTGGTTAATTTTAGACATTAGTTTTCTTCTAAATTTGGGTTCTTTCATGTTTAAGTAGCAGTAGAGAGATGATAAGCATATTTCCAAAAGAATCATTCACTGTACCTGGAAATATTTGACTTTACCCTGTTTTCTGTAGCCATCAAGCACAGAGTACCAAGAGAAGACAGACGAACAGAGCTCAAGACCACAAAGAGGCTCAGATTTACAAGAGTTTGTGTAACATGTTATTTCTGCTGCTCATGTTGGAGCACAAAATAAAATTTCTAGATGTTATGTCTACTTCATTTTCCCATCTTCTTTCAACCTTATCCTCTTCCCTTTCCCCTATCCCAAATCCAAACTGTTAGTTAGAACAAAGGTGACAGGACAAAGCTATGCTCTTCACTTTGCTCCATGTTCCTACCCCACTCAGGCATCAGCTGGTCAGGGCGGTACTGGAAAAATGCTCTGAGATGATAGCCAGAGTGGAGAAGGTTGATAAAAGCTGCAAAATATGAGTCTGGGCTTGGGTATAAATGTTGATCATCATTTTCACTAATCACATTCTGTGAGTCTGGAAATCTATCAATCAAATCCAATAAGCTATGAGTTCATTTGACCTTCACAAGCTCAGCATCCACAACACTGTCACATACAAAGTGTAGGTGGGTATATAAAAACCCCAAACAGCCCCTGTCTGGGGTTGGTGGGCTCTGGTAGATGCAGAGAAAATAACACAAGCCAGATCCAAGGCAAGGAGATGAAATAAAATGAATTCATAGATCAAAGTTCCACACAGAAATATCAAAAGAGTAATGTATTTTATAAAGTTTTATCTCTAAAAACTGTCAGTGAGATCTGGAAGTGATTAGATAAATTATTTCAAAAGGCATTTGGTGTTTATTGGCGCAGTTTCATTTCTTTTTTTTTCCCTTCCTCCAGCAACTCCAACCATCACAGATTTTTATCTACATAAAAAGATTTTCTCCCCTCTGATTGCCACTCTGTCAGGAGATGAACATCAAACAGAATATAATAAAGTAAAATAAAGTAAGAGAGGAAAAATAAAATGCAGGCCACATGGGTAATTCGGTTATCTCAAACTCAAGTATAAGTTTTGTTTCTCCTCAACTGGAGAAGAAATACAAGAATCCTGGCAGGAACTGTCAACAAAGTAACTTGACTGATTGTTTTTCTTGTTCTATATATGTATATAAACATTTTTTAGAATTCAAAATAGCATTTACAGCACTTTAAATTTTCAAAGCATTTAAGTATTCGTTTTATGCTCAATTTCCATAAAATCTCTCTGCATGTTTATTTGTCCCAACCCATCCCTTGATGGAGTTCACGACTCTATGGAGGGATTATTCTAGAATACAAATTCCTACAGAAAGGCAGATGTCATGGATTCTATTATGGTTCCAAGTGCAAAATGAGTGCTTTGGAAGTTTATGGGAAGGTCAGGTAATCAACATGTTGTTCTGGGTTGAATCATGTCTCCCCACAAACTTATATGTTGAAATCCTAACCCCCAGTACCTCAGAACATGACCTTAATTGGAAGTTGTGTCTTCATGGAGGTGATTAGTTAACCTGAGGTTGTTAAGGTGAGCCTTCGTCAGATACTACGCTGTTCATGTAGAAAGTGTGGAATATGATATGTCAAGAAATTTGTAATGTTTTGAACAACCCACAATAAAAAATTAAAAAAAAATAAAAATAAAAAAAAATAAAAATGCAAATTATAAAAAAAAAAAAAAAAGAAAGTGTGACTTTGGACATAAAGACATGCACACCCAGAAAGCATGCCCAGTGATAACTAAAGCAGAGAGCCAGGTGAGACCTCCATGCCTGGGATTGCCAGCAAACCACTAGCAGCCAGGAGGGGGCCTGCACCAGCCTCTTCTGCACAGCCCTCTGAAGGAAGGCCTGTTTGACTTCAGCCCTCCTGAGCTGTGAGCCAAGCATTCCCGTTGTTTGAGTCATCCAATTTGTGGCAATTTGTTACAGCAGCCCTAGCCAAGTAATTCCCACATTTTTTCTGTCTCTGAATTCTAATCACTGTTTTTCTTCTTACCTTTTTATAAAAGCATTTCCATTTCTGTGACTTAGCAGAAACATCCTTTCAAACAATCCTACAGGGACTCTAATGTGTAGACCACCATCCAGGCCTTCTTTCTCTTCCTTCTTTGCCCTCTGCAATTTGTGATTCTGTTGCCTGTCTGACCTCCATCTCTCTGGAGAGGTGAGCAAGGGAGGACTTTTGGTGTGATCCTCAAAGCTGAGCCCTTAGTGCCCAGATTCCAACATAAATATTAAATTTTTATGTCTGAGGATAATGCTTAATTTGAAGAAAATTTACAATTAAGCATTCTTTTTCAATGAGGATGGGAGGCCGAAGGTTGAAGAGAATAATCCCAGGACTTCTCAATCTTGAGTCTACTGACATTTTGGACTGGATACTTATGTTTATATTTTCCAAAAATAAATGCAATTATTCTTTGAATTTTCGGTTATTGAACAGCATCTTGACCTCAACCCAGTAGATGCCAGTAACACTGCTTTGCAATTGTGACAACCAGGACTGACCACTGATGGAGACAGGGATTTGGGACAAAATTGTCCCAAGTTGTGAATGTTTAGAATAACAATCCTGAGTCAAGCAGCCAAACAGAAGGCAAAGAATCCAGAATATTTAAGCCAGAAGAGCAGGGTACAGTGGGCAGATAGGAGGTGTTGGGTGCAGGGCAGGCTGAACAGATGTTGGCTGCAAGATAGCCCACGCACTCAAACCCCCCTCTATCTGGTCCTTTATCACCTGTTTGCCTCAAGTCTGAACATTCAACCCTGCTCAAGGCTGAACACTTAACCCCCCCTTGGGCCAACAAGGCAGCTTGCAGACCCAGAGGCCCCATTAGATTTGGGCTATAAAAACTCCCTCTTGCCAGGCCTCTCTCTCTCTTGCTCTCTTTGTCTTCCTTGCGCGCACTCTCTCTCTCCCTCTTCATCTCTCCTCTTCTCTTTTCTCTCTCTCTCTCCTTCTTTCCTCCTTTCTTTTCTCTTTGTTGCACTGCTGCAATAAAGATCTTTTGGTTGCTCCGAGTGTTGTGGTCACTTTTCTTTCAGGAGGAGGACCCAGAACTCCTGGAGAGCCACAAGCGGGTGGGCAGAGGCTTGCCCCATGCCTTGGGCCTTCTGCTGATGTCCACTTGCTCAAGTGTTCTTTCTTATTAATCCATTCATTCACTTCTGTCACTTCACCTCCTCCAAGAAACCAGCCCTGCCCATCATGGTTCAGAGTTTCTTCTCTCTCCTCTTTGAGTTCTACCAGCCTGTCCTCTCTCAGTACCTCTTCCACAGATACCCAGCAAAGCTTTCCTCTCCAGTCGTTATTTAACTGCTCCAATGGTGCAGCTTCCTCCCTACTCAAGTGATAGCTCCTGGAAAGTGGAGTGGGGTCAAGTTTTGGCATTGCCTCTAGGGTCTTGTACATCAGGGGGGTTCCAGACACCTTTGAAGGTAAACCAATGGAGCGATTATGAAAGCCTGGAACATGTTCTGATGTACACCCGGCTCTTTGCAGAGCCATCTCAGAGTTGCAGTTTGCTGCCTTTCAGAGAAGTAAAAACTGCCTGGGATGGAGCTCCTCAGACAGCAGCTGTCTGAAAACCAGCAGTAAGACCCTCATGCTGAGGTGCCACAAAATGTCCTTTATCCCATCTACAGTGGAGGTGACAACCTCATCTTGGAGGTGGTCTTTGTGTCCGGGGTTGGGTAAAGACTAGAATACTGGTGGAGTGTTCTAGCAAACAAGGTCTTCAGGCATCCAAGATCTGCCTCCTTCACTGGACACTGTTTCCCTGCTCACACATGTCTGGATCGTGGTCAAGGCCAGCTTAGAACACTGTCACAAGCAGATAGTCCTTTACACATTTGGAACATGTGGAAGTGCCCAGAAATCTACCAGATATAACGCACATAGATTTGCTTATAGCAGCGACACTTCTCTGAAGCAGCAAACCTCAACCACAGCAAGCAGCACAGAATGCCAGCACAGTGGGTGACCCAGGCCCTGCAGCAGCCTCCACCCTTGAGTGCAAATTAGTAAAAAATTATTAGCCATCATATGAAGGCCATCAGCATTTAGTGCTCAGGCTTCCTCTGCAGTTGCTGCTCTCCATACTGCATCCCACTAGGTACTGAACCACTTACTCCTCAAAAGACTGGTTCTTTACTTGCTATGCCACCTCCCCCACCTCTGTTAGGTTCTTCTTGCCTTGTTTTAAGTACTTCCTTAACTCTTGAAACAATGCTTCCCACTCCTCTCTCTGCACTGCCACTCTGTGCTAGGACTGGTCCTGCAATATCTGTTGTTTTCAATCTTGAACAACCATCTGCCATTGGGGAAAGCCTTCTGCACCTTATAGGTCAAATTGGGAAAAACTGATTGACATTGCATTAAAGATTTTATTGTCTATTATGTTTTGGATGTGAGGTGTCCCACAAAGCTCATGTGAGAGATAATGCAAGAAGGTTCAGAGGAGAAATGATGGGGTTATGAGAGCCTTCACCCAATCAGTGAATTAATCCCCTGATGGGATTTACTGAGTGAGAACAGTAGGTAGGGTGTGGCTGGAGTAGGTGGATCCCTGGAGACTTGCCTTTGGGGTATATATTGGTATCTGGAGAGTGGAGTCTCTCTCTCTTTGCTTCCTGATCATAATGTGAGCTGCTTCCCTCTGCCACACGCTTCCACCATGGTGTTCTGCCTCACCTCAAGCCCCAGGAATGGAGCCAGCTATCTATGGACTGAGCCCTCTGAAACTATGAGACCCCAAATAAACTTTTTCCCCTATAAAATTGTTCTGGTCAGATATTTTTATCACAGCAGTGAAAAATCTGACTAAAACATCATCCCTCATGTGTCCAGTTTTCATGGCATTAGTAAAGCTCCTGTGCAATTTTTAGGTGATTTGTCCTAGAACATATAGCTGCAGGGAGTAGGGGATAGAATTTGGGTCCATCAGTCTAGTCCCAGCCCTTATAATTCAAGACTTTCACAGTCAGCTACTAATGACACTTTAAAGTACCTGGTTCTGTGTGATTTTCAAAGCACTTCTGGAACACATAATAGACAAGTCTGGTGATGCATGTGCCTGTTTCCTCTTATAAATAAGTAACCTATAGCTCCTACTGAAATGAATTGGCTAAATTCAAGAGTTGAAAAGATCAAAACTGGAAAGTCCAAGCCAGGTGACTCAAGTCTCATTTATTCCCTAATTTATCCCTGTTTACCTTTTCCACATACTGGGTAATTAAAAAGAATCAGGAAAATATGATGAGCAAATCTAATGGCTAATTGTATATGTCAACTTAACTGGACCCGCAAGTGTGCAGACATTTAGCTAAAAAACATTTCTGGGTTTGAATTCCAGGTGTTTCCAGATGACATTAGCATTTAAATAGGCAGACAGAGTCAATGAGATTGTCTCCCCACTGGGGGCCTAAGTAGTACTAAAAGTTAGCAGAAGGGAGAATTTGCTGTCTCTGTCTTACTGCTTAAGCCAGGGTACCACTCTTCCCTGCCCATGGGTTGGGACTTAACCTACTTGGCTCCTGTCTCACAGGCTGTCAGACTGAGAGAATGAACCATATCAGCTGCTTCTCTGGGGCTGCAGCCTGCCAAGGGAAGACCATGGGACTTATCAGCCTTCATAATCGCTTGAGTCATTTCCCATAATAAATCACTAGGTAAGTAGGTAGTAGGTAGATAGGTAGCTAGACAGACAGACATATCTATATTTATATATAGCAACAGGGATCTATTGGTTCTGATTTTCAGAGAACTAACACACACACACACACACACACACACACAACCACTCTTGCTGATTACATAAAAATACATTAAAAATTACATAATCCTGTTGTTATGTACAACTAAAAAGAATTAATTTAAAAAATATATTTAAAAAGAGGTATTAATACTAAGTATGCTGTAGTTTAACTCTCAGGCTATCTTTTTTTTTTTTTTTTTGCTTGTTAAATTTCTATATTTATTTTTTTTTATTTTGTTTTTTTTAATTTATTTTTTATTGGTTGTTCAAAACATTATAAAGCTATTGACATATCATATTTCATACAATAGATTCAAGTTGGTTATGAACTCCCAATTTTACCCCAAATACAGATTGCAGAATCACATCGGTTACACATCCACATTTTTACATAATGCCCTATTAGTAACTGTTGTATTCTGCTACCTTTCCTATCCTCAACTATCCCCCCTCCCTCCCCTCCCATCTTCTCTCTCTACCCCATCCACTGTAATTCATTTCTCTCCTTGTTTATTTTCCCATTCCCCTCACAACCTCTTATATGTAATTTTGTATAACA
>NW_025999977.1:48485533-48575465 GCF_001458135.2 Marmota marmota marmota | reverse complement strand
AAAAAAAAAAAAAAAAGAAAAAAAAAGGCGGGGCGCACTGAGCTTTCTTTGCCTCGGGTACTTACAATCCACTGCTGATTACACACTCAGCTTCTCTGCCCGGAGCGAAGCGAAAGAGCTCTCAGGCTATCTTAAAGCATACGTTAAACAGGCATGAACACTTACAAATTGTCCAGTCCTTACCTGAGATAAGAGGATTTTGTTGTTAAGGACATTTTAAAATGATATGTGCTGATGCATGATCCCATATGTATCAGGAAAATGAATCAACTCTTTTTAACATAAACAGACAAGAAAAAAATGCTATTTTCTCTGCAGGTTAGATATGATCCTGCTCAAGGTCATCTCAGACTCAATTTGCTTAGAGTACAACCAGAATGCTTGCCCAGATTTACTTTTAGACTTATGCAGTCTGTGTTTGCTGGTGAAGAACATGGGCTGCATACAGATGATTTCACCTCTGCAGCACAGAATTTAAATCAGGCCAGCAAGAAGCCAGCTAGTCACCAAAATACATGTTAATCTGCCTTCAGAACGAGCTCACAGACTGACTAAATATTTTGGTTGCATCAGAATTCCACCATATCAAACATAACTTAAAATAAGGGGACTAATAAAAGCACCTAATTTTATTAAACTACCCTTGCATTTAATACAAGGAGTTCTGTTCCATTTATCTCCCACTTACACCTTCCTTACATAATTGACATTAAAAATCTACATGTTGAACATGTTCAGTTTGACACACTTTTATGTAAATATACACCCATGAAACCATTGCCACTACCAACATAAAGAATATATCTGTCACCTCCCAAGGCTTCCCAGAGATCTGTTGTATTCTCTTCTGTGTCCCTCTCCCCACAGTCAACCACTGATCTGCAATCACTACAGATTAGTTTGCATTTTCTAATGTTTTTCTGTTAATGAAATCATATAATGTGTACTATTTTTTGTCTGTTTTCTTTCACTTAGCAAAATTATGTTGTTGTGTGTATTTCAATTTTCACATTGTTGCATCAATCTCAGTCCGTTCATTTTTATTTTAGAATAATGTGCCATCGTATGGATGGAGCACAATGTGTTTAGCTATTCATCTGTGGATGGATGTTTCTTTCCAGCATTTGCCTTTTACAAAGAAACCTCCTATGAACATTTATGTACACACCCTTATGGGGACATGTGCTTTGTTTTCTGTTTGGGAAAAATGGAAGAGGGCTGGGTTGGATGTTTGTTTTAATGCTTTACAAAAACCCGCCAAAAGTATTCTCCAAAGGACTTGTTTATTCTACAATCTCTCCAGCATAGCAGCTGTTCACATCTTCACCATGGCTTGGTGTGGTATATCTTTAATTTTAGCTGTCTGATTATATGAGGAGTTCTGGGGAAGAAAATCTTTGCTTAACTCAAGTCACAAAAGATTTTTTCCTATTTTTTTTCAGAATCTTTATCGTTATAGACTTTACATTTACATTTATGATATACTTTGAATTGACTTTATATGATGAGAGTAATGGAATGAATTTTTTTGGTTTTTTTTTGGTTTTTTATCCCTATTCACAATATATTCCATATGTATCATTGGAAATGCACCAATGATACACATGGAATATTTGGATATACTGGATGTCTACCATTGGAATATACATACAAATATTGCTTTTCATTGTTGAAAAGATCATCAGTTTTCTACTGAATTGTCTTTGCAGGTTTATTAAAAATCAGTTGTCCATGTATTGATGAGTCTGATTCTAAGCTCTCTATTCTGTTCCATTGATCTATTTATCTTGATGCCAGTATAATACTTAGTTACTGTTTCTTAGAAAAAATCTTAAATCAAGTGATATTAACTCTCCAACTTTGTTTTTCATTTTCAATTTTTTTTGAGGGGGGTATTTAATATGAATGTTACTATCACTTTGTCAAGTTCCACAAAAGGTCTACAAGAATCTTTATGGCAATCACTGTGCATCTGTAGATAAATTTCAGATTAATTCACATCTTAATGGTATTCACTTTTCTGTCCTTTAAAACAAGGTATTTAGATCTTATTTAATTTAGATCTTTATTTTCTTTCAACTATGTTTTATAATTTTTAGTCCACAGGTCTTTCACATATTTACCAGGCTTATATGTAATTATTTAATAAAGTTTGATTCTATGATAATAAAATGTTAAGATTTCAATTTTAAAAAATATTTTTTAATTGTTGATGGACCTTTATTTTACTGATTTATTCGTATGTGGTGATGAGAATCGAACCCAATGCCTCACACATGCTAGGCGAGTACTCTACCTATATTATTTATTCCTAGATAACAGAAACCCAAGTGATTTTAGCATATTAATCAAGTATCTTGCAAGATTGCTAAATCAACTTAAAACTTCAAGGTTTTTTTTTTCTTTTTTGGAAAATTCCACCATTTTCTATGCAGACAATGATAAAGATTATAGAAACTGTTTTAAATTTTTGTTTCAATTGAAATAACTTCATTAATTTTTCTTGCTTGGTTGCACAGTCTTAGAAGTTCCAATGAAATGCTGAGTAGAATTGTTGATTCAGAGACATCCCGTCACATCCCTGACCTTATGGTGTTTGGTCTTTCACCATTAGTGAGTATGATGGTGACTGCAGGTTTTTAGACACCTTTTATTGGGGTTAGGAAATTTCCTGATATTCTTAATTTGCTGAGAATTGTTTATAGTAACAGATGCTGGATTTTGTTAAATATCTTTCAACATTTATTGATAAAATAGTTTTCTTCCTTGATATGTTAATTATAGTGAATTTTATTGTTTGACTTTTTATATTGAAATAAAACCTGCATTCTTGAGATAAACCACACTCAATTATAATATATTGTGTTTTGTCCAGATTTGAATTGCTAAAATCTTATTTAGAAAATTTGCTTCTGTATTCATGAGGGATATCAGCCCATGTATTGGCACATTTGCTGGAATGTCTTTGCTTGATGTGGGTGTCAGATAATGCTGGCTTCACAGAATTAATGAAAAAAAATATTTCCTCTTTTTCAATTTTCCGAAAGAATTTGTGTAGAATTGGTTTTATCTATTCTTTACATAGTTGGGAAGAATTTACCAGTGAAATCATCTGGTCCTAAAGTTTTCTTTGTAGAAAGGTTTTTAACGACAAATTCTGTTTCCTTAAAAACACAAAAGTTACCTATTCTTGTTTTAATGGACTTTGTAGTTTATGTCTTTCAAGAAGTCTTTCATTTTATCCAGGTTTTCAAATGTAAAACGTACTTTTAATAATATTTCCTCTTAACATCTGTACAGTCTATAGTGCTTTCATTTCATAATTTTGTAAATTGTGTCTTCTCTCTTCCTAATCACACTTCAGAGGTGATTCATGGTATTAGTTTTCTCAAAAATCTAGACTGGAACAATCAAGTATTGGAGTATTGAAATATGGTGGGGGGGGATAGGAAGATAAGCGAAATTTAGATGGATGGAATCTATCATTTTCCTGAAGTCAAAATATTTTTAACAAGGAAAAATAAAAACACATTAACTGATGAGAATGCTCAGATGTCGAGATTATAGGCAATGACGTCTGGAGATAATTGGGCTGCATTTGCATTTGTCTCTGTCCCTTTTAGTGTGGCCTTAACTTTCCTTGACCTTTCCCTGTCTTGGTTTTCTTTTCTGCAAAATGCAAGTAGCAATAGCACCTAGTCCCTAAAGCTGTTGTGATGATTAAATGTGTTAGTATGTTAGAAGTGGCTTGAACAAGTTATCTTTTATAAAAGAGGATCCTCAAATAATCCATCATACCTTAGAGTAACAAAATACAAGTATTTCATATTGTAGATAAATATTATTTTCTTTTGGAGAGAAAGTGGATATAAACAGAGAGAAAGTCTTGGTGTTTAAAGAGAATAATGGTGTCTTTCTCTTGGATACATATCTAGCAGGCTTTTGGGTGCTGCTTGTAGTCAGACATCCTCACAGCCTTGACGTTGATGAACTTCCTCCACCCCTGAGTTCTCTAAAACAAACCTAATCTCAAAGAACTCTCTTCCTATGTTCTCTGAATTTACAAGCCACCAACTTATTCCCCACGTGCCAACATTTCTACATCCACAGTGCACAGTGCAATTAACAAGAGAGTCTCCCTGTCCACGATCAACACCAGAACCTAAGGTGAGGTTCTCGGATTCAAAGATTTCAGATGGGAAAAGTCTGGTTTTGAAAAGTGACACGCTGGGCTTCTTTTCTTTCCCAGGTAAAGCTTTGAATTCAGGTTTCCCAAAGGGAAGGAAAAGTCTCTTTTTATAAATCATTGCAGGAAATTAAAACATGGAGCCTCCCAGCAATTTCACAAGTTCAGAGCATCAAACAAGACAGTGGATATAGTCTGTGCTCTGCTGTTTTCACAGCTGTCAGTATAGCAGAGGCTAGGCAGGCCGTGATAGATCTTCAGTCTGAATTTCAAGAACGTTCCACTGTCATTCTCCAAGGCACCAGCTCAGGCTGGAGAATATCAAGTCCCTCAGACTCCAGCTGGTTCAGCAAAAGCAGAAGACTGCACCATATCAGTGAGAATCAGAATTCTTCTTTATAAGGCATTGTTCTACTTTGTGTTTAAAGCTACTTAATAGAGCACAGATCAAATCCCTACTGTAGAGACCTCTTCAAACAGGAAATCCAAGATTGATGGATACTTCAGTTAAAGTGAACCATTCAATTTGGCCAGGAATTTCAACATCTGATGAAGAATGTGAAGGCTAAACAGAAGCATATTCATTTAATAAATAGAACTATCCTTACGCTCACTTGACTGCAGGTACTTAAATCTATTCATTCAGTAAGTAAAGATGAAGTCTACAAAATAAATCTCTCTAAAAAAGACTTGCACTTGTTCATACTAAAGTATGAATGACTATGCTGATCAAAACATTCCTTTATTATTTTGGAAAAGAAAAGCAGTCTTTCATGAGCTTCTATAACCTCTCCTCTCATATTTCCAAAATATAGCCATCATTTACCCCAATTTGCTCCTGAAAATAAGGCAGTCACTTCTTATGTCTAGAAGAATAAATCTCTTTCATTCACACAACAGCTGAGGTTTGTCTCCTGAAACTCAAGTGCAACCCTCCTTTGTCTTAAGACAAATGACTCAAGGATTAAAATGATTCTCCCCAGTGGTGGTAAGAATTTTCACTTCTTGATTTTACTTTTTCAAAAGAGTAAACAAACAGTGGAGATTTATGGCTAATAGAAAAAGCCCTGAAAGTTGGTTTGAAATGCTTGGCATAAGATCATTTGCTCAAACTCTTGAAAAAAAAAAGCCATTTGAGTCTTTTGCCACTTCCACTGAAGGTAACATATCATCTCTCTTTCACCATGACCAGCATTCAACACACAGCTGCCCTGTGCCCAACCTCAGTGATGTCTCCATCCATGATGGAGAAGAAATTCAGTGGTTTGGGTTAAGTGAGCAAAAACAGGGTAGATCATACATGGTTTCTAGGGTTGTTATAATGGACTTTTAAACTAAGGTGGGACTTTGTTGCAATGATTTGAGTGGAAAAGAAATGTGATCTATTTTTAGCTTTGAAAACCTCATTCTCGCTGTTATGCTGAGAAGATGCTGGAAGACAAGAGTAAAAGCAGAACTGCTTAGGAGACTTTTGCGATAATCTAACACAATTTCAATATGGAACTGATGTGGACTGTAAAAAAAAGAGTCAAGGAGGACTCCTGGGATTTGTCCGAACTACTGGAAAGATGGTTCTGAGATGACAAAGTGTGCCCAGAGAGCATCTTGGGTAAGGAAGCGGAAGATCAGGAACTCAGTTTTGGATCTGTTACTCATCCTAGCAGAAATGTCATGCAAGAACTGCCCAAGTGAGGGGAGTTCACAAGAGAAGTCTGGGCTACAAAGAAACATTTGGAAGCCGATGGCATTTGGGTGGAATTTAAGGGCTTGAGACTTGATGAGATCATCATGGGAGTGAGCTGTACATAGAGAAGAGAAGGACTTGCACAAGAACAGGGCTGCACTGCCTCCAAGGTCCAGATAAATGTGTTTGTATTATATGCACGCTTGCGCACAAATTAGTTTCTTATCCATTGCAGACTGATACTTCTATAAAAGAAGATAAGTAGACGAGATCGGGCGCGTTCAGGGTGGTATGGCCGTAAACAGGGATGAAAGGTGGGAGGGAAAGGGAGAGAGAAGGGAAATTGCATGGAAATGGAAGGAGACCCTCAGAGTTATACAAAAGTACATACAAGAGGAAGTGAGGGGAAAGGGAAAAATAATACAAGGGGGACAAATGAATGTCAGTAGAGGGGGCAGAGAGAGAAGAGGGGAGGGGAGGGGAGGGGGGATAGTAGAGGATAGGAAAGGCAGCAGAACACAACAGACACTAGTATGGCAATATGTAAATCAATGGATGTGTAACTGATGTGATTCTGCAATCTGTATATGGGGTAAAAATGGGAGCTCATAACCCACTTGAATTAAAGTGTGAAATATGATATATCAAGAACTATGTAATGTTTTGAACAGCCAACAATAAAAAATTAAAAAAAAAAGAAAAAAAAAGAAGATAAGTAAATTACTGGAAAAGGGAAATGAGAAAAAGACAAAGATACACAAGATACAAGCCCAGTTGTATTATTAGACTTGACAGACATGAAGTTATATCTTAACAAAATAATCAGGAAAAGTGCAATGGGGAAAAATTACCCAAACTACATATTGCTCATTGGAATTAGAAGATGAGGTTTTCGTGAAAAGCTATGTACTGTGGCTTTTATCTTTTTGTAATTATAGTTAACCAAACCACAAAAAATGGAATAGTGATTCTCCAGTTACAAATCTCCAAACACATTATGAATATACAGCATGGTTCTCAATATTTCACTTTTTATAGTGGGAAATTAGCTTTTTACCTCTTGAATTTTCCAGTCTATGTTGGAGTAATGATAACAGCACTTTTGAGTGCAAAGTCTGTCTAAACCCTAAGTTTTCCTTTACTATTATTCACAGTGGAAAAGATAGGTTGATGGGAAAGGAAAAAGGGATTTTCATAACGAATTCTGTAGGTTCAGGGTATCCATTTTTAATTTTTATCCAAAATGAAGCAAATGTAGTCAAATTTTCAATAAAGATCTTTAAGTCTTCACCAGTTCCTTTCAACAATTAATCCAATAACATTTTAGTTGACTTAAATTATCTTTTTTCAGCTTTACTGAAGTATTATTGACAAAACCATGCACATGTCAAGTTTACAATGTTCGAGTTTGCAATGATTTGTGTGAAATGGTGACTGCAACTCGTTAGTTCATATCTGTCACCTCATGGTTATCTTTGTATGTATGTGTGACAACACTTAAGATCTGTTCTCTTAATAAATTTCAAGTATACAATACAATATTATTAACAATAGTTGGTGACTGCTAACTGTAACTACTAACCATGGTTAATAAAGTATTCTTTATTATTCTTCCACTAAAAGAAATAGATTCCAATTTCATACACTTTGGAGGTGACTAATTGAACTTCACCACAGCCTTGTTGTGCACGCCTACGCCCGGGACCCATCATGTGTGATTCACCATGAGTGACTCACTCCAAGATCAAGAGCACCCAAACTGGCCTGTACCTGACCAGACTACGAATTCAAGAAGTATCCAAGGGCTTCGGAAGTGGATGTAGCAACAATGTCACTCTACCCTAAATGTTTCTGAATGCATTCTTTCAATCCCTCCTGCTTTATCATGAACTGAAAATGAATAGTTCACAGAGCAGCACCAACTGTCCTGTGACCCCACCATGGCACTGGTACACAGCTGAGCGCTGTGCAACTTCAGGGAGTAACAAGGACTGTGTAGGACCTCTGTGCATGCACCTCCTGACATTAATCAGTGAAGCACCTTAGGGAGAACTAAACACCCTGAGTCTGCAAGGCTTGGAGCCTAGACTGGTGACAGTTCCCCAATGGAGAACAGTAGAAGATAGGATGAGGCATCTCTGGGGTTACTCATCTCTAGGCTCAGTTCTTACTACCTGTACACTTAGGCCCTCTGCCTCCAAGACAGCCCAGGTTCACACTGACACTGCTTTGCTGATCTTGGTCTCAGCCTATAGGAGTGCTGTCCTCCCACTTTGTATAGGATGAAGGGTGCCACCTAGAATATGTCTAATTTTTATCAGTTGCTATGGTAAGGAAATCAGATGTATGTGTTTTTGCTTTTGCCTTTAAGGAATAGGAGAAGGACAATTCTTTGTTTGAAAAGAAGTCAATTCTCTATGGCCTGGGCATTTGTGATAGCTTAATCCAGCCTCCACTATGCCAAGAAATAAGTCAGGGGAACATCCTGTGACAATTAGGTCCCAGTTCATTAGAAACAGCACAAGGGCCTCCTCAGTGTAGGGCTGGCTGGTGGCTGCTGCTCTCCTGCATCCCCCCTCCAGGGAGGGCTTTAAATGCTTTCAATGGCCAGGTGTGACCTTGCCCCATCCCTCCAGAAAGAAGTGAATTAAGATGGCTGGTTTGTCAGGGCCCCAAGGGCACAGGAATAGTGCATCAAGTCTCACCATCCATTTCCCTGGCATGGGAGATGTCAGACAGTTTTCAAATAGAACTATTTGCCAGGTAGGACGTCCGGGGGATAAGATGCCCATGCAAATGCTCTTGGCCTCAGCTGTGACCACAGGAAGGGTGGGGAGAGTTGCAGTGCAGCGGGCCCTGGGCCCAACACTGCCTCTTCTCTGTTCTTCACCTGAGAGAGGTGTAGGCTGGTGGCCACAGCTCCAAGGTCCCCGGCAGCCTGGGCAGCAGTGACGTGGTGACACCTCATCTCTGTCCTTTACATAATTATTTGTGGAGGTGTGGGCTGCTCCATTATCTTGACATTTAAATGCTGAGCATCTTTTTCAAAGCATTCACACTCTGAAGGATGAATGTGCTTCTGCTGAGTTCCTGACAACAGTGTAAATGAGGTAACAAGAGCACGTAGGGCCCAGAGTTGGGTGGACACTGGCCATTAAACACTTACAGTTAAAAGTCAAATGTTTCCTTGATTAAGTCAACTGTTTTGTGAGTGCCAAAGTGATATTCAAAACTGGAGATCCTTCCTTGGTTGAACCTGAAGGGAGAACAGAGGGAGCTTCCTGAGGCAGACCAGGGCTGGTGGAGCAGGGCTGCCAAAGCCTGGAATGACAGAGCTGGACAGGAAGTCCCCATGGGTGGGTCCTCTGGACAACACACAAGCCCCACCTCCCATCTCGCTTGACATTTGAGCTATGAAATCTGAACAGGACATGGAATCTTCAGTAAGATACAGGAAACAGTCTTCCCCCCTGGGAAAGAAGAAGGGCAACCCTAAACCTTGACCCAGCCCAGACCCATTGAAACAGTAAAGGAGGAGTCAGATCTGAGGTCCACCATAAGAAACAGGCTCCCGAAAGGCAGATGTGTCACCAGAGTGTCCCATGTCCTTGCTGCTGCACTGTGATGGGCAGACCAAGCTTGGACTACTCAATCATCACCTGCATCCCCTCTGGCCACAAGTGGAAGGACTCCTGTGGCATGGAGAATTATAGTAGTGCCTGCTAAGAGCAACCCTTATCTGAATGGGATCTAGGGCTTCAATGGAAACACAGCTCAGATAGATCAACCACTATGGTGGGTGTGTGGAGGGGAGTGGACCCACTGCATAGACTCCCCCTGGCTGCAGCCTGGAGACTCCTTGTACCTATGCCTGGGACTTCGTAAGGAAGCCTAATGGGAGGGGCTCAGGCATGCTAATCTCTGAGCTCATTATCAAATCAGTGTTTGCATTGCTGGGGCAGCCAATCCTGAAAAATCCAATTGGTTTTCAGTGGAATCTTACAGAAGTTCTGAACTTCTCATTTGCCTTTATTAATCTGATTCAGGAAAACAGTTACCATCACCCTCTGATAATTTCTCTTTCCTATTCTAATGTTTTGTGATTCTATTTGAAATGCCCTTGTAAATAGAGGCAATAGGACAAATAAATTCTATTATTTTTCCCAAGTAGGTGACTATTGCTTGTTTAATAAACATTTACGAGCAGCTATTCAGCAGTAGGCTCGACACTGAAAGTCCAGCACTGACCAAAACTCAGACCATCTGTGAATACTTAAAGACAAGTGTGAGAGAGGGACACATATCTATCAGGGTGGTCACACAGAGTGTTAAGCGGGATGTTAGAGGGATGCTCAGGGTGCTGTGTGAGCTGTGAAGGAGATAATCGACTCTCCTTAAAAAGGGTTAGTGTAAAGGGAGGAGGCCCAGAGGAGGTAGCGTGTGACCTGGATCTGGATCAGGAATGAGAGTTTAACAGGTGCCGGGAAGAAGGAGTGCTAGTTGAAATTCTGTGCATGGAGATTGGTACATATCAATTAAGTTTGGCTTGAGATGATAATATGTCATCGTGTGCATTGATGAGGGCTTGAACTGACCAATGGCCAAGTGCCCAGAAACCAGCCTTCTAGGTCTGCAGAAACTCTGAAGGCAGACTACACAAAAGATCAAATGGATGGGCACCAGGTAGACCGCCTGCTTGCTTCATCACTGCCAGTGTGCCAGTCTCTGAACACCCTTCTATGCATAGGGACAAGAACAGAGTAGAGGAAATAACCAGGGACATCAAATACAGAGACATTTTCATATGGAAGCAAATTCTAGACTGATTATATTAGAGGGAGTGAAGGTTGCTACTTTGCTTTTTGGCAAATCTATAAGACTAAAATGGAATTCTTATGGACTGAAGAGATGGGAATGAGTTAAATGAAAATACGATTTTCCTTCTTTCGGTACAGCTGAGAGTGAAAGGGGCTGGCAGGAAATGAAACTGAAAATATAAGCAAAAGCCAGAATAAGGCTGTACGTGCTATGCTCGGGGACACACACTGAACTCTGCACAACCGAGAGCTTTTGAAGAATTTTAAGCAGAGAATTGGCATTACTGCATTGGTGTTTTAGAAAGATTACCTTGGCATTAGTGCAGTTGGATGGATTTAAGGCCATAGACTGGAATCAGCGAGATGAGACTGTCCGTGTTGTTTCAATAATCCAGGCAAGAGTCCCAGGGACTTTTGAAAGGTAATTTTTGGTGCCTTACCAGGTGTTTGGGGTGAGCAGGTAGAGGTCATGGGTGACTCTAAGGCCTTTGGGCGGGGTCACTGCATGCAGGCTGAACTAGGGAATGCAGGTGGAAGACCAGTCTGGGCAGGCTCATGTGGAAACAGACAAGACCAGGACAGACATGTTGATAAGAGATTCCCATGGGTCACCCAGTTGGGGAAGTTCTCATGTCAAAACAGTGTTGGACACGAGGCTGGTGTTTAGAGGAGAAATGAGCCCTGGGAATAGAGAATTGGGAGGTACCCAGTAGTAGGTGAGGAGGACTCCACTTGGGATGTGTGCAGGTCAAGTGTATTAAGAACAGCAGTGAAGACATGGAGGGAAATGACCTCATTGCTCACCTTGGTGTGAGCAGCTTCAGGCAGGCTGAGAGGAGTGGAGAGCTGGGTTTCAGTTAACTGAGGCGTGACCGGGAAGGGGAAGAGGTGGAGCCAAGTGCAGGAATGGCCAGGGTCCTGAGTCACAGGACAGATTGGTGAACCTCTTGTTTGTTCTTTTCTAAGATGGAAGACAGTTTTGTATGTTATCAGCTAAGCTGTCACATTGGTGTATTTTTTCAGGTGGAGCTTTGGATACAGCCAATTCCTACAGAAGCACATACTAGAGAACAGTCAGTGGAACGAAGAAAAGGATGGTCCTGTGTTTAACAAGGTAGGAGACAAAGGCTGAGGGATGCCCAGCCTGACTTTCTAAACTTTCTAAATTTATCAAAAGAGGCTTGTGAAATGAAAACTCTCCATTTGTCATTAATTTTGATTTTAACCTTTAAAAAGTAAATATCACAAAATACCATAAAGTCCTGATGTACCCGTTTGTCCCTATTCGTCAAGAATAGCAGGCAGGTGAGGGCACGTAAGAGAAATATTTCAGATAGTTGGTGAAATAAAAACTCCATACCCTAAATTAATCCAAAGCGCACGCGCGCACACACACACACACACACACACACACACACACACACACCTCTAAGGCCATGTAGAAATCCGAAGAGCCATGCTGAAAATTAGGAACAGGTGGCCTCCATCAAAAATAAATCTAATAAAA
Organism: Marmota marmota marmota; assembly: GCF_001458135.2. Classification (NCBI taxonomy): domain Eukaryota; kingdom Metazoa; phylum Chordata; class Mammalia; order Rodentia; family Sciuridae; genus Marmota; species Marmota marmota. The sequence continues at coordinate 48,563,271 of NW_025999977.1, read as the reverse complement.
CAAATGTAGCACCTCCTCTGGCTGACCTTAGCCTTGGCTCTTTCCAAATCTTGTTCCTTAGTTGGGAATTGGTAATAATCATAATGATTTAAAAAACTTGGCACAAGAATGATTGGAAAAAAGAACCCTATACAAGCAGGAACTTTTTCCTCATTCCCAAGTGCATGTACTTTATGAATGCTTCTTTTCTAAAGAGTGCATAACTGATGAAACTAGTTTCTCAGTTACTCTGCCAAGGTATGATAAGGTATATGCATACAAGTGACGAAGTGGCCACAGATTTCAGAAATACCACTAGGTATGTGTGACTCATTGGGCGTGGAACATTGAGACAGATTGGGAGAGATTTTTTTTTTGCCACTCACCTAATTTCCAAAGGCTTAGAAGCAACTTTGTTCCTTGTGAAGAGGGTGGGCCCTTCCTTGTGTGTTTGGATTCTTGTTTTTTGGGAGCTCGGACCTCTGAGCGCATCCCCAACTTCGGAGCTGATCTCTGTGGGGACCAATTGAAACACCACTGTCTGAGGGTCTCACCACAGGGCAATTCCTGCCTCACAGTGTACCTGTGCCAAAATGTGACTTTGTCATGAGAATGTTTGGAAGCAATACATATAGTGGACCCTCAAAGTGTAACAGGCTAAGCTGTTTAGGAGTAGTTTAAGTATATTTTACTCAGGCAAAATAAAAACTAATTTTCATTATTGTTTTGTTTCTGTTTCCTCTGTATCTTAACAAGATTTGCTTACAATGCATATTATTTTTTGCACTTAGAATGTAAATTCCCCTTCCAACTCTTCTTTTTGTTTTTAATTGATAAAGAAATATTTTATATATTTATCTTATACAATGTAATGTTTTGAAACATGTACACATTGTGGAATGACTACCTTGAGCTAGTTAGATACACAGCACTTCAGTCCTTATCATTTTTTTATGGTGAGAACATTTAAAACCTCTATACGATCAGCTCCATTATTCTTACCAACAACCTACAATGGTACAGCAACGGCATTCTCTCAGGCTGTAACCAAAGACATCCTATTTCCCTGGGAACTGTCCACCACATTCCTGTAAGTGGCCTCCCTACAGTCAGGGACAGGGTCATCTTGTCTGAGTGTGACACCGAGCACAGCCTGGCTGAGCCCAGTCCCCTCCTGGACTTCAGGAATTGTGGCGAGAGATTTCAGTCCCAGGGTGGCCTGGTTCCAGGAACACAGAGAAGCTGTGAAGGCACTCTCCATGGGTTAGACCCCTCCCACCATCTCCAGGGGAGCCCATCAGCCAGAGAGAAGCAGGCCTGAGAGAGAGGCAGGTCCTCCTCAGCCTTCTCTTGCTCCTCATCCCACAGGATCGCTGCCCCTTTGTACTTAGCAGGCTTTGGCCTGCAACTGCAGCACCCCACAGTGATGCACAGAGGGTTCCTTCAGCTCCACTCACACCCCCACAGGGCCTCCCGATGCCTGGCACATGCTTCCCTGGGGTTGGGCAGAAATTTTCTTAAACTCATTTTCTCATAATGGATACAAAGTTAGCCAAAATGAACTTTAGCACCCAAACAGCTTCATTCTGATAAGGACAGGGAACCTTCAAGCTTTTGATAGAATATAATATGATGATAAAATCACTTCAGACTTTTGACAAAATTCAGTTTCTCCTGTGCAGTTTCAACCTCTGTGTGTGTGTGTGCGCGCGCGCGCGCCCAAAAGCGTGCGCATGCACATAGGCTCCTACGTGTTGTAAGGGGACCCTCATTTACTTGAAACACTGACCTGAGTACTTCCAGAAAGATCAACAGACTCAGACTCCGTTGTCAAAATCAAGTGTGTCAACCTGTTGTCACTGTTCAGTGTATCAGCCACTCGGGTATTTCTTTGGCCTGAGAATCAATATTTTGGAGACACTATCTCACTTAAAACCTGTTTAGTCCACCTGGGTTACTATAACAGAATACCATTAACTTGGTGGCTTATAAACAATAGAACTTTATTTCTCACAGTTTAGGCGGCTGGGACATTTGATGTGTGATTCATAGATGGCACCTGCAGTGCCCTCACATGGAAGATGGGGTAAGGGACCCTTCTGGGTCTCTATCAAAGGATAGGAATCCCATCCATGAAGGCTACAAGGGCTCTACCTTCATGATCCACACTTTCCAAGTCCACACCTATGAATATTCCCACACTGTGGATGAGGCTTCCACACATGAGTTCTGAGAAGGCTTGAACATTTGGTCTTACAGTGGGATTCTAGACACACACCAAAAGGTGTGCCTCGGATTTCATGAAATCCAGGGATGGAGTTACCTTCCAAGTGTGGCAAGATGAACCACATCCAGCAGCTCCTTCACTGCAATGAGATGGCACCCTGCCTTCCAAGAATATCCTCTAATTAATGTCTAGAAACACAAAATAATAAAGCCTGTAGATTCTTAAAATTTAAGGTTGAATGCTATCAAAATTATTTCTGGAGTAAAATCCAAAAGCCACATCTCCAACTGCATGACTTATGATTGTGTGATTATTAATTTAGTATGTCCCCTTCAGAGACTGCATGCCCCAGGAAGCAGAAGTGGTGTCCATATGGACTGTGAGAACTCCTGTCTCTCTTTCATGGTTCTTGGCTCAGAAATGCCACTCAAAAAACATCTGTCAAATGATGAATGCATTAATAAAATCAGATTTTTGTCCTTTGCCAATATAGTGTCCCCCAAACCCCCACTATTTTTCTGTGTCTTGACTGAAAATCACAGACACCTCCATGGCTCCATGACCTAACCAGCAGCAGGCTTTTCCCATCAGGAATGAGTCCAGTTGGGGCCTTCAATATTCCCAGGCACTGACAAAGACATTTAGGATGTTGCTCAAAGCACAGAGGAAACTGGTCAAGGCCTTGAGCCAAAATTCCTTGACCCTGGTATAAACCCCACACCTCCTGCAGACACGCCCAGGTGGAGCATTGCTTTCCTCCTGCTGTCTGTCCTTAGGATAAGCTGTAGCACTCAGCAAGGAAGTTCCCCAAATAAGTTCTTTGCTGGTCACCCTGGAGTTTAGTGCTTCTTTGTTTGAAACCCAACCATCCTCATCTTGGCACAGTTTGAAGCCATCCTTGTGCAAACTCCTCTGCTGCCACTTTGGGAAGACTCCAGCAGTGTATTTGATGAGAAAAAAATAGGGGGTTCCTATGAGGTACCAAAGAAACACACTTGGTCCATGTCTCAGAAGCCCACAAGGAACTGAGAAGACAGAACAAAGTGTGTGGACGTGGAATGATGGTGTTGGGCTGCAGGGTAGAGCAGGAGGCATGAATTCCACATTCCAGAAGCCACAGGGCAGACCCTTCGCTAGGGTCTAGACCCTTCGCTAAGCAAGGCTACTCCTTCTCACCAAAATCCACTCTCCAGACCTCACCCACACTATCTCCATCATTTCGTTCAACGGTCACAGCAACTTTAACAGGCAGGTGCTATTTTATCCACATTATTTAAACAGAAGAAGGGTTTAGAAGCCACTTGTCCTATCTATGGTGCTTGATTCTTTCCCCAAGAGAAACATAATTGGAGCTTGTTGATTGACGTTAGCTGCCATTGAAGCACAATACCTGGCCCCATGAACAATGCATTTGATCATCATGCTTGGAAAAGTACAAAAAGAAACTTCCCTTCATCTTCATCTCCTTGGTTACTCAGTGGCGTAGCTAATACAGAAAAACTGGATAAATGTTTGACGTTTTCTCTTTCCTTTCTCAAGGGGCTAATTCCACCAAAGTCTTTCCTAAGGAGAACTTAGACATCTTATGGTGGCAGTACTCTTTCTTTCCTTTGTCATCTCACTTTTCTGCCCTGGCCACGGTGTCATTTCAGCCACTTTTAGGCCATCCAAAGCATCTCTGCCAAATCCTCTCTCAAGCCCCACCTCTTTTCTATGGAATTCCTGCCTTGCTTTTATTGTAGGCCAGTATTAGAGTTTTGTTTACAGTGCTGGTGTTAGAGATATGGACCATACAGCATTTCCCACCTATTTTATTTTATTTTTTCAATTCTAAGACATTATAGCGACATAAATGTTAATAAAGTAAGGGTCTTTGGAAAAATGCAAAACAAAGTGAGGGTTATGTTGGTGATTCATTCACCTCATGTTGCACCAGTGGACAGAAAAACAGTGGACCCAGCCTATTCTCTCTATCCAGCATGTGTACAACGTAACAAAGAAACCATTGTCTCTTTGTAAAAGGAATCTAATTCATCATATTTAGTAGAATATATAAACATCGGAACTACCAGGGGTATTGTGCATGATTGAGCAAATGCACTGATGGGTGGATTGCCATCACTGACCTGCCTGAATTCTTTTCTGACACTTCTGTGAGGCCCACTATCCATCATCTATAGTCCTGGGTAGTGGCAGAGATGTCAGAGTAAATTTGACATAAGCCCAGTTCATAAATCCAGCTCTACTTTATCCTGTGATTCAAAATTGTCATTGTCATTTAAAGTCCCAGTATTTCTGTAAAATGAGATAATAACATATTTTTTGAATGATATTCTAAGGATTCAATGAGATAACAAACTTAGGAACAAGGCCAGGAGCTGCTTGAATAGCAGCTAAAAATATTTCTGTCTTCTTAGTTTGTAAAAAAAAAAAAGTACAAGTTCAGCAAGCAGGTAGAATGTTCATTTTTTCTAGATCTTGAAGGTCCAATGACTACAAAAATCACTCCCTTTTTCTAAAACAGATTCTAAAATCTCCCTTGAAGAAATCACTCACTGTTCTATAAGCATCTCCTGCAGATGGCAAACTTCCTACTTCCTGAAGAGAGGAGCTCTATCTTTGAGTCCTGAACTGATGGTGCCTGACATATGCTACATGCTCAATAAATAGCTTTGAACTGAACTGATCCAGCCTTCACGACAGCACCACTCATGCATCTCTAGTTACAGCATTAGGCTTACATAAAGCTGCTTCCCTCCCAATGGTGTGAGAACCCAGGGTACCCTGCGGGAGCATGCGCCATTTTGCATGAATACTCATGTTGGTACATTAACAATATCAATTGTTCTAAAAGTGTTTTGCAACTCTTACCTCCTCCTCCCTACTCTTCTCTGCATAACAAGAATGTCTCTCTGCTCGCCTTCCTTAATAATTCAGTGTTTAATTTGCCATAAGCAAACACAAGGCCACGAAAAATCTTGTTGTTCAGGTGTCTCATCTCCCCAAGATGATGATGAAATTTTGAACCAGTTTACCCTGGATTGGAGCCAGTTCAGGCTCAGGTTTGTCAGCTATCCAAGGCACTTATTAATAATGCCTTTTGTTTTTTACTCTCAAAATGCCCAAATTTGGCCATCCTAGATAAGAAAATCCTATGCCTCATTGGTAGCCCCAAGCACAAAATTTACCCTCAACAGATGTTTGTTGGTTGAAACAAGGATAGTGCCCTGCTGACTAGTCTAATAAGAGGCAGGTGTTCTCGTCTGCACATTTTCTCTCAGCTCTTCTATGAATGGAATATCTTCTCCAAAACCCTTCATTTTTGACATATCCTTAATAATGCTTCCCTTGTCCTTAAATAATTGATGGGTTTAAAAATATCAGTCAATAGAGACAGTGATACATGGAGTAGAGAAAAACAGTGAATATTTTGGCAGAACAAGTAAAAGCTGTGTTACTTACTATATAAACCTCACTAATGGGGCTTATCAGCCTTTTTGCAGTCAGAGTTTTCATTTCCTTTGCCACCAGAACTCATAAGTCTCTGCCACATGATTGGCCCAACTGCTTTATTAAAGACTGATACTGAGTTTCTCATGGGCATTGGTGCCATGGTCAATTTGTGCTACAAGAGATGAGGTGGATGAGGCTGTCTGTCTCTGAGAAAAATGCAGAGCAGACCACACAGAGGGGAGAGAGAGAGAGAGAGAGAGAGAGAGAGAGAGAGAGAGAGAGACACTCCTAATGCCCATTGTCCTGTTCTTACCACATCTAGGTGGTTTAGAGAGATACCTTTCTGCTCTCAATAAAGTATCAAGAAGAGACAATCAAGGCAGGAATTAATTGCAGGCAATTTCATTTTCACTACTAACATCAACCATTTGGGTAAAAATATGATACTGAAAGTAACAGATTATCATTTTCACCAACATAGCAAAATGCTTTCTCCTATAGACTAGTATTAGTGCTGCTCAATTGGGAGTGCTCCTCGCCAACCAGGGATGTTTGACAATACCTGGAGACATTTTTGAATGTCATAATTGGGAACGCGGAAAGAGCTGGTATTGACATCTAGTAGGCAGAGGATAGAAATGCTCCTAAACATCCTGTAATGCAGAACAGCCCCTACAACAAAGAATTACTCAGTGTAAAATGACAGTAGCACCACTGTTCAGAATCACGGTCCTTACTGATTGAAAATAGGGGTAGAGAGGGAACCACCTTCTTTAATAACCATTTACCAAAAAATAGGCGGCATAAAGTTTTTTCTAGATTCCAACCTTAAAAATAAATATGACATAGTTCTAGGAGAAATTACTGAACATTTCAATGTACTATTACAATACCATTGTAAAAGATGGAATGAGGCTATAAGGAAAAAGCCAAGGGAATTATGCTCAGGTGAAGAGGTCAGAACACTGAGGTGAGAGCTGTAGGCGCACTCTTAACCACCTCTCACCTTGGGAGTTGATTGAATATTGTGACTGCAGCTCAATAATATTTTATTGTCTACTACAAATCAGAGGTAGTAGATAATAAAATATAAGCTGGACCTCAAATGACAAGTGAGAATTTTGCATTCAGCAGGTGTGTAAGTGTGTGTGTTGGTGTATAAGTCTGTCTGTGTGTGCATGAGTGGGCCACCTGAAATACACACAGGAGGTAGACAAATGGTAGGAGATAATAAAAGGATTATAGATAGAGCCAGGTGCATATTTTGAACAAATAGGATTCTACTATACCCTGTATTTGGAAACTCTTTTTACTTAAATTATAACTTAGAAACTGTCTCTGTTTCTAATTTAGGTCTATCTCATTTTATGTGGGCACTGTGTGGATAACCATTTCCAGCTGGAATTGTCTATACTGTGTCTGTGCACAGTGTGATGGGGCAGGTGTGTGTGTGTGTATGCATGCGTGACCTCCCCTAGTGTGCTCTTTCATGGCATGCCACTCTTTTCATCTAAGAAAACCACCATATTTACACTTAGGTGCTGTATTTAGTTGGTGACTTATTTATTTATTGTCAGTCTGCCAAGGAAAACAGAGTGTCAGTGAGCTGTCATATTTGTTGTGTTCATTTATTCCTCTGCACTCAATAATTATAACATGACGTGCTGCGTTGTGTTAACATATTTGTGCTTGCAATTGAATATTTTACAGTAAATTTCTAAACATGGCAATAGTAAATTAAAGTATATTATTAATACTTAAATTGTTAAATATTGAGAAGATGCCTTTCACACGTTTTATGCTAAGTTAAAATTCCATAATAGACGGTGAGTGAGCCATGTTTCATTGGTTATGTCAACTTTTTATTCAGATGCTTTTTGGATTTTTCTGTTGAGCTATCTTCCTTTCTGCATTGCTTTATAAGAACTCTTTACATAGTATACACACATTAATATTTAGCTGGTTTTCTATGCTTGCAAGTAACTTCTATTTTTTAACCTTTCAGTCTGAAGTGATTTTTAACTTGACGACAAATATTTTTGTGAAAATCTTTAAATTCTAATGTTATTGTTTTTTTTCAATTTTTTCCATGATATTGAGTTTTATATCTTTAGATAGTATTTCACCACTATAAACTATTATCCTCTTTTATATATTTTTTCATATTTAGTTTTAACATCATTGATACAATATGTAAACATTCTTCCACTAATTTTAACTGTGAATTCGTCCTATACAAACAAGTCATATTTACACGTCTGTTTATGAACTCTTTATATGTTTTAGTGATCAAAATGCTACCAGTATCATAGGTATTTGGTATTTTGTGTATGTTAAGACAGACAACTCGGTGTCACTCCTATTTAAAAGTTCCAAGGCTATTCTTAGACTTTTTCCACAAAGTAAATTTTAAAAACAAATTATTAATTTCCAAAATATACTTATTTAAGAAGACATTGAATTAGAGATTCCTTTGGGGAGAATTAGTATGTTTATTTTTCAATGAAAAAAATGGATATGGGGATAAAATTAATATATTTATATTCTATTTTACTTACTTATGACATGGTTTTCCATTTATACAATCAAACTTTTCATAGGTATTGTTGAGTTTTTTTATTGCTATTAATATTGAGATTTTTCTATCTTTCAGAACATCTTGCTGATGGGTTTTACCATGGCATGTAAAATAGCTATAAACATTTCTAGGTTGGTCTAGCATTCAGTTACTTCATTATATAAAAGTTTTAATGATATAAGTTTATTAATCCATAGATCAATTTGGATCTAAATTGATCCAATTCTTAATTTATATGGTAGTATAAATTATTTTTAAACTTTAATTTGTGATTATTTAGTGCTAATATACGAAAATACAATTGGGTTTAATACATTCATTTTGTATACTAAAAATTGTTAAAACTACACATTAATTCTAGTAGATGGTTTATAGATTATCAAATCTTCTCATAATATAACATTTTATTTCTCTTTCCATTCAGGAGAAATTTATTTTTCTTGTCTTAATATACTAATTAGCATCTCCAGTACAATGTTAATAGGATTCTTTTAAATGAATAGTCTTCCCTTGTTCACAATCTTTTTATTTTATTTTTTTTTATTGGTTGTTCAAAACATTACACAGCTCATGACATATCATCTTCCATACATTTGATTCAAGTGGGTTATGAACTCCCATTTTTTACCCCAAATACGAGTTGCAGAATCACATCGGTTACACATCCACATTTTTACATAATACCATATTAATGACTGTTGTATTCTGCTACCTTTCCTATCCCCTACTATCCCCCCTCCCCTTCCCTCTCATCTTCCCTCTCTACCCCATNCAAACCTAAGTTAATCAAAAGGGATAAAGAAGGACACAATCTTTTTTTAAAATATATTTTTTAACATGGACACAAAGTCTTTATTTTATTTATTTTCTTTATTTTTATGTGGTGCTGAGGATCGAACTCAGTGCCTCACATGTGCAAGACAAGTGCTCTGCCACTGAGCTATAACCCCTGCCCCCTTGTTCACAATCTTATCAGATAATATTCAGACTTTCAACATTTAGCATGAAGTTAGATGTACTTTTTTAATAGATGTTCTATTTCTCAGCAAGTTCTTCCTCATTCCTAATTTATTGAAAATATTTAAAATAAAAGTATACTGAATTTGGACAACCATTTTTTTCTGCACATATTGCAAACACTGGATTTTATAATTTTGTTTGTGGACATAAAAAATTATATTGATTAATTTTCAATATTGAACCAATCTGACATTTCCAGGATAAAGTCTTTTTGGTCATACTATCTCTCTCTCTTTCTTTATATATAAATGAATATATACACACACATATGTGTTTATGTATATATATTAAATAATGAACACATAACATATATATATATATATTCAATATTCAATACATAATATCATATACTTATTTAATAAATATATGTTATATACATAAGTCTTTCTATTTTTTATTTTAAATACAAAATATTTTTAAATACTTTCTTTACCCGTGGGGCATATTGGCCTCCAGTTATTTTTCTGGTCTTTGGTATTGGTATCTGGGCAATTCTATTCACATGAAATGAGTTATGAAATACAACTCCTTTATTACTTTATGAAAACATTTGTGTGGAATTGGTATTGTGATCTCCCTTAAAGGATTCATAGAATTCATAGATGTGTAGACATCTAGGCAAGAGAATTTCTTTTAGAAAAGTTTTAAGTCATATACATGTCATATATTTTATGTAATATTTTAAACCATATATTTTACACATTTGTACATATATTTTAGGCCACATATAAATTGATTTAAGTCATATATAAATATCTGTTTATTTATCCCATCTAATTTTTCTTGGATTAGGATTTGAATTTGTTATTTCCAAAAAAGTTTTTAATAATTTTCTTTTTCATATTTTGATGTCTGTATATTTTAAAACATTTTATTTTTCTAAATTATGTTTTTTTGTTTTTTTTTTCCTAAATTTTGAAGAACTAAACCTTTAAAGTATCTAAGTTTAATAAATTTGGGGGAAATAGATCCTTTATTAAACATTTCAATTTTTAAAAAAATACAATTGAAGCACAATATTGATTTTTCCATCACTTTCATATCAATTTATAGCTTATATTTTCTTAAATATCTATTAATTTTATCCTCCTACATTGGTACAATAACATATAGAACATTCTAATGATTTTTACTCATTACTCTAATACACCCCTCTAAACTCTAAATGCACTGATACTGTCATTACAATACACTCAAAATATGCCAAAATTGTTATTTGTATTTTTTTCTCTTATCAGACTTGCCAATTTTAGTTATTTTGTTGGTCTTATGAGAGAACTGAATTTTATTTTGTTGAGAAAATCTACTGTGTTTTTTTTTTACCTTGTTTCTTTTATCCTTATTAATTCCTTCCTAACATTTTTGGTTTCTGTTGCTGATTTCATTTTCCTTCTGTTTTGGAAGTTTCCAATCTTTCTGGTAACTGACTTTCACATGTTTATTTAAGTATGTCTGATGCCTTTGAGTTTCACCTTGACCACAGCATGATTCCCTCAAGGAATCCTCTGTATGGAGGAGTCTCACTAAAAACATTTAACAAAGCACTAGACTGATCATTTAAATGATAGTATACATAAGTGTATTCATTTTCTGCTGGTCCAGTAGTGTTTCCAATCACCTGCATTTCCACTGCATGCCACATACGAACATGGATGCCAGGTGGTGATGATAATAATAAGGGTACCATGATGGACCACTACCCACAGAACTCTCCTACATGACTAGTCATCCTAGACCACCATATCTGATCTCTACTTCACTCCTGCAGCTTGCTATTGCAGATAGGAACACAGGCCTACAACCCTCTTGTATCCTAATTCAGTCTCCCTAATCTCTAATATCTTTATGACTTTATAGTCTAATTAGCTCTTCCATTCACTTTTTCTCTTAAATTTATAAAAATTATCAAGATATGCTGTAATAGTAAATGTTATTTGAAAACATGTTTGTGATGGCTGTATAGTATTCCACCATATGATCGTTCTTATGGAACAATTTTTATGTTGTTCAACTTTTTAAAAATTTTTATGGAGGTACATTTTTTGTGGAGGGTACCAGGAAATGAACTCAGGGATACTCAATGACAGAGCCACATCTTCAGTCCGATTTTGTATTTTATTTAGAGATAGGGTCTCGCTGAGTTTGTTAGTGCCTCTCTTTTGCTGAGACTGGCTTCAAACTTGCAATCTTCCTGCCTAAGCCTCGCAAGCTGCTGGGATCGCATGTATGCACCAATGCACCCAGCTGGAAGTATATTGTGTATGCATCTCGATTGAAACCCTGGAGTATTCTAAGGTAAAATTTACAAGCAAAACAATATGATATCTTAAGGTTCCCTTGGTATTGCTAAATACTTTCCCCAAAGGTTACACCAATTTACCGAAGCAATAGTTTAATACGTTATATCCTCTTATAGTCTTTTAAATCATTGATATCTTTTTTGTTTCTTCCTACTATTAAATGAGTAAAAATAATTTAGTTTCACCTGTCTTTGGATCCACAATAACTAATAATTTTGTAGTTTTCTATTTGTGATTTTTATGAACTTGTGCTTCTCCTTCTCTACATAATACTTTGTAAGTATTTGTAGATTTTAGTGATTTTCTTATTGGTTTATGAGAATGCTCACAAAGAAAATATATCATTGCATATTTTATATGTAATATAAATATTATTTATGGAAGGCTCTAAATTTGTATCTAGTCAAATATATCAGATTTGACTTTTGTGCTTTTTCGTATTTATATCCTTGTAAATTTCATGTTATTTGTATGATCAATTAACTGTCCCTATGTACATGTTATGACTTATAACTTTGCAAATATATATATTTCACAAATAAAGTATTTGAGGAGACATTTTATCACATTTTAAACAACTTATAATTGTTTAGGGTACATTATAAAGTTTGATGATTTCAGGAGAATGTTTTTCTACAAAATGAGATTGTTTACCATAATTTGTTGAATAATTTTCATACTACCCATAGGTATGTGATTTGATAATGAGTCAAAATAGGCCACATAGAAAGTAAAGTGTACATTAGTTATATTTCCATATATATAAAACTGAAAAACATAGATCTTTGGTTTTTCAACAGAGTCTCACAGTTACTTTATTATTTCAAGAATTCAACATTTCATGAAATTGAGAAGTTCTTTCTTCCCGAGGCCTGTTTTGGACACTCAGAGTTGGAAAACTAGGAGAAACTTGTGTGTTCTTTCTAATTCTGTACAAAATACCTCCTGAAATGATCATTTCAATAAATTCTCCATTCACCTCTTAAGACCTTGCATTTTATTGATTTTTGAATACCTAAGGCTAAAAATAATCATTTCAGCCATGCTGGATTATAAACTTGCTCTCCATGACTCAGCTCATGTAGATTAATAATTGGAGGCTTTTTCCTCTGTAGTAGAAGTAAGTAGCAATGAACCACCTGCATTTCTAAGGTCACCTCCCCCAAACTCTCTTTCATGCCACTTTCAGTCTCACAAAGTTGGAACACTGACTCTCATGAGTAAGTGACCACCCCCACCTGGGCCTCACTAGCACCTGGCTCTCTCACCAGGAGATTGAAATCATACCACTCAGTGATCAGAGCAACAGGGCCATTGTTGTAGGTACAAAATTTGTCAAGTTTGCTCAATGTGGAATATAAGGCACATGCAATTAAAATAAATTGTAACAGCATGGACACTAACGGTCACAACTAAGCTTCGGCCTATCCATTCTGTATTAAATTCTTTGTTTTCCTCTAATATAAACTGACATTCTGTGACTGAGAGGACCATATTTGGCTAAAACCATGCAATGTTAAAAAAAAAAAAACCGGATGAGTTTGGGTTATTTAAACATATCCTTTGTCTTTTAAATGTATTTTATAATATGCAGGGGCAGTAGTTCTGACTTAAATTGCACTGTACCATTTGTTTTCATACTTCTATATTGCTCTTTTGTAAAATGATAGGGAATATACACAAGTATGTTCCTGAGCCCCAAAGTTTTGCATAAACAATCTTGTAAGGTGAGTTCACATTCTGTGACTATAAAGGAAATTCTTCATGCACACAGGTGTCTATCACATGGTCTGATATCGGTGTTCTGTGTTTTCTAGAGATAGGATGAAAATCTGACCTTCTGTAAACAGATGATTTCAGATTCCACTCTCTGCTCTGCCATCGCTGTCAAAGTCTCATGCTGTTGCAATGTGCATAGCCATTGGTTTTTAATGTTATAGACTGAGGTTTTTTTAGCTGTTTCCCAAGGATTTTTCAGAGCAGCCTGCAACCTCAGTGATGCACTACCTAAAGTCATCAAATTCACAAGGACATTATTCTTCTTCACTATCTGGGAATGTTCTGTCTTAGGGAAGAGCCCTTGCCATCAAAGTGAGTGTACAACCCACATAATACCAAATGGCAATACTAGTGCTCTGGATCCCTGGCATTACAGGCATGCCCTAGGTAGAAAAGGTGGTCATAGGCTAATCCTGCTTCCAGCATGTTTAAAACGGAAGGAACAAAAGTATATTAGACTGGCTAGAATTAGGTAAGAGCTGATTCTTTCCACATATGCAGTGAGACCATATTTCTGGACCCTCATCCTGCCACTGTGTCTTCAAAGCTTATATCCTCATCTATAAATCCAGACTTTGACTTGGTATCTTGACATCAATTCTAGATTATGCCCTTTGCTGTTAGTGGAGTTCAGCCTTATCTGTACCAGACTCTGAACTCTGTGGTCGACTGATCTCCTTTTCCTACTTGCCAAGTATTATCTCTAGAATGATCCAAATAAAGTTCACCAGAATAAGATTTTCACCTCCAACTGAATCTATTAAGAATAATAAAATAGCTTAAGGATTGATTTAATCAATATTTGAAATTAGAATGAGCTGCTGGAGAGCTCAGTGCTGCCTTTGCTCTTCTCATTTCCATTAATCCAAAAGAAGATAAATCATATTAACTAAATTTGCGGTTCTATATTGCATGGCTTTATAAACTAAGGAGAAATGATCCAGAGAGGGGAATTGGAAATTGGTGGCCATGGTTAACAAAAACCACAAGACTCATCTCAGCAGAGGAGAGGAACCCCCTAAAAGAAGGCCTTGTGTTTGCTTTTTTTTTTTTTTTTTTTTTTGACACTTCAAGGAGAAATAATGGAAGCAGAGGAGGCCCAGCAAATAAACTGGGGGATTTACGACTCATGTAGACAGATCACACCATTGGAAAGCTGCAATCTGTAAGGAAGAAAAGCTGACCTGGTTCCAGCAAAATGCATGGAACCCTGCTTGGTCCTTTGCTGGCAAGTAGTTGAACTTAGAAAATAGCTCACGTGTGAATAATTCAGGCACCAGTTTTAGATATATTTTCCCTGTTCAGGGTCACTAGTCTGGGCCCTAGGAAACAGTTGGACACTTTGCTGGTTACTATCAGTGTGATTTGGGGCAAGGCATTCAAATCCTTTGAGCTACAAATGCCTTATTGATACAATGAGGATAATAATCATTTTTATTTCAGAGGGTTACTTGAGATTGAGGTGAGAAAATGCACACAGAAAACTCAACAAATGTGTTTGTTATCTCAAAGTGCTTGATGCATGTTAACAGTTTTAAGTTAGTATTTTTGAAATGATAAAATAAATGTATGAGAAATAAAAGCTGAGGTCCAGGCCAATTCCCAAACTGTTGTTTTAACCCACAGGAAGAAATGATGAGGCCATGTCCCAGGTAGGGATGATTAGAGGAACAGCTTAGAATAACAGCCTTCAGAAATCTGCAGTCTGGAGAAAAGTGCAAGGATAAGAAATCCATAGATTCCAGCAACAGAGGCACACACTCCGCAGAGTGAAATTCCGAGGGGGAAAGTATCGCTGAGTCTGCACTGCAGTTAGAAAGACCTGACAGAGGGGTTGATGCGTGAGGTGGTGCTGTAAAGATGAGTGAGTCTGAAGAATCCTGAAGACCAAGAACAATGTCTGTGAGACCAAAGGGCTGGAAACCCTGGGGTGGGAGATTCGATCTATTTGAAGTAGACAGAGGAAGAGGGAGGAATGGAGGCAAGACAGGGAGGGAAAGTGGAGCAAGATGGGTCTAGTTTGTGAATGCCTTGAAGGCATGCTGGGGTGTTCCCATCACTTGGAAGATGAAAGTGAGCTGGACGATTTTACACTGAGAAAGGGCCACAACCACGGAACAGGATGTCAAGAAACCTGCAGTGGCAGAGGTGACGTGGCTTTCCCCAGTCCAAAGTAGCCCTGAAGGAAGAAAACCTCCACAGCAGATAGTTTAAGGTTCAACCAAGTGGCACCTGCGGTTCACAGGGCTATTCTCTGAGGAGGCAGTCAGGGAGTACAAGCTACAGATCCCAGAGCTTCTGACGTTGGACGGACACTCGAGAGGATGTCCCGAAAGGAAGCCTCTTGCTGTAATCAGTCCCTGATTCCCTGGCCCATTGCACCATCTTGGATATGCCTGGACCGTGGGATCGAGGACCTCCACTGTAAGTCCCTGGGGAAGATGAAGGGATGTGGTGAGAGTCATGGATGCAGTACAGACACCACCAAAGCTTGCTCTCTCTCGACTGCCCTTTCAGGGGCTTTTCTTTGTGTCATTATTTTCTGTATCTTTAGAGGAGAAATATTTGGCTGATTTTAGTGCAGGCACTTTTCTGAATACCGTGAGCTCATTTTAGTACAGCTTTGAAGGATCAACAAGATAGATGTAAAAATAACTCCCTGGCTGTTTTATTCAAAGAATATTGGTAATTGATTGCTACAGTCATACTTGAGAGGCTTTGACTGTTCAATTCTCAAAGGAAGTTCAAGCAAGTATATGAATTAATTCGTTTCAGCCAACAGGTATTGAGGATTTGCAGCATCATTTAAAATCCAATGGAAAAACAAAATTCTCTGTTATTCTTTCCTGAGCTGCAAACTGCACTATCAATAAAAGACGACTAATTTTCCAACCTCACTGCATGTTGATTTCCCATCAGCTTACTAGCCCAGAACAATAAAAATTTTTCTTATCACCTAAACTCTAGGAGTTTATCTAATATTCTCTAGAACACAAGCTTACAACCTTATGAAGAGACATAAATTATTAAAACTAAACTCCAGCCATGTCTTAAACTACTCATTGGATGCATAATAGAGAGTTCCCATGATTATGGTACACAATGAATGAAGAGCCAATATGGATGACGTGATCTAGGGGATGCAAGTCAGCTTCCCTGGGGTGTCGAGTAAGCACTGCACCCTCTAGTGCCTCTGTTTACCCATCTGTAAAAATGACACAATGGTTGTCCCGGAATCACTTCAGATAATTTAGGACATATTTTTAATGTGCTCCTGAAAAAAATGTAATACACAATATAAAAGTCTGCTGGCGTTATCGGTATTGGAAATGTTGCAATTTAGACTGAATTTTACGCTGTCAGTTTAAAAGACTTGTTTTCAGCACTGGGTTCACTAATGCCTGACGCTTTCTAAAAATAACCAGCAATTTCAGTAAATTGTAAAAGGAGAACATTTGCACAGCTTCCTGTCAGTAAAGACCATTATGTGCTTGAAAGAAATACCATTTAGATATGACAAACATAAACCAGGAAATTCTCTATAACTAACATTGTTCAGCAGAGAGAACATTCCCATAGAAACTCACCGTGTCAACACGATCTCTCTGGGATGTAAAAAGACCTTTATGAGAACAAGGGAGAGTTCAGAAGACTCCCTGTAATTTTTAAATATTTTTTTTCAAGTATAAGTTATTAACTACCTTTTATTTGACAATAAGTGCTCTCTATATGGTAATGACTCCTCAGAGTACATCCCCAGTCCAGGTAGCTCTGTTGGGATTAAGTTTCGCTCATTTAAGAGCCAACTTTCTCAAGGTCATACATTTGTAAGTGGTGAGACAGGATTTGAATTCCAAAGTAAGTGTCTTTCCTTGACACCAGGAAAGATGGTCAAATTCAATATATTTAAAGAGGTCAAGCATTAAGTTCTAGTATCAAGTATAAAATGTCTCTGGCTTCATTCCCTCTCCATTCTCCTCTTCTTCCCCACACAGTTGTGATGGTGCTCAAATGGAGATATTTACATTTAAAGAAACAATGTGTATTGCAAAGTTTTAGGCAATATGAGCATCACCATGTTTCCACCAAACATTCTACAATCATGCCTGTGTTTCCTCATTTCCTCCTGCTGCGATGAAGCGGGAAGTCTCCTGCCACAGCCCAGTCATTGGCTTGTGCCTGCCCCAACCCCACTTTCTCCTATCCACACAAGGATTTTGCCCCTTTCCTATCTTCTTTCTCTCCACGTCATCAGTCTCTCATGTTCTCCTGGACCTTGCCCGTCAACAGACATTTTGCAGCATCTTTCATAAAAAAAATGAAGGTTCCTCTTGAATCCCACATCCTCTCCAGTTATCATCTGTCTCTCTCCCTTCCCCTCTAAATATGTATACTGAGTTGCTCACACATGTTCCTATAGTACCACATACGACAGTCTTTGATCTATTTTAACATGATTCTTTCCTGTCCTCTGAAGTCAGCAGAAATTATTCCCATTAAAGTCATCACTGACCCATTTTAAACGATTTAATTTGTTTAGAAGGGGCACCGGGGATTGAATCCAGGGGCGCCTTACCACTAAGCGACATCCCCAGTCCTTTTTATTTTGAGAAGGGTCACACTAAGTTGCAAGGCTGAACTTGAATTTGGAAATCTTCCTGTCTCAGCTTCCTGAATCACTGGGATTGCAGGCATGCACCAATGCACCCAACAACTTAATCTTATTCAGCATCCTCCATCTCCCATAGTAACCCTCCCCAAATCCCCTTCTCTGTTTCTGTAGCACCACACACCAGCTGGTTTACCCACACATCAAGACTCTGAGCTCACTGAGATGCAATCTCCATCTCCTACACAAGTATGTCCTCAGCTTCTAACATTCCTATCATTACCTTCCTTATAGAAGTTTTTATTTATTTGCCTTATTTGTTAGTTTGTTTTGAAATAAACTGTCTGGACCTCCAGTTTTTTTTGTTAATTTGCTTTGACTTTAATATCAATTTAGATGGAGAAGATACTCTATTCCCCCCAAAATATAGTTTTCTTTATTTCCAGCTTAACAACAATTTATTTATGATGTGTTAGTTTGGGAATTCATATACATATATGTGAAATAAATGGTAGATATGTATCATTCTATCTTTAACTTTTGTAATTTATCACTCAATAATGATGTTCGTACTAGCCTCACAGTGAGGCTACTTGCTCTAAGTCTTATTCTGCATCTGTCCTAGATGAAGTTGTCCCATCAATGTAAATGCATTAAAATGTATCCTCTGTATTGCACAGTTACACACTTTTTGTTTGTTTGTTTTGGTACCAGGGATTAAATCCGGGGGGGCACTTAACAACTGAGCCACATCCCTGGCCATTTTTTTTTTTTAATTCTGAAACAGTGTCTCTCTAAGTTGCTAAGACCAGATTTGAACTTGCAACTCTCCTGCCTCAGCTTTCTCCCAAGAATTATAGATGTGCGCCAGCACTCCCCCTTACTTCTGCAAGTTTTGACAAATGCGCAGTTGTATAGCCACCATCACAACCAAAAACATACGGTGCAGTTTCATCATCCCAAAGAATTGCTCTGAGCCCTGTGCGGTCAAGTCCTCTTCAGTCCCCAGCTCTGAGCATGTGCTTTTTGCATAGGGAGTTAGTCCTGCCTTTCCCAGAATGTCAAATAAATGGAGTCATGTCATATGCATTCTCTTGGGTCTGGCTTCTCAGCACAAGGTTTTAGGAATTTTTCATGTCGCGTTTATCAGCAGTTCATTTCTTTTTGGTGGTAAGTAGTATTCTATTATATAAATGTACTACTTTTTATTTATTCACTGTTTGTGGCAGGTAGGCTAATAATCTATTTTTAAAATATTTTTTAGTTGTAGATGGGCACAATACCTTTATTTATTTATCTTTATATGGTGCTGAGGATCTAACCCAGTGCCTCACCTGTGCTAGGTGAGTGCTCTACCACTGAGTCACAACCCCAGCCCCAATCATCTATTAATAGTCTCCATGTTCTAATCCCTGGAGGCTGTGAATACATGACTCTGCAATCAGAGAGTTGGTAGCACTGGAAAGATCTGTGGCCCTCCTGGTGGCTCCAATGTAAGAAGCTATATGGGGATCAGAATGAGGCTTCCAGGGTCTAAAGATGGTGCTCAGCTGACAAGCACCTCAGTCTTGAACGACATGAGCTGAGTATTCTCAAAACAATGCAGCCCAACGGATCCTTTGATTTTAGTCTTCTGAGTCCTCTACTAGACTTCTGTCCACCAGAAATATAAGATAATGAATCTGTGTAGTATTAAGCCACTAAGATTGTGGAAATCTGTTACAACAGCATTGAGAAACTGACATGCTAGTGGAAAGACACTGGGTTTTTTCCTAACTTGAGGTAATTAAAAAGAAAGCTACCATAACATATAAAGTACACATTTCTGAGTGAACTTGAGCTTTTATTTTCATTAAGTGGAATTGCTGAGTGTTGTATTCAATTTAATATTTAGTACGTATTTCATTTATTAGAAATTCTGAAACTGACCCCCAAAGTGACTTCATCATTTTGTAATTTCACAATTAATGTATAAGAGTTCCATTTATTCTAAATTCTCATCAGCACTTAGTATTAACAGGGACTTTTGTAAAAAAAAAATTTCAAAAACATTTCTTTTTTAGTTGTAAGTAGACACAATATCTTTATTTTTATGTGGTGCTGAGGATCTAACCCAGTGCCTCATACATGCTAGGTGAGTGCTCCACCTCTGAGCCACAACCCCAGCCATGACAGGGACAGTTTTGTACTTGTTTGTTTACTCCAGTTTAAGTATATGTCATAATCTCATTGTAGCTTTATTTACATTTCCATAATGATTAATTACTTTGATGTGGTGAAGTATCTGTTCAAATTTTTTGCCAAGTTTTAATTAGGTTATTTATTTTCTTATTATTGGATTTTGAACATTCATCTATTCTGGTGTATTCATTATTCTGTGCTGTGTAATTAACTCAGTGGTTTTAAACAACACACTTTTACGATCACATAGTTTGTGTTTCAAAAGTCTGGCCATGACATAATTGAGTCCTCTGTGAAGTGTCTTACAAGATTAATTTAAGATGTCACAGGCTGCATTCACTTCTTGGTCTCACCTTGAGCTCAGGATTCTCTTCCAAGCTTTCCAGGTTCTTGGTAGAATTCAGTCCCTTGCTGCTTTAGATAGGACTCAGGACACTCTTTTCTTGCTGAATATTGGCCAGAGGATGCTCTCAGCTCCCGGGGCCACCCCCACACAGGTCTCACAGCATGGCTCCTCATTTCTTCAAAGCCAGGAGAATCTGTCTTTGGTTTCTGTGATGGATTCTGAGTACAGGAGTTCCTACCAGTCACATTTCCCATAAAATGAAACCTAATCAAGGAAGTGACTAGCCTATCACTGTCAGGCTAGAAGGTCTGCCAATGTTCAGGGGAAAAGGATTATCTAGGGTTTATACACCAGGGCTCAAAAATTGTAGGAACAGCTGAAAGTCTGGATGCAAGGCCATTGTCAGCAAGGTGTTTTGCAAATATTTCCCTGCATTATTTCACTTTTGGCACCCTTAAAAACCCTCTTAAGAATAGAAATGGTTAAATTTGAAGGCTAATTTTTCTTTTACATGTTGTTTTTGGTCTTGCATCTAAGAAATATTTGCCTAACCCCAGAATACAAATATTTTCTCCATTTTTTTTCTTCTAGGAGCTTTACATTTTAGGTTTCACCTTTGACTATTAATTTTTCATTAATTTATATGGTATGTTACAAGAGTGTGAGCCTAGGATTTTGTGTTTTCCACATATTTATATAGATTGTTCCAAAGATGTTTGTTGGAGTATCATCTTTCTCTACCGAATTGCCCTTGTAACTTTTTCAAACATCAGTGTTTAATACCTATGGGGGTCTATTTATGGCTCCTAAATTCTTTTCCATTAAGCTACGTGCCCATCATTTCACCAGTGTCTGAACTACCTTATCTTATGTTAGGCATTAAAATTATTATTTTTTTTTAATTTTTTTTTATTGGTTGTTCAAAACATTATAAAGCTCTTGACATATCATATTTCATACATTAGATTCAAGTTGGTTATGAACTCCCAATTTTACCCCAAATACAGATTGCAGAATCACATCGGTTACACATCCACATTTTTACATAATGCCCTATTAGTAACTTTTGTATTCTGCTACCTTTCCTATCCTCTAGAAGGCTGGGCGCAGTGGCGCATACCTATAATCCCAGAGGCAGGAGGATCACAAGTTCAAAGCCAGCCTCAGCAACCATGAAGCACTAGGCAACTCAGTGAGACCCTGTCTCTAAATGAAATACAAAATAGGGCTGGGGATCTGGCTCAGTGGTCGAGTGCCCCTGAGTTCATCCCTAGTAACCCCCCCCAAAAAAAATAATTAGACAAAGAAGTCCTTCAAATGGATTCTCCTTCAAAATTTCTTTGGCTATTTATATTTTTATGAGGTCACATTTATTTTATAGGATAAAATCTATTTCCCTTACTAGGCATTTTAAATTTTAGAATTAGCTTATCAATTTCAACAAAATATTTTCCTGGGATTGTGTTGAATCTAGAGTTCAGTATGAGGAATATTAGCATATTAATAATATCAAGGCTTCCAACCTATGAACTTGTTACAGTTCCCCATTTATCCTTTAGTATCTTTTTTTAAAATATTTTTTTAGTTGTAGTTGGACACAATATCTTTATTTTATATATTTATTTTTTATGTTGTGCTGAGGATCAAACCCAGTGCCTCCCACATGCTAGGTGAGTGCTCTCCTGCTGAACCACAACCCCAATCCCTTTAGTATCTTTTTCTAAATTGCCGTAGTCACCAGCATAGAGTCTGAATATATATTTTGTATATTTTAATACAAATATTTCATGTTTATTGGTGCTACTACAAATGCTATTTTTTGAATTCAAAGTCCAATTGTTCACTGTTAGTGTATAGAAATACTGTTAACATTTACACATTGACTTTGTGTCCTGACACACACCATTTTTTAGTTCTAGCAAAATTTTTAAGATTCGTTGAGATTTTTCTACCTAAATGGTCACAGAATTTGCAAATCCACACAGTTTTATTGCTTACTTTGCAATCTGTATGATTTTATGTCTTTTGTTTAATAAAAGAAGAGAATATGGAAACTTGCCTTATCCAAATTTTGGAGAGAAAAAGTTCACTCTTTCACATTAATATATTGTTAGCTGTAAGTACATGGCAGTTTTTTATTATTATTATTGGACTAGGAAAAGTTCCCTCTATTCCTAGATTGTTGGAGAGATTGGACTATTAATGGATGTTGACTCATATCAAATACTCTTTGTGCATCTGTTAAGAGGATTATAAGGGTTTGTTATTATTCTGTTGATGTGATGAATTACACTGATTGATTTCTGAATAATGAACTAGCTTGGCATTCCTGGTATAAACCTGTTTGACTAGAATATATATCTTTTTTAATAATTACACTCTTTGGCTAAAATCCTAAAATGTTTGCCCCTAGTTTCATAAGGCTTATTTTTCTCTCATTTCTTTTAATTTAATATTGTTATATGTTTTGAATTTAGATTGATCTCAACCTCATAAAAATAAATTTGGAAGAGTTCATTCTTCTACCTGGAAAAAAATGTATAGATTTGGTATTTTTTCTTCATTAAATGTCTGATACAATTTGCCAGTAAAACCATCTAAACCTGGAATTTCTTTCCTTGGAAATGCTGCTTTTTATCATTCTTTTAACTGAACATTTATTTATGTAAAAGCTACAGAACAATTTGGTTTGTTTATTTTCTGAGTGAGCTTTGGGGTTTGGGCTTTAGAGGAATTTTACTTTGTCTAACATACAGGCCTGAAATTATTCATAGCATACCTTTGCTTTCCAATTAACATCTGTAGGTTCCCTAGTGATGTCTTATCTTTTATTTCTGATGTTGATAATGACTGTCTTTTTTTTTTAGGAATTTTTTTTTTTTAGTCTGATAGCTATGGATTCATCACTATTTAGTGACATTTTATAAGAATCAATTTTCAGTTTTGTCGACTCTCTTGTTTCCCTGTCTTCATTGCACTGAATTTTGCTCTCAGTGTTTTCTTTTTCCTTGTAGTGAGTTCAATTTTCTTGTATTTTCCTTTTTCCCCTTACATTATGGTTTAGATCTGAAATGTCTCCCCAAATCTTACTTGTTAACCTAGTGCTGCCTCTAGGTTCAGAAGTGGGGCTTTTGTCCAATGATTAGTTCAAAAGGGCTCTGGTTCATCAATGGGTTAATCCATTGGTGGATTAATCACTGATAGCTGAATGGACTATGGGGAGGAAGGGTATACTTGGAGGAAGTAAGTCACTAGGGGTGTGATCCTGAAGGTTTTTATCTTCTCCCCAGCAGCTTCCTCTCTTCTCTTCTCTCTGTTTCCCAGCTGCTCTGAGCTAAGCAGTTTACCTGTGCACACCCCTTCAACCATGTCATTCTGCATATCCCAGGACCAAGAACTTAAGCTGGTAGACCATGGACTGAGAAGTCTGAAACTGTGAGCCAAAATAAGCTTTTTCTCCTATAAGTGGTCTTGTCAAGTATTTTGGTCTCAATGACAAAATGTTGACTGGCACACTATTTACATGGATGGACACAATACCTTTATTTTGTTTATTTAGTTTTTTTTTTTTTTTTTATGTGGTGCTGGGGATAGAACCCAGTGTGTCATGCATGCTAAGCAAGCACTCTACCCCTGAGCCACAACCCCAGCCCTCTACTTCCTTTTTTGAATGTTGTTGCCTTTCCTTAGATTTCAGGTTAGTTGCTCGCTTTACAGCTTCACTTTCTGAAATAGATAAGAATTAAGATTTTCAAGCTATGGATTATTTTATAATTTTTTAAATATTTAAAATATTATATTTTTAAAACCTGGATTTTCCTGTCATGACAGTGGGACCAATATTCTTTCCAAACTTCTATATCCTAAATGGAAGCTAGAAATCCACAATTTTTTTTTAACACAATGGAAACAATTTTTATAACACACTAAACAAGCCAATCTAGAAATCAATGAGAACCCTAGTTATGACAGATGAATCAGTGATAATGTTTCCAGGAAGTGTCCTATGCTCAAGATAATTAAAGAATCTCAAGGAAGAGTCAGAATCCATTCCTGTTCTTAAAGAGCTTGCTCTGTTGGGAAAGGATAGAACCATAGGAGAAATGTACAAAGAGCCAGTGCCCAACCTCTTTTCTAAACTCCCCTATTTCAGCTTCAACAATAGGAACAGGCTGTTCTGAAAGACTGTGGCTTGGGACATGACCTCATGGGATGTCACCCAGCCACCTCTGAGGAGCATTTGAGTTTGTGGGGAACCTTAAACCACCATCCAACTGCAGGTGTCTTCTTTTAACAGACCACTGTAAAAAGAGCATACTAACAAAACCTTAGGCAACAGATTGATAGAAGTTAGAATTCAATCTGGCTCAAAAATAGTGTTGAAAATAAACTATCTGATTCTCATTGGTCTTTGATGATGGTTGGAATACCCATTGAGTGATTAATTTCTATTTCTGTTGCTTATGCCAAGGTGGGGAGAAGGATTAAAACTGGAGATGCAAGTAGATAGGAACAAGAGGACTATCAGGAGCACAAGAGCCCAAGGAATGGTTAGCATTCAAATACATATGGAAGCAAATAGTTTTAAAATTCTCTGCAAAACCAGTTTAATCTTGGGTTATAGCATAATATGCTGTAAGGACAAACTTGGCTTTTGAAGCAGAGTACAGAAGAGAATAGGGTGAACCAGATGTTCAGATAAATTGCTGAGGCCCCACAGCAGTTTTACTTAATGCCACTCTATCATCGGCTTTAGTACAATTTAAGATCGAAAGCACAGTCAGACTGACAAACACATTTGCTCAAGACCTTCTCCATTATAATTCCATTAATATCTCTGGGCCCAGAGCCAGACAGAAACATCTGTGAGGGATTATGATTTTGCAGAGATAAATGTGCAGATGTTCAAGATTATTTTTAAAGAAAATTTATCTCTAAAATGTCATGATAACTAAAATGAAAAAATGATAAAATATGATCAGGAATGATATAGAAGTGTTCGGGGAAAAGTGATTTTTAAATATTTAAATTGAATAAAACCAATATATTTACATGATCAAAAATTTGTTAAACAAGGGTAAAAGAAAATTTAAAATTTTTAACCTCAATTTCTTGCCCCCCCCAAGTTTCACTTCCCATTTAGTTTCCCTTACAATAGTTTGTTTTTGTCTTTCAATAATTGTTAGTGGTTTTTCTCACTATTTTAATATATAAACTAATGGCTCCATTTCTTTAGCTATTAACATTATTCAAATACTGTGCCCTTATTTAAATTTTAAAATATTTGGATGATTTAATTGTACTTCTTCTCCATTCAGTTTCTTATTTGTGTTCATTTAAATCTCCCAGTTATGATTTCAATGTACCACCTGTACTTCCTCTAGCTCAGGTCCACTATTAGATCACATTCCGTGCCTCAGCACTATATAAAATGAGAACAGAGTGCCTCTGAGTCCTTCTCCTACACCAGCCTCACTCATTGTAGCCCCAACACTATTTCACAGTCTTCAATTTATTACATTTAAATTCTGCTTTATAACTATGATTAAGACATCCAAGCATTGTGTCTAGGAGGATAATAAATCCGAAAACCCAGTGAGACAATGCATCACAATCAAGTGGGATTTATCCCAGGAACAAGAAGGACTTGGTTTTCATTTTAAAAGGAGAGTAAATACAAATCATCCTATTTATAGAACAAAGTGTACGTTTTAATAGACGCAGAACTATCATTTGACAATTTTTACCATTCACACAGGATTAGAAAACAAACTCTCAGCAGGCACAGTGGTGATTTCCAGCTGCTCTGGAGGCTGGGGCAGGAAGATCACAAGTTCAAAGTCAGCCTCAGCAACTTAGCAAGGCCCTCAGCAACTCAGCAAGACTCTGTTTCAAAATAAAATATAAAAAAGGGCCAGGAATGTGGCTCAGTAGTTAAGAGCCCCTTGGTTCAATCCCTGGAATAAAAAGAAAAGAAACTTTCAGCAAAATAATCAGAGAAGAGATCATTGTGACTCAAATTACGGACATACATAAAGAAACCTGCAGCTGTAAACTGTGCAGTAGTGAGACACTGACCTCCCTCTCGTGCTCAGAAGCAAGACAAGAAGGTCTGCAACTCCTGCCACAGCAAACTGATGTGCTAGTCTGTGTTCTAAGCATAGAAAAATAGAAATATAAACATTGGAAGGAAAGAAGTAAACTGTCTTTATTCACAGAAACATGGTTGTTTACAAAGAAATATACAAGAATGTTTTAGCACTGATAAGTAAATTTAGAAAGATCAAAGGATAGGGAAAATGATTAAAAACTAAACTGTATTTCCATATTCAAGCACCAAACAAAGAAGAAATCATTCCAAAAGATTGCAATAGCATTAAAAACATTAAATTTCTTGGAATTACAAAGATTTCCAAAACCTCTAAATTGAAACTATAAAATATTGCTGAAAGAAATGAAAGAATACATACATACATTGAGGGATATACCATTTTCATGGGTTAGAAAACATTTTGTTATGGATTCAGCACAATTCTAGCCAAAACCTCAGCTGCCCTTTTTATACAAATGGCCTATTCTAAAATTTATTTGGAAATGGAAAGTATTTACACTATTTATACTACGTAAAACAATATTTAAAAGGAAGACTGAATGGGAGGATTCACACTCTTTTATTTTGAAATTGACTGTGACTGTGAAGTTAGAGTGTCAAGACAATATGATTGAGCTAAATGGATAGAAACATAGATCAAGGTAACAGAATAAAGGGTACAGAGAGACCCTTCTTCTATGATGAAGTCATTTTGGATAAAAATGCCAGGGCAATTCAATTGGAAAATGTTAGTGTTTTCAAAACTCCTACTAGAATGACTTGGCAAACCCTGGGGGAAAAGTTTATCTTTTCCCTAACACTGTTTACAACAATTCACCTTAGGTCCAAATGTAAGAGCAATCACTTCTAGAAGAATATCTAGAAGGAGAGTTTCCCAACTTTGAAGTGGGCAAACACTATACATAAAGCTAGACAAAAAGATAAATAATAAATTGGACATCATTAAAATTTGTAACTTCTCCATAACAAGGTTGCTGTGATAATCAAATGCTATCATGGGTATGTCAATAGTATTATCATAAAGAATGAAAATACTATATAAACAATATAAATACTAAATACATTTATTTACTTTCAATGAATAGTCTTTATCAGCTTGCATTCTGAGCTATTCAATCCAAGAAACATGTTTTAGTATCAACTATGTCCAACCACCAAACGAGGCTCTAGGAATAATTAACCAGGTCATACTCTATGACCAGTACAAGGAATTGGCTGCTTGCCTAACAGCTTAAATTTGCTACTTACTGAATATGAGAAGAGCTGTCCTGGGGATAAGCAGAGAATATAAGGACATTATAGTCATTTCATTCACTTAAAGCTTTTTTAAACCTGTTCTAGGACCCAGAATGAGACAACCTAAGTGAACACCTAAAAGCTGAGGAGAAATCATCCAGGTGGAAAAATGAAGCATGGTGTTTGGGAGATGAAGGAGCAGAGGCAGGTTGAAGTAAAGAAATATTTCATGCAGATTTTTTTTTAATGCAATGATCCTGGGGAAAGAGAAAGATGGAGATTTGATGGAGACCCAATTGTGCTCAGGATAACACAGGGACAGTGTGGGTGTGATAAAGAAAGAGATGAGAAATTAGGCTGGGTGTGAAGGCTGGAGTTGCTTTTTGAATATTATATTTAGGAGATTAGATTTCACCATGAGGTCAGTGAGAAGATAGGGTTGTTGGTTTGTTTGCTTTCAAGCAGGGAATCACGGGACCCACTGGACATGGCTAGGTGCCCTGTGTAGGGCAGGCTGTGCATACTGGCAGGGCTGTGGGACACTAAAGCTGGAGTCAGAGGCACCTGTAAAGAAAAGGACAAGTGCAGATCATAGGCAATCATGCCAGAACGGAGTAGCAGCAGGTCTGGAGGGCACTGAGCACAGGAAGTATGAGGGAGACTTGAGGGAACTTCACTTCTGCATGTGAAGAACAGGAGAGGGTAAAGAGTTGGGGACATCCCCATTATGCTGGGTGTTAAAACTTGGAAAAGACCTTAATCCTGTGTTGCAGGATTATCAAAATTAAGTGGGAAAGCTTGTCCACAAATTTGACAAAAGGTCATTCTTGGTGGATAAGGAAAAGATCTTCAGTTTAAATTTTAGAGTTCGAAGAGTGAAAAGGAGGAGAAAAAAATCATACAATCATACTCATTTTAGACCGTTTCTGTTTTTAAAATTTTAGACCTTTCTTTCTTTTTCTTTTTATTTATTTATTTATTTATTTATTGTGATGTGGGTGAGAGATGGTCTCACTATGTTGCCCAGACTGGACTCAAACTCCTGAGCTCAATGGATCCTTCTGCCTCAACCTCCCAAGTAGCTACATGGGCAAGTGCCACCTGACTTTAGTTTTGAATGCATTTTTATAAATTTAACTTGAAGAGAAAGGAAAAGACTATATGTAAGGGAAATGAGGGGTTAAGAGTAGAGGTTATTTATTTACATTTATAGTAGGAAATTTAGAACTACATTGCATAAAAGGTTTCCAGGTTAGCTAGAAGTATATTAGTTTTCTGGGAGTCTCTGAGATCTTAGTCTACGTTGGTGGTGACCTTGAGTCTATGAAGCACTGAACTTCAGAGCTCTAAAGTTTGGTTTAGCAATGTTCAGGAATGTAAGTTAAGGAGCACAGAAGTTGGTCCACTGGATCACTTCATGTTAATAATTTTTCAAGCGAATGTGACAAAGCATAATGAGGAAAGCTGATGTTATTGGAGTGAAAGGTCATGGTGTATACTCTGCACATAGAAAGGAACACGAACAGGGAAGCTGAGAGGCAACAAGCCAGTGTGGGAGTTTGTAGCCCACACATCTTGATAAGGGTAGAGAATTTAGCTACTCAGCAAGTCATTGAAAGGCACTTGCAAGGGCAGGACGGGTTCTAGTTAGAGAGCAGCAGGTTGAAATACAAGATCTGAGAAGTTGAATAATGAATGCTAGGTGTGGCAAAGTCCAGAAGTGTGTAAATGAAGCAGGTGGACATAAAGTCTGACCAAACCAATAAGGCGAAGGTTTGCAATGGCCATCAGAGAAGACATGGAAAGACTCAGAATCATGGCTTGAATGAAGTGGTGAGGAGAGTCAAACATGGGGAGATGAATAGAAGTGAAGAAGGAACAGAGGAATGGCACACAGAGGTGACTGCAGGCAGATGGAACAGCAAGGCAAGGTCACGGGCACCCAGAGGAACATGGCAGGTCTTAGAACTATGAGTGCAAGCGTACCTGGGGGAACAGGGCAGAGGAAGAGACAGCCTGGGAGAGAAGGAGACTGCAGAGACGGGGACTTCCACTGTATCACAGAGGAACTTGTGAAACTATATTTCTCAACAGTAAGTAAACAAATAGCTAGATGTTCACAAGCATGTGTCCAGCCTTTGTGATTTATGTAGCAGGTTGTATACCAGCAGGGAAGTGAAATGGTACTGTTATCATATCTGATTTGAAAAAGTTGTTCTTCATCTTCAGAAAACTTCTAGAATGAGAGACTTGATGAAGAGGTGACTTTAAAATGAATAAAGATATTTGCAGCAAGGGGAAAAAAAACGAGAAGACTGCCGGAGGAGACAGAGTTGGTCCATAATTAATATGAACATCAATCTTTTTGAAACGTTAGGAGGAAAGCCTATTCTTGCTGAAATAATTTGATTCACTGCCTCTTAAAATAGCACAGGAGGGAAGAGAAAGGGGCATTGGCAAGAAGAGGAGTGTGAAAACAAGAGTGCCTGCTGTCTTCCCATGTTTCCTTTGGTGCACAAAGTCCTAGGAGGGGAGATCCTGTCTATGTTACATATAGGGTCAGTCTGCTCCTGGCCCCATCCCCTGGGAGAAGCTGTCACTCGTTGTTATGGTTTAGATATGAAGTGTCTCCCAAAAGCTCATGTGCAAGACAATACAAGAAAGTTAGAGGTACAATGGTCAGGTGATGAGAGCCTTAGCCTAATCAGTGCGTTGATCCTCTGATAAGAATTAACGGTAACGGGGTGGTAAACGTAGGTAGGTGGGGAGTGGCTGGAGGACCTGGGTCACTGGGGGCATTCCTTTGGCTTATGTTTGTCCCTGGTGAGCGAGAGCTTTCTGTTTCCTGGTTGTCATGTCCTGAGCTGTTCTCCTCCTCTACACCCTGAGTAGCAGAACTGGCCACCATCTATATACTGAGACCTCTGAAACCATGAACACCCAGTAAACTTTTCCTCCTCTGAGTTGTTCTTTTCAGATCTTTTGGTAACAGTTGCCAAAAAGGTGACTAAAACACTGGTTCAAGCAGTAACGATAGCTCTGGGAAACAGGTGTTCCTTGGTCGATGTTTATTGCAAATGAAGTTCTGTTCCACTGGTATTTTAACCCAAAGAACCATCTTCATGATGCAATCTAGCAACATTCCAGACAAATGGTGACAATATGTATCACATAACATCAATTTGGCATATTGCACAATATAGCATTATAATTATCTTTTATTGAAAGGCTTTGGGATAGGAATATGCTATATATGTATCATTCCTGCCCATCCTTATACCAGCCCTATGAGGTAGACATACCTCGGATTTTGGAGAGAGGGAAATAGAAACCCAAAGAGGGTGTCAATATTTTAGAGGTAAGTGGGATCTTTGTGGCTGTGCATCCTGTGATCTTGTCACATGTCACACTATCTTCTGAGCATCAGCATCTCTAGTCAATGGCACTTCCTTAGAGAGTGTCTACAGATGACATGACAAATTACACCCTGTTGCAGCTCACAGCTATGCTCTTTCCACCTCAGTGGCTCTGTGATCAGAGATCAAACTTGAGACCCCAGGCTAGTACAATAAATCCATGCCATCCTTTACAACCATACCTGAAAGCTAAGCTCTGTCAGGAAGTGACTCAAGGCAAAGTGGTGATTTTTGCCCTTCCCAATACTGGAGAAAGACAATATGCCTGGTGATTCTCTTCATTCATTCATTCATTCATGCATTCATTCATTCAACATGCATTTAGCAAGCACCATCTATGGGCTCTACTATGATGGACATCCAAAATATACAGATCATTAAAAAGGTGTCTGGGCCCTCAGTGTGTTCACAGGTGAGGGAAGGCAAAGCCAGCCATGAGGATATACTAGTGCAAAGCAGTGTGGCAGAGCAAGGATATTGTCATGCAAACTCTAAGGAAGTGTGCAGAGTGAGAGAAACAGAGAGGAGCAAGTGTGTCATAGTTGGGCCGATGGGTCTGGCGGAACACCCCTGTTCTCACATTCACTGACTGCTCACTGTTTCGGCAGAAGCGATGTACATCAGCTCTATGCAGGCCTCAGTCAGGTTGGTCCAGGAGCAAAGGAAAGATCAAAGACTCACCTTCCAAAATCATCTAATTTTATATTAAAAGTTTTTCTATTGAAATTCTAGCTATACTAAAATAAGAACAGAATATACTTGTTATTGCTGATTTCTCAAACTCAGTCCTCTCTTTCCAGATTTCTGAAGATATCTTTATTTTGAATACAAAAATTAGGAGTTGTACTCCCTGCACACAACAGAAGTTCTGGAAAATATAGGTAAGGTATTCTGTTTCCTTTTTTCTTTATAAAAATATAGTCTGGCAGCAAGCTCTGGTGAGATTGTTTTGGATGCTCACAAAATTCCCTGGGTTCTCTTTCTGTCCTTACAGAGTATGTTAAGAGAACTACTGATGTTCCAGATGGAACTTGTGTGGCCTAGGCAGCAAAAAGAGACAAGCAAAGAAAAAGTGACTGCCCCAGGGGTGGGCAGCAGAAAGAGGGCTGCACCAGCCCCGTCTGACTCCTTGTAAAGCAGCTTCTGTGGAAGACCACACAATAGTTTCTATTTATGTTTCAAAGACAACTAGTGTGTCATAAACTCATCTAAATGGACTCCCACCTGTGAGGTTCTAGAATAAAAAAACAATTGAAGAACCAGTACCGCAGGTGCAAATATTACTCTCATACAATCACCAACATTTATTTTTAGAAAATTGCATTGCTTTGGTGTTTTAGGGAAACATTTATAAATCACTATGTTAATAAATTCTAATATAACAGGAAGAAAAACAGCTAGTGTGTTCAGCTCCACTAACACTAACACAGATATGTTTATGGCTCCAAAACCAAAAAGACCTGCAGACAGACAGGAAGGAAATTAAGGTATTGCTGATTCATTTGTACCAACTGATTCAATTTATGAATTTACATTCATTATATTATTCTGCTTAATAACTTTATGTTGACATGTATAAGCACTGGTTCCTAAACTATGTATCTTTCTCTTAAGAAAAATGCAAAGGGTGGAAAGGAAAGAGGCTTATATTTTTGTGCTTTGATTCACTAAGCATTAGAGAAAGAAAGAAAATACAGCATGAAGCAAAAATGTAATCTGATTTGAAGTTGGTATTCTCTGCCTAGCAATTCCAACTAGCAAAGCAATCTACTGACTCAAAATAGTACCCTTCTTAAAGAGGAAACTGGAATTTGTGTACATGTGGGTATTTATGTATGTATTATGTATCTACATATGTATCTATATATGTATATATATGTATAGTATATACATTTAAAATATAGGCATATGTTATGCACAGGTGTCTTGAACATCTCATTTAACATCTCAAACATGTATTTCCTTCTAAAATAGGTGCTTGTATTTTAGGTGGCTTTATTTGTTTGCTTTACTTTTGCTAAAGAACACTACCCACTCCTTGAGGCAAATCCTTCCATCAGGAGGAGACTGCTCAGTATTTTATGTAGGGGAAACCTCGAAATGTTTATCATCACAGGAATGAATTAGTTCATCAAACTATTTCCATTGAAAATATTTGATCAACTTAGTCTCATACAATCATTTTAATCTCAGTCATTCTAATATTTGAATTTAGTAATTGCTGAGTCTACTATATTTTACAAAAGTACCATTGAACATATTATAGCAAATTAAATATTTTTCTAATTGAATAGCTATTTTGTCAATTTGTATCTATTTATCAGCTATAATACATGATAAGACATTAACTTATATATGTTATATAAAACTGACCACAGAGGTCCCCAAGCTTCAGCGGGAGCACACATTTGTATTCTCAATGCTTGCAACAGTTGGTGGGCAATTATAATCTCATGTAGTAAGTTTTGCAACAGAAGCAAATGATCTGAACCTTGATTTTCTGAAATATAATTTGAGTAGGGAAGGTTGAGGGG
Source organism: Marmota marmota marmota (assembly GCF_001458135.2). Taxonomy (NCBI): domain Eukaryota; kingdom Metazoa; phylum Chordata; class Mammalia; order Rodentia; family Sciuridae; genus Marmota; species Marmota marmota. The sequence goes on along the minus strand of NW_025999977.1, from coordinate 48,529,501 downwards.
AAATATTTAGACATGGCCAAACTCAACATCTTGGTTCCACAAAAGTGAGTAAACACACACACACATACACACACACACACACACTTTCACTTGGGCCTGCTACTCTAACACAACTGAAGTGGATGATGATGATTATTTTTCCTAAACTAATTACTTTTTGGAGTTCCTTAGTGGAATAGGTATGAGAGTTACACTCAGTCTTTTAAAAGGGCTTTGGATTCTTCTCAGCTCTTCAAAAAATATGTTTACACAATTGTTTTGAATAAATATTAAATCAATGTACTATGCTAGTTTCTAAGAGATGAAAACTAAAAATCATTTAAGTGCAAATATTTTATTCTTCTGACTTTGGAAGAGTAACCAGGTCTTTTTTAAAGCTGATATGCAGCATGGAGTATGTGTGAGTGAGCATATGTACCTGAACATGCATACCTGTGGTAGGGGTTGTGGGGAGGAGGAGGTTTATATTTCCTGTTATTTTTTTTTAAATCCCTTTAAAAATGTGGTATACTTGCAGAAGCTACTGATGTTTCTTGCACCTCTCATTTTAAAAGAATGTAGAGCTCCTGCTTCCTGAAAAAGAAAAAGTTCTAGGAATGCTTTCTAACATCTTTGAAGATGCTTCAATCTGGCCACTGGATTAGTTTTTATTTGAGGGAGGCAGTACCTGCTGTGGACACCTACAAGGCTGGACAGATGGAGAGGAGCAGACCTAGACTGGGTGATTTGGACATGGTGCCTCGCTGTTAAAATGAGCCCTTCACACTTCTGTGATCAGGGTACTGTGAGAATGCAAAGTCAGTATATGTGAAGTGCCCACCCCAGTGAGTGTCCTGAAAGTACAAGCAACCACTATCATTTAGTCATTGAAAAACACCTTGTTAGTTATCCCTCTTTCATTAATTGACTTTGTTTAATTAAAATCAACTGAAGTATAAGAAAAGAAGCGAACTTCTATTATGAAAAAGAAATGACCATTGCAACAGGCCCCATCCATTTCCACAATGTTATTTACAAATATTCCTTAAAATTTCAAGTAATTTTTTTTCTTGCCCAGGGTGTAATTCAGAAAGTAATGAATATTAAATAGATATAACTGACAAAATATTAGCTGGATAAGTTATGTCTAAATAAGTTGGACAAATATTTTCAAAATATTCCTTTTATTCCTTGATAAAGAAATATTTTGAGTTTCTCTAATTGAAACATTTTGAAAAGTATGTTTCCTGTCAAGCTGTCTAAAACATATCTTTTTCTTTCTACTATCTCTTTGCAGTGGAAAAAAGAGAGAACATTCATGAATAGAACTAATGAGACTAAAGTACAAGAATTTGTAAAAGTGTGAATTCCACTTGGAAGTTATAAAAGAAGACTTGTATAAATGAATAAATATACCATGGTTCTAAAAGAAAGATAAATATCATAAAGGTATCAGTTCTCCATAGTTAATATTATTATCAAGTCAAAATGCCAATAGTATTTTTCTTATTAGTCACCTAAAAAGTTGTAAAATCCATCTAAAATAAATATTTTTAAAAAATGAGAAGCAACTCATCCTAAAATACGTTAGTGTGTAGTACAAAGTTGAAATGTTTTCAATAGAGGAGTAGTTCATAGATCTTGGTGGAAGAGGGTGATATTCTAACAATAGATCATTTCCTTGACTAAAACTTTCTATGCATTTAACCTGGCACCACAAATCATAAAAATACTTTGATTTATCAAAATATTCCTACTAACTGAGTAACAACAGGGATTTAGGTCAATTTAGATTCAGGTGACACCATTTACCCATATAAATAAAGCCTTCATGAACTACACCGTGAAAATGTAGAAAGAATTATGGGTATATCAGAAAGTATAACAAAAGAAAACAGTATAAATAAAATAAAAACTTTCAGAAGAAAGAGAAAATGACAATTTCTAAACCTGACTTATAATTTGAACCCTGTGTGGACTCGGCTCTCTCCAACCCTCCCTTTGTGGGACCTGCTCCTTCATAGTTTTCCTCTTGTCCAAGAAGATGTATCCTTCATCCTGGTTATTCTATTCCTCTGTACATCTCCTAATTTGATATCCCAGGTTCTCAGCACAAATCCAGGAAAGGGAACAATAAGAAAATGATAGCCTTTATTCGGGGAGCCTGTTGCTTTTTTCACAACTACTTCCTAGACCAAGCAAGGTGTTTGTAGCTATAGGTCCTCAGTTCTATTCATTGAATAAACAAATACTCGGGGGAGAAGGATGGCAGTGGCCATCAGTGGAGTTGGAAAAGGCAACAGCAGGGAAAAAATGATTGAAAACTCACTCAGTTGCAATTTGCAGATGAAGAAACCAGAGATCAGAATAATGAAATAAGTCCTTGAGACCACATAGCTTACTAATGCAAAGGACTAAATGAATGGAAGTTAGTTTTTCCACTTGACACTTTTCTGAATATGCCAGAAAACCCAATACACAACTAAGGTTGCAACTACAGATCTGATCATTCAAAAAAATTCTCTTCATATTAAAAAAAAAAAAGATGTAGACATTCTATGAACTTAACCAGAGAGGGGTTTTGAGGCAAATACATTCTATCTATAGACTGAAAATAATTTTGTCAAGTTTCCTGAACTTTGTTTGATGAGATCTGAACATAATCTTTTTGCCAAATATAAGGTTGATTTTGGGTGGAGTAGGATAGGAACTCATTTCTCCTTGGTTCCTATTTAATGCTATTTCCAACAATGCTTATACTGACCAGAACATTTCTTCCTAAAATACAAAGATACTGAGGAAAGGAAACAGGACACAAATTGCATCCAATTTTAAGAATAAGTGAAGAGTATTGTAAAACACCATTTACTTAATCAACATTTATTTTATTCAGCTTCTATTTATAATCACCTACTGTATCAGGGCCCAATACAAGGTGCAAGAGATGTAATGATAAACAGAAGCTATCCCTGTCCTTATAGAATTTTCCATGTAAGGATCAGACATGAAATTAAGATATCACAATGTGTTCTCTTGGGATCCAGCTACTTAAAAGTATAAACGTGACCACATATCTGGATTACCCTGGTTAATTAAAAACAGCTTAGGAATTGAGATCTTCAGACAAATATATAAGTAAAAAATAATCTTTGATGGAAACTATGTTCAAATGATTAGCCTCAAGAGTTTATTTTTTAATTTATGTTTAGAAAAATTTCATCTTAACAACCACCAAGATAAACCAGACTTCAACCTCCTGAACAATATAAGTCTCATTAGAATGTGCACAAAGTTGACTGCAATGAAGAAAAAAATAAGATCTTTAAGAAAGATAAAGTAGAAAGTTTTAGAAATTTTTGAGGAATAACAAGTTCTTTAACATTTATCAAATGACTATACAGATAGCTACACATATCTATACTGTTAAATGAGTTTACATATCTATTATCTCATTAGGACTCCAGGACCTGATACCTAAGAAGTTTGATATCACTGTGGGGTGGTAATGGGGGAAGCAATTTTCATCAACTCTTCTATGGAAGAAGAAATTCTTTTGTATAGCAAAATGACAGAAATGGTGGTTCTTCCAGAAAAGCACAACTAATACAGGACAAAGCTAAACAAGGACACCATCTCTTGGTGGCACCTCATTAAGATGAGTCCCAGGGAGTGCCTAGAAATTCCGACAGGCAATATTCTCTTCCTCAAACTCTGTATTTTCTTAACTGGGAGAAAAGAAAGGAGGACCGTGGAGAACTGAACTGTAAGGGAAAGTGATGCTGGCCCAGTCTGACAAGATCAGAGGCTGGGGTGACAGGAAGAAAGACTTTAGGAGAAAGCCAGACCCAAGGAGAACTTAGAACTCTTTTTAAGAACAACAGACCTCTTGTGCTGTGACAAGAATTGCTTATTTCCTCTAAAAACTTCGTTGAAGTCACATATAACGTTGGCAGATAGTCTTAGAGGATTGCTGTACCCCCAAGCATTATGCTCCTGGCTTTATGTCTTTGCCTTTGTATCTTCATAATGAATTAGCCTTGTCATCTCTTCTGTCCCTGACAGTTTGACATGCATCCATGTGTCCCCACAGCTGTACCATTCTTGACATCTAGATGAGGCTCTATGGCAGGAATCTCCTTTTGGATTTGTTCCTTTTTTTTTCTTTTTTTCTTTCTTCATTAGCCTACCATTCTTATTTGTGGATCTTCCAAAAGTACAAGTGAAATCCAAAAACCTCGCTCTTTTATTTTTTATTTTCTTTTTTAGTTGTAGATGGACACAATATCTTTATATATTTATATGTGGTGCTGAGGATAGAGCCCAGTACCTCATACGTGCAAGGCACACACTTTACCACTGAGCCACAACCACAGCCCCCCAAAACCTCTCTTTTAAATGAGAGGAGAAATGTGATATTTATCCAAAGTACAACTTTTACAAAAGGGCTTGTGCTCACACTGGTGAATCTAAAGCTTGAGGTAACATTGGAATAATGTCAAGGTCTTGGTTGTCCTTAGATCATCATCAAACACCCAGTGCTGGTCTGCACAGGGCAGCAATTGAGAAAAGTCAGGAGGCATTTCTGATGAGGGAGAAATCAATGTTTCCTGGCCTTGTCTCTCTGCTTTTAATTTCCACAGATGTGTAAGGTTGCTGTTCTGATCAATCTGACCAGGCATATGATAGCAATAATTTATCACAGAGTCACTAGAATTAAGGAATATATGGGAAAGTCAGCTACAAACCTAGGTGAATACTGACTTTGTCATTGTAACATAGGGAGAAGATCTGGGAGAGAAAAGAAAGTTAAGGATAGAATTGCCAAATAGCAATAAAAGGTCAAAGGAAACTGTGTAAATCCAATTGCCCTGTCTTAGTTCTTTGGACTGAGTGTTTGGACCATTTTCCTGGTTACACAGGCCGTCTCTTTTTAGAACAAAGAGAAAAGAGGATTGATGTCTATTGTTTATAATGTTAGCCACACAACTTCACACTGTGAGCCGGGTGTGTGTTGATATGTACATGTACGCACACCCAAAGTACTCAAAGTGAGCTCTGCACATTCCTGCCATAATAGATTTAATCCTGAAAGTAGCTCGGACACACACCCATTTGTCTTTAACTTGAGATCCCTGGCTCCATATCCTACTTTTATGAATTCCAGGCTCCCCTTTGCTTGGGGAATTCAGAGGATTCGTCTCCTAGAGAGGAGCTGAGTTTATTGCCCTTGGCTTCCTTTTTTTTCCTTCAACCAGTCCTTAGACTTTCTGAAGGAGCTGTTGAAGTTCTAAAAATGAAGAGTAGCTTTTTGCAGAATCTGGAGAGGGTTGAGGTGGACAGACAAGAACACCTGGATTTCTGAATACCTGGATTTTCTAATTGCAACACAAGGAGTGTCTGTTGGGCCTCTGCATAGGCTTTTTTTTTTTTTTTTTTTTAGAGAGAGAGAGAGAGAATTTCAATATTTATTTTTCAGTCTTCGGCAGACACAACATCCTTGTTTGTATGTGGTGCTGAGGGTCGAACCCAGGCCGCACACATGCCAGGCGAGCGCGTTACCGCCTGAGCCACATCCCCACCCCTGCATAGGCTTTTAATGTTAATTTCCTGCTTCACTAGAAGCCTTAGCCACTTCAAAACATCCCGGTTTGCTGGCCTCTATTTGGTACAAATACTGCCCTGAAATATTGGGGTCCTTTTCATTAGGAATCCCAGCATTTACAAGGATATCCAAACTCAGGAGCATCTGCAAAGGGAAAATGAGAAAGGGTGGCGACAAAGTGCTCCAAGCTGATGGTAGAGATAGAATTATTATTAATGGGAAATCATTGAATTTTGGTTCCAGTTAAGCGTGAAACATTAAGCATTCCTCTAGCGTTTCTCTCTGTGGTATTAAATTGACTACAAATTGTGATTTTTAATGGAAAATATGATGAAGCATTCAGCTGCAGCCCAACCTACTCAGCTCAAATTCCCTCTTCCATTGTTTATTTGCTATTTTAATACTCCAGGCTTTAGAAACAAGAAAACTGTTCTTAAAGGTTTGGGGAAAATTTGCTAAGAATCCAAGCTAAGTGAATCATCACCATTCAATGTCACTTTTTAAAGTTTCCACTTATCTTTCCACTAGGTCAGAAAAGGAATATTTATATTTTTTAGTGCATCTCAGCTCTTTGGGTACAAGCATGAAATGGCTTTATTTTTCCCAAAAAAAAAAACTGCTTCCCAACTGTGCTGTGTCATTCCCCTTCCCTAATGGGTAATATCTTTCCTAATAATATCTTAGTCTTACTTCTAGATTGTTATAGCTTGGATCTGGAATGTTCCCCCAAAGGCTTATTTCTTGAAGACTTGTCCCCAGCTGATGACACTACAGGGAAGTGATTGAGACCTTTAGAGGCTGGACCTCTCTAGAATACCTGGGTCACTGGGTATGTGTCTTTGAAGGTTTTATTTTGTTTCTGGACCTTTTCTAATTTTTATATACTTCTTGGCAATGATATGAGGAGCTTTGTTATATCATGTATCCCCTCCCATGATATTCTGTCTCACAACAGGCCTAAAAGCAAAGCAGCCAGCCACCACCCATGGACTGAAACCTGTAAAACCATGAGTCAGAATAATTCTTCCCCCTTAAGTTGGTTTTTCTCAAGTCACTGTGATAAAAAGCTGACTAACACAGAAAATTGGTACCAGAAGTAGTATCACTGCTGTGACTGCAATTGATGGTGTTGTTCAGGAGCCTTTGGAACTGGTATGTGGGAGAAATTTGGAAAGGTTTAGAGATGCAGAATAGAGAATCCCTAAAATGTTATAAGAAGAACTTAATGGACAATTCTAATGTGAACTAAGAAGACCAGAATAGTGCTATGGATACAAACAGTAAAGGTTGTGCTCATGAGCTTTCAGATAAAAAGTGAGAACTCCATTGAGAATTGGACTAGAAGCCTTTCATGTCACATTATGGCAAAGATCATGCCTATATTTTGTCCATGCCCTGAAACTTTGTGTGAATCTGAGTTTAAAGATGATGGACCAATTAATCTGGCAGACAAAATTTCAAGGCTGCACAGCATTCAGGTAGTGGCATGGGCATTGATGGGTTTTTTAGACAGATTGACTGTGAGAATTTAGAGTAAAAGGCAGAGCAAAAAGTTTTGAAATTTTTACAGTTTGTCCCAAAAAGAATCAAGTTTAAAGTTAGGGCCAAGGAAGCTGTGGTTGCCAAAGAGATTAGCACCTCTAAAAAGAAGCCAAATATTTTATACCAAGTGCCTTCAGAGCATCTCAGAAATTTTCCAGATGCTATCCCTTGCAGGTTCAAGGATGTAAAGTTTAAATTTGTCTTAAAGACTTTGCTTTGGAAGGGAGCACTGGGCACTCTCTTCACATAGAGCCACCTAAGAAGTTGTTTCCCTAGGATTCATTTCATCATGCTCAATTGTCCAGGCACTCAGAGGCCACAGCAGCCAAGATTCAATGGAGCCAGGCTACTGCTCAAGCATTTGGCAGATCTTGGTGTCATCACATGATGCTAGTTTTGCAGGAATGCAGAACACAAGAGTTATGGGGCCACAGATTCATCCTCTGAGATTTCTAAAGAAAGCTCAGGAGGCCAGGCATTTTATAAGAGAGCCAGAGTCCCTGATAGGGTGATGCTTGAAGCTATGAGAGTAAAGGCAAAGCTTCAGTGGAGACCCCAAGAATTTAAAGATGCCAGAAACAGGGAGCATCTACCAAGGTAAGCTACAAGCAGTGGCCAGACCCAGTTCAAGAGGAGAGCCATGTGGGCTGCAGCCAGCAAGACCATTCAGGAGGAGCTGCCCAAGCCTCCATGAGCTCGTCTTTCCACCATGTGCCCTGAATGACAGACATGGAGGTACAAGATTTGCTTTGTTCTGATTCTTCCTTGTTATTCTCGTATTTCTTCCTTTTGGAATGGGAGTTTTATCCTGTGCCATTGTGGGTTATAAGCATGTAACTTGTTGATTTTAAAAAAATTTTTTACAGGAGCTCACAGCTAAGAGTTTGCCTTGAGTCTCAGAGGAGACTTTTGGACTTGGATTTTTGAGCAATGCTAGAACTATTAAAAGTTTGGAAACTCTTAGAGCTGGACCAAATTCATCTTGCTCTGTGAGAAGGGCATGAGCCTTTGGGGTCCAGTTTTGCTCTGGAACATCACCCCAAAGAACTATGTGTTGAAGGCTTGCCCCCAACTGGTGGCACTACTGTGAGGTCTAAACTTTAAGAGGTGTGTCCTAGTTGGAATAGGTGGTCACTGGAGGTGTGTTTTTGAAGGGCTTATCTTGTCCAAGAGTCTCTTTATCTCTGAATCTCCTTTCTGGTCACCATGAGATGAGTAACTTTGCTTTACTATGTATTCCCCCCATGATATTCTAACTCACTACAGATCTAAAAGCAATGGAGCTAGCTGCCCATGAACTGAAACCTCTGAAACCATGAGCCCCAATACATTTTTACTCCTTTAAGTTGTTCTTTTCAGGTATTTAGTCACAGTGGCAGAAAGGCGACGAACACTTGATTTTCAGTCACATTAAAGTATAGGGGAGTCTTATTCTGGTATACAGACTTTACTTGTAAAGTATTGTCTACATCTGAATTAAACTTCTTTTCTCCTTTACCAGTTCTGGAGTGTGTTGTGGGCTGGGGAGAGAAGGGGTGGCTAGTTCCAGATAATCTCTGACTCCTATCTGTTTCCTAGGTAATAGTTTCTCAGATGTTGCATACACCAAGGAATGATGGACAGATAGGACCCTGCCTGATTTACATATTCTTATCAGGAAAAGAAAAAAGTTAGAAAACTTGCTGCATTACTCCAGCCTCTTTGACACTCTCATGGTCTCTTTTCTAATTCTTTACTTGGCAACATAAGCTACTCAGGGGGTGATAGGCAAGGTCACCAGCAAAGAAGACAGGCAGGGAAGGGTATGCAGTGGCAGCATGCATCTCACAGGCTTTCTACATAATTTTGAGTGATTCTCTTGGAACTCATCCCCTTCCCTTACTCATAGAAAGAGAAGCACTCTCCTGGTGGGAAGTAACATCCTTCAAAAGGCTGGTTTCCTTTCTCTTTGTGTGCCCTGTGTTGGTCAGTGGTGAGCACTTGGCAGGGGTGTTGATGCTGGGTTAGTTCTGTGTCTTTCAGCAAATCCTGCAGAAATGGCTGGAAATGAGATGCATTCACTACTTCTCATTCTTTGGTTGGGACTTAACTTTTCATATGATGAGACATGAAAAAAATCTCAATTAATAGCATCCTAAATTTAGTTGTGACTATAATCTTTTGCTCCACTGCTTCTAAGAAGAGTCTTGTTTAGATAAGAGCAGTGTGAGTACCTCTAACCACAGCTGGGCAGCTGTATTCTAATCATTCCACTCTTAATGGAGCTGCCTTGGTGTTGTCTTCAGTCCAAACAAGCTTTTCCGTGCATGCTGGTTTCTTGGATAGATTAACCTTTCTTTATGTTCCTAGCTAAACTTGATTATCCCTAACGTGCATTCAGTTTCACTCAGCACCTGTCCACTGCCCCTCATTTCCACACACATACTCTCTCTTTCATCAGTGATTGCTCCATCTCCTACCTTGAGATGGAATTGCTGAAGCACTAATAAATCCCCATGATTTCCAACCTATCTTCACATGCCCCGACTTGCAACCTTCCCTAGAATCCCTTTTTCATCAGGAGAGAGCTGATCATTAATCTTCCCTTTACGGACAAATGCAGCTGAAGCCCCAGTCCCCACGGCCTGATTCTTCCCCTTTCCTCCTGACCTTCTCTCTCATCTTTACTTCTTCCAGTGTGTGGTGATGAATAATTCAGAGGTTTGCCTTTGCTCCACCATAGGTGTGGATTCTCTAAACTCTTCAAGGCAGTGTTCAAGCTAAGTGTCTCTGTATGACTCAAGAAGTTAGTATCAAACTCGGCATAGAGACTAAAGGTACCCTCAAATGTTTGCTCCTGACACCAAAAGTTTTATGGTTAAAGTGACCACAAGTGACACAGAATTCACCAATCAGAAAATCCAGTGCCCCATTGGGCTTCTGTTATCCTAGAAATCATAAGAGAAGATAGATTATATCAACAGAATGAAGGGTTTATCCTAAACCAAGTGTTCATTTTTACTGAGTTAGACAATGCCTTTTCAAAGATGGAGAGTATTTTAAAAGTGTGTTTGATTTCATTTTATTCAGCAAGCACATTAATGAACACAGTCCTTAACCTTGAGAATCTCCCTGCCAAGGAGGATGGTCAAACATCTACCCAAGTAGTTCCAGGAAAGGTCGATGGGATGGTGGGCAACATCCTGAGAAGGAAGAGTTTGGGAGCATGTGAGGAGGCCACCTGGGTTAGAACCTGGATGGTTACTGAAGTGGGTGGTGCAGAGCCAGGGAGGAGAGCCTGAGCAAAAACAAAGAAAGTAGAACTCAGGGTGCATTTCAGGAACAGCAATTAGTCCACTGACTTTGAAGACTGGGAGCTGAAGGAAAAAAGGGGATTAAAGAAATGGGGAGAGGTAATGCTGAAGACCAGATTTAGTTTGGATCTGATTATATAAGCAAAAATGTGTTGCTTAAGAGTCCCGGAGGAGGAGGAAGTCCAGTTAGACAGTTAGACGTAATCACATTTGATTAGGACAACAACCCAAAGAGGTAGGTACTGCCCTTATCCCTGTCCCACAAATGAGGAAATTGAGAGTCTAAGGAATTTAGCCATGCTCCAAGGATTTGGGGCTACCTACAGACCAAGTAGAAACTGAACCCACTGCTTATTACTCACGCAGCCTTTGACGTCAGGTAGTTTGTGCTCAGGTTTCAGGCAAGGGCAGGTGTTAGGGCTGCAGGACTTGGGGAGATAGTAAACTAAATTAGGGCTGCATTTGGGAGTGCAGACAGGGAAAGATTTCTGGAAGCACAGAGTGCTGAAGGTGGAGCGGGGAGCTTTATGCTTTTCATAATGTGCCAATGCCGGGAGCACTGGGTACCACAGAAGTTAGATGAAAGTGGAGTAGAGTGAGAGATTCCCTTCATCACAGATTAAGGAAGGCCTCAGGAATGAGCACAGTGGCCTTTTGCTATCTGTATACTCTGCTGCATCCCTACAGCCCAGAGTCAAACATGCCATAGACAGCCGTGCTCAGGAACTGAATGAATGAGGCGTGAATGAGTGCACGTAGGATGAAGAGGAAGAGTCAGGCTGAATGGTGTACTGTGAGGACATATTTCCTCTGTGTATACTTCTCCTTTCTCCTTAGATGTGGTCACTCCCCTCAAAGATGTTTGCAAATGATTTTTTATTGTGCTCATTTCAATAAACATATCCTACCTGGAAGACTGACTTTCTGCTAGAAGTCTTATCTATAGATGTCTATTCAGGGCTGCAAAAGTGGTAGAGCAGGAGAAGAAAGGGACTCAGAATCAAGCAGACTTGGTCTTGACTCCTGCCACCTGATTTTGGACAAGAGAGATACCTCAGCCTTTATTTCTCCATCTGTAATAAAAGAGTGATCGACAGCTCTTGAAAATAACCATCCTTAATGTACTTATATAATTAGTCTATTTTCACCCCCACAAAAATACAAGTACTGGGCATGCGCACCATGCCTGCTGAGTGTATGCTCCAAGATTTAGGAGGAAAGTTCAAACCCAAAGGAAAACCTGACCACCACCATACTGGAAAACCATTTGCTTGGTATAAAGAAAAACTGATCTAAATATGGAATTTAAACATTAAAATTTCATTCTTAGAGTGCATGGCTGAATTGAGTGATGCTCTGGGATCACTCCATTATGCTGTTAAAACCTCTGCTTCATATTGGAGAAGTGTGTTTAAAAACTTGATGATCCAAGGGGAATTTCATAGTGGCAAATAGCTGCAATGGGGGGAGAATCCTAATGGACTGAATGATCTTAACAACTGCCCATTGGACTCTTTCTAGCCAAGTCATTGTTTCCCTGTTGTGGTGTTGCTTCTGAAAAAAAAAAAAAAAAGTCTGATTGTGCTGAGAGCCATAGCCAAGTAGGAATGACACATGGCAATTTCCTTGTCAGCCTACCCCATGTTGCTTAGAGGGAGGACTCTCCATTGTGGAAATGGGCTTGCCTTGGACCCAGGTCATTTGCAGTGACATTGCATGAATGTTTGAGAAAGGTGACCCTGCTCAAGGACCAGGGCGGATCCCGGTTTAGGGCGGTTCCAGGTTTAGGGTGTGGATCCTGCTGAGAATAGGGCGGTTCCAGGTTTAAAGTGGATCCTGCTGGGAATAGGGCTTATCCTGCTGCCTCGGGGCCCCACTCCTTGAGTTCCCCTTGAGTTCTCACGGGATTCAGAGAGTATTTGGGATGCAGAGCCCGGTGGAGTGTGTGGATTTTCCCAGAACGTGCGTGTAGAGTGCCGGTGAGAGTTCAGGAATAAAGAATTGCTGTTTGAATCTACAAGGCGGTGTGGTGGCCCGGTTATTTTGTGCCCAGCCAGACTGCGGCATGATTGAATTCGCTATTGAACTTTCATTTCCTTGGAATAATAATATAACAACAACAGTAGCAAAACAGAGCACCAAGACCCACCATCTACTGAACATCTTCTCAGTGTAAGTACCAGAAAAGGCACATTTTACTTGATTGTAATTCATCATCACAAAACTTTATGTGATAAAAATTATCACCTGCCTTTTAGATATAAAACGATTGAATCCTAGAAAAATTAAATAAACTTTTTGACATCATCTTCTAGTAAGTGCTAGGCCAGGATTTGTATCCATAGCTATTGATTTGAAAGTCATTTTGTTACCCTTCCTTTCACAGTACAGGACGTACTTACTCTTCACAACCTACAGTCCTGGAAATTTATTGTCAACAAATGCAGCCGACTATGGGCTACTACTTGTCTGCCCCACCTGAGCTCTGTATGACCTGGATTCAGAATGTAGCTGGGCCTAAGAAAAATGCTTTCCTGTCCCCACCAATAAGGAATGGGCTCAGAGGTACAGCCAATCCCATGTCCCACTGAGACCAGGATATGTCTTAGTTTTCATTCATAAAGCAAAGTGACTCTATCTGAAGCTTGACTCCTACATGGCTTGATTTATTTCAGGGATCTTGGAAAAGACACCCAGTGGAAAAACCCTATAGTCTAGCTAAACATTTGTCAATTTTGTTGTTCATTTGTAAGAACCTACTTTTGGTTTCATTTCATCTCATTTTTTTTCCATCCTCTATTTTATCAATGTCTATTTTCACCTTTACTACTTCCTTCCTTGTTCCTGTTTGGGGTTCTGTTTGCTCTTACTTTTCTAGTCTTAGGACATGAGGTTAGTTATTATTTGGGGACTTGTTTTTAATATATGCATTTATAGCAATAAAATTTTCTCTAAGCATTCTGTTCCCTTTGCCCCACATTTGTTGAGATTTTGTTTTTATTCATCTCAAAGTACTTCTAATATTCCTTGTGACTTCTTTGATCTACCTAGAATTGTGTATTTAATATTCACATATTTGTGAAATTTTCAAATTTTCTCATGTTATTTATTTCTAATTCTATTCCATTATGTTCATACAGTGTACTCTGCATAATCACATCTTTTCAGGTTACTGAACACTTTTTTGTGACCCAAGAATTGTCTGTCTTGGAGAATGCTCCATGTGTGCTTGAGAAGAATGTGTATTCTGCTGCTTTAGCACGGATTGTTCTATAGAAAACTACTACGTCTAGTTGGTTTATAATGTTTTCCATGTCTTATATTTCCTTGTTAATCTTCTGCTTAGTTCTATCAATTATTGAATTCTATATCTTATTGATACATAATTCACATTCCACAAAACACATACAACTCAATGGCTCTTAGTATAATCACTAAGTTGTGCAACCATCACTCCTACCCAATTACTAAATATTTTTATAATCCCCCAAAGAAACCCCATTAGCCATCCACTCCACCATTCATTCTCAGAGGCCACGTTAACCTGCAGCATGATTTCTAAGGGCTTGGGCCCTCACAGATGAATTTGAGATTGCTTCCTTTGGCTCCAAGTCACTCCTTTTTTTAAAAAAAAAATCTCGAACATATTGACAAGCAAAGTAATTAAAGGATAAAGTATGGACTATTACTTAGAATTCAGATGTACATTGAAATTAGAGGTAGACAACCTGTATTCAAATTAAGGAGCCACGACTTGGCACTCCATCCATAGAACATGCCACCTCCTCTATTATTTTTCTTACCCATAGAAGGAAATAATGGTACCTTTACAGAATTTTTAAGCAAAACAAGTGAAATATTGGGATTTATAAGTAAAGGTCTATATGGATGTGAATTGTTTTTCCATAACTCCACAGGGGAGTTATGGAGCTTGCAGTTTGCCCAAATCCTCAAGTCTGGAATAGAAAATGATTATCTCCAGAGACATGAGCCCATGAAGTCCACCTTCTTCAGCTTGACCATCTAGATGGAAAGTGATTGATCCTTTTCTACAACATCTTCAGAAGATGGTCCCAACATTCCTTAAGGTGTCATTTGTAAACAGGTGTTCACCAGCCTCCAATCCTTGCATCACTGCTACTTCTCCGGGATCTGGACATGCAGTCTGCTGCTGAGCAAACCTAATAATCTTGACAGTGGTCAGCCCTGTGTTGTTGGGCCACAACCTTTTCCCAGAATAATAGCACAGGAGTGACCAGCTCAGGAATCATCACAAAATAATCTCATATGCCATAACAACATTTCCTACTTCAGTCTCATCTCGATTGTACCTCTGGTGGCAAACAAGATCTGGTCAACATCATCAATCAGATTATCTTGCTGAGAACTTAAAGTCCGTAACCAATCACCTTCACTTTTGTGGGCAAATTAACTCAGGTTTTATCTTACTTTATCAGCCTACTTTTCAATATTGGGATCCCCTTGGTGGCTAAATTCCTAATTATATCCATACAAAGTTGCACTGGCTAGAAAATATACTAATTACCTAATATTTCTTTGATCTGCTGTGTCAGAGCCAAGGGTTGTTGTCTAAAAAGAAGAGATTATGAAAGAAAATAAGTACCTTTCTCAAGGCCACTAGCTTAATTAGTCAGTTGTGAGACATAGAACACTGGCTCTAATTGGTCTGCACATTCAAATCATCAGGGGTGTACTTACATTTTTGATGCCCAGACATGTACTACAGATCTATTACATCAGAATCTCTTGGGGGTAGAACTGAAATCAGTATTTTTAAAACTCTTGATATGACTCTAACATACAGCCAAGAGCCAATGATTTAGAAAATGATTCTCAAACTTTGATGCACAATAAATAGCATTACTTAAGGATGCTAAAATGTCAATTCTGATTCAGGAGGACAGAATCACGGGAGGGCTGAAATTCTACATTTCTAACAAGCTCTAGGGGTTGGTAATACTACAGATCCATAGGCTATACTTTGAACAGCAAGATCAAAACAGCATTAGTTTTGACTTTGCTGCACATTAGAATTCACTGAGAAGCTTATAAAACTCTCAGTGCATGGATGCACCTGATATCAGACTAAATTAGACTTGGCAAGAATGGGACACTGATATTAGTGTTCCTTAACATTCGTCAGATGATTCTACTGTTCAGTGCATTTGTGGAGCAGTGACTGAGAATTTCAGCCCTTCTAGCCTGATTTCATCCAGTGAGCAGGAAGGATGAACCATAGAGAAATTATAATTCACATAACAATTTTTTTAGAATAACACACAAGTCATGTCTGATACATCTCTAATTCATCAGTCAATCCTACCAGGTCAATCTTGATCCATATAACGAATGCACATACTTCCATGACTGCCCTCCAAGAACCACCATCATTTCTTGCCCTGAGGATGGGATAGCACTTCAACTGAAACCATCTCCACACTGAAATGACTTGCACATTGAAACGAACTCCCAATGGGAAAGGCCTACTAACCAGAGTAGTCTCCCAACTGGAATATTCTCCCAATAGGAACAGCTTCCTGACATGCTTTGTCTGTCCTGCCTTCCTATGTCCTCTAACAACAGCCAGATTGGCCTTTTTATAACATTAATTACATCATGAATTATATCATTAATTAGATCATGAAAGGTCATCATGATATTCCATGGAACTAAAAGATAATCCACATCCTTGACCATGACCACTAACTCTTCTTTTTTTGTTTACCCACCTAGATCTATCTCTTTTCATTGATCTCTGAGGCCAGTCTTCACCAGGTTGTCCACATAGGTCTCCTTGCTGAGTGTGAATATCCCAAGAACATCCATTTTGGGGACCTTTGCACTTGTCACTTGTTTACAAAACTAATCTGCACACAGTCAATCCCTTTTTGTCATGTAGTACATAAGTGCCACCTCTTATGAGAGGCTTTCTTTGTCTACTACCCTAAAATTCCCATTCTATTCTTCCAGTCTCTTTGAATCACATCACCATACTTTATGTTGTTTTTAGATAGTATTTAACATAGCTGACTCATTCCTGTGTTCAATAAAATGTTTACGGAGCACCTATCATGTTTTAATGGCTCTTCCAGGAAAGAGTGATGCTGGGAGCCATTAGCCAAGTAGGTATGACAATTTCCTTGCCAGCGTACCCCATGTTGCTGACATTTTGCAGTGACATTGAATGTAGGTGACCTTGCTCAAGGACCAGGGCGGATTAGGGTGTTCCCAGTTTAGGTTCCAGGTTTAAGGTTTAAGATTATTCCTGCTGGGAATAGGGCGTATCCTGCTGCCTGAGTTCCCCTTGAGTTCTCACGGGATTCAGACAATATATTTTGGAGATAGAAGCCCAGAGAACGTGGATTTGGGCAGAGAACGTGGATTTCCCCAGAACGTGATTGTAGACGGCTGGTGTGAGTTAGGGAATAAAGAGTTGCTGTTTGAATCTACAAGCTGTGTGGTGGCTCGTGATTGTGTGCCCAGCCAGACTGCGGCATTTGTGCCCAGCCAGACTGTGGCATTGATAGGTACGTGGGCAAGACAGTCAAGTTCATAGCCTTATGGAATTTACAGTCCAGCTAAATTCTCACTTGTGGCCTGAATTATCATATACCATGTTCTCTCTCTCTCCCCGCCCCACCCCCCCGCTTTTTTTGGCTGCTGCCTGTCTCCCTCTGCTAGACTCCCACATAGTAGGGATCTTGGAAAATTTTCCTTCACTGTGTTCTTGGTTTCTAGAATACCCATAACATCAGTGATCAAATAAATGTTTAAAAGATTAAGTAGCTTTAAAACACTGAAAATTCTGAGATTGATGAATTCTATCGATCAAGGCACAAATTTTCTTTTCTTCTTATCCTTTAACCTCTTCTTAACTCACTTTATCTCCTAATGTCAAGAGCTTTTGAATAAAATCTAATCCCATGTTATCCAAAATATAGACCCCAGAACAGCATTACTAATATCACCTGGAACTCTTGAAAATGCATTCTCAGGCCCTATCCCAGAACTACTGAACATGCATTTTATGAGATTCCTAGGGGATTCCTATGCACGTTAGAGTTTAACAGCAATAGATATTCCATAACCCCTTTGTTAGAGGCCAAGAGAAGGGACTCTCCCAGGAATGATATGCAATTCTTCTGACCCATAGCATGAAGCTTCACAAGTATCATATTGGTATTTCAGTAAGGGACTGAGACACAAAATCTGTAACCTGAAAAGTGTCCCCAATGGCAAATATTTCTGGAAGAATCGCCCTTAGATAGCTACCAAATCCCAGTGCACATGTGCCTACCACCCTTTCCTCTTACTCAACCAAGCACCTGTTGCCAAATGACTTCCAGGTGTGCGTGGTTCCTCTCTAAAGCCATTCCTTGATGCACATCCAGATCCTGTTTCCTCCACACAGAAACTCATGTTGTCCTTTTATTCTCAACCATCAGGCAGTTTCCATTCAAAACCTTTCCTTAGAGAGGGCTGTTCTCTGCTCACCTTTCAAAAGATAACAGGTGTCCTTTGAGAATTAAGCTGTGCATATGCAACTCTGAGGGCTTTGGAAATGCAGCTCCACCAGCACAGCCCTGGCAAGCACTCTGACTGCTGTTTTCCACACGGGTGTTATTCTGACTCTGCAATGCAGTAGATTCTCTCTGCTGTCAGGGCTAACCAACTTCTGGGATGTCACATCCTCACCTGACTCTATAGGAAGGCTTGTAGTAAAGCTATTCCATTTCTAAAGTACGTTGCAATATGTGTAGCAGATTCTATTTCTTTGACTTAGCAGTTAATAAAGAAAGGGGTATTTTAAAAAGCTGCACTTTACCTTCTGTGTTCAAGCATCTGCATGTAGATCCCCTGGCTCAGGCTAACCCTGAAGATGTTACTCCCTTACGGGGCCCCAGATAAATTCACCTAGTCTCATTCCAGTCTAAAATAACTAAAAAGATAAGAAAAATCTAAAATGATAAATATGAAATAAATCACTGAATTCTCCTCCTGAAAAAGTAAAACTGAATCTTCTCCCAGCAAAACAGAATTTTGAAAGGCTATAATTTATACTCAAAAATAATGAAAAGACATCATTTACCTGGCCTTCATGTTGGTGGAAGCAGCAGGGATTTGGGAATGAGGCAGATTTGGGTTTGGATCATGTTCTGCTGCTTATGACACTGCAACCTGGAATATGCCACCTGATCTCTCTGACCCCAAGGATTCTGTGTCACTGTAGGGGACTAATCCACTGCAAGGGGAAATTGAACCTGCCTGAGACCTGGGGTGTGGTAGGCATCAATAGACACAGCAGAATGATTCCAACAGTTGTAATTATTAGTGTTCACAGCCTTCACCAGCAATAGTAGCAGCAGCATATAGATACACCATCTACATTCACCAGGTAAGTGGCTATGGATCTGGGATTTAAATGGACTTAAACACTGAAGGTGTGCAAGTGTATACATAATAGATGAGGATAATCAGTCAACAGGAAACATTAATTAGCAAATTCCTAAACCATGGCTTCACTTACAAAGTCAGTAAAGAGGACAAGCATCTATTGGCTCATAAGGCCGCATGGCTGCTAATAATAAGAGATGCCCCCTGTGAGCACAAACATTCCTAGGTGTCAGTGTGGGTCAGGGTTGGGCAGACAGGACCCAGGCTGAGGCTCTGGCCTGGATAGTACCTCAGGATTTCAGCAGACACAAGCAGGAACAAAATTCCGAACCCTCACACATCAGATGGAACACTAATCTCTAGTGTATATAAAGAACTCAAAAAGCTAAACACCAAAAAAAAAAAAAAAACACAAATAACCTTATCAACAAATGGGCCAAGGACATGAGCATGAGCAGACACTTCTCAGAAGAGGATATTCAATCAATCAACAAATATATGAAAAAATGTTCATCATCTCTAGCAATCATAGAAATGCAAATCAAAACTACTCTAAGATACCATCTCACTCCAGTCAGAATGGTAGCTATTATGAAGACAAACAACAATTTGTAGGTAAATAGGTGGAGTTGGAGAAGATAATGCTAAGTGAAGTTAGCCAATCCCCCCAAAAAACAAATGCCAAATGTTTTCTCTGATATAAGGAGGCCGATTCATAGTGGGGTAAGGAGGGGGAGCATGGTGCCATTTCCAGTCTCAGGGATCATTCTTAGGCTTTTTCCCTTTAATAAAAGCTTGTCTCAAGATGGGATATCATATCAATTATAAGCAACTCACAGATTGGAACAAATCTCAGAAAGTTAACCGTAATGCATGACATAGAGTAACTTAGAAAACATCTCTGGGGAATTACCTGGAAAGAAAAAAAAAGTTCTGTAAAAGAAGCCTTTTTGTCCTAAGGTGTTGGGGCCTATACTTGCCACAGAGCTGCGGGTGTGTGAGGAAACAGCCTTGTGACTCTGGTCTTGTGATATTTCTGTGTACGTGGCGATTTGAGTTTGAGAAATGGCTTCCGTATATGTGCCTGTACGGTTATGAGATATGGCTTCCGCAAACGTAGCAGGATGTTAGAATAAATCCCCAGCAACAGGGACATGCATATTTCTTATTGGGTCCCATCTCGTCTCTCCTCTACTTCCTACTTTCCTCTGCTATAAAAGTCACCCCCCCACATAATAAAGTTGAGCTGCTGCGCCATCACAGCTGACTCAACTCCCCACTCGGTGTGATTTTTGGCCAGGTGAGGTGCCAGGAGCCGGGTCGAGACACTCATCATCTCGTTCAGCCCCGGAGACACTAGCTGGTCTAGTGCTCTCCCCTAATCTCTGTCAGAGGGCGGTTCCGACACTAAGGAAGGAATTTGGGCTGCAGCTAGGAAAGAGGTTGGGGAAGCCCCTCTTGGAGCATCTCAAAGTGTCCAAAATGGGCAGTTCCTCATGCAATATCAGTGTTTTCATTGTCACCATTGACAACTATACCCTGGTGCTAGGGACTTCACAAATGTCATCCATGATCCTCGCAGTAACCCAGCAAGGCAGCTCATCTTCCCAACACTTTCAGTCTCAACTTCAGGGCTTCTTGATCCCTAGGCTATTCTAGAACATTCTAAAAACACCTCACATTATTCCCCCACAGCCTTTTTCAGATCACATAATTATTTGGACCGTGATGTCTTCTTCTTCTTCTTCCCTGGATTCCAAGACCATAGGATAAGAACCATGTCTTCTTCATGCTTGTCTTCTACTCTCAGCAACCTGAAAAATGCCTCTATCATAGCTATTCAATAAATATTCTGACTCATGAATGACTGAAATGAGTGAACATCACTTAACTATTTCTGAACCCACTTTATCAATGAGGAGACTTAGGCTTGGCATGAAAGTTCAGCTCAAGGTCAAGATCTAGTTTTAGTAGCTTAAGGACAGCTGAGCCAGTTCTCCCAGGTGCGTCGGCCTCCAGAGCTCCCTCTTGTCCACTCCACACTGAGCCTGGCTCAGCGCTGGGCAGGAACACACTTGCTAGTGGAGTCTGAGGCATCTGTCTACTTCTTCCTCCTGATCCTTCCACATACAATCTAGTGTCTTTTGATCTCTGCCCTGGACTCTTGCTAATTGGATTTGCCAGGGCATCGTCACATCAAGAGTCAGTCACGAAGTCACTCTCTCTGCTGTTGTTTTTCTGGCAAAGATAAGGACTCATAACAAATTTTTTAAAATGAAAAGAGACTAAGGTCAAGAGTAGTTGTAGAACGCATATCTAAGAGGCCCCATCAAAGCAGAAAACCATGTGTGGCTTGACGGTGACTTATGTCACACATAAGCAGCAATGACAGAAGAGTTCTGAATGGTTGAGAGGAAAACCCAGAGTCTTGGAGGCCATGGGGCAAAGGGTGAGAGCCTGAGGTGCTGGTGAGGGGACCTGAGGCCCCAGGTCCTCATTGGGCATGATGACAAAACCCACTAAGCATGATTGCTCCAAGGGCTAAGTCATATATTATATTTGGAAAATGATTGCAAAAGCCTTCATGAGTATGAAAAGTTGAAGGCTGACAAATAAAGATTGAGAAGCGAACATCTTATTTCCTTGGACAGGCTGACCTCACAAGAACCTCACAAAAGTATATATATTTTATGACATTTGAATACCTGGGAACAGGGAAGTTATCTCAGAGTAGGGAAGTCGTACCTTTGTATGCAGGAAACATTTTAGGTTTGAATTCTGCAGACTGTGCCTGTTCAAGAAAACAATCCTCAGGGAATCCATCAGACTCATCCATAGCTCAAGGAGCAGCTTTAAAGTTGTTGGCGTCATTTGCAGCACAAACTTAGATTAAGCAATTTATAGGCAGGAGAGAATGTCTAATTTGCACATAACTGATGGCAGGAAGATGAAAGATGAGTTCATAATATTTCGGCTGACTCTGCAATACAGCTTGGAGCCTTTTTTCTAATTTCCTTCAAAATTCAAAGAAAGAGAAATACAAGCAGAACAATTTCACTGCCTAAGGATGGGACTCTGCCCTGTGCTCCAAGCCCTATCCAATTTGCTCCTATCCTCCCAGTTCAGTCTCACCTGGAACAGGGCCATGGTGGAATTTGCTTTCCAGGGTATCTCACAGCACCCCCGTGTCTACCCAGCTCTGGGCTCTCCTTTTACTCATGAATTTACTGCACTTCATTCACAGGTGCTGGGTACTGGGCGATTCTGGGAAATGTGACCTCAGAGATGACATCACCCACAGCCGACTACTGTGACATGTGCCTCTCCCCAGTTTCCATCATTTGATGTCCTGCTCCTCTTTCCCAAACATTGCTATTTCTTGATTTCTCTTCTGAACCCTGTAATCAGGCACAACTTTCCTCCTTGCTTTGTTACTCACCGAATAGCTGTCATCTATTAAAATTCTGTAGCAATTCCTAGGGTGGGTGCAATACTTTAACAAGTGGTGTGGGCTAAATGCTCTGGACAAGTCACCTGGCTTAATTTTCAAAATAACACTATGAAGTAGATAGTATCATTAAGCTCAGACTTACATAAGATCACACAGAGCTGGAGGTGCAATGTGTCCAAGGTCACTCAGCTGTGTGTGATGAAGAGGGCTTCAAACCCAGGCAGTCTGGCTTCAAACCCAGATCAGTGCAATTGGGCACATCATCTGCCTCCACGCTTGAGCTCAGCCATTTTTCTCTAGGCTGTGACTTTCATGAAAGCAGGATTTGTCTCATTCACCTCTCATTCTACCCTGCCTACCACCCACTACCCCCTGTCAAGTGGGATAGGCACTGAGTCTGTATTTGTTGGATTTAAATGAATTCCATAGTTACCCAGTTTAAATTTATGACCTTTTGGATTCTTATACCACATCAGCTCACTTTGTACTTCAACATTTTTGCATTTTCATTTGCATAAACTCTTGGTGTTTGTGTCTCCAGATGTCTTATCACGCTACAAAGCTGGCTGAGTTTGCTTTGACTCATTCAGCGGCTGTTACAGGAAGTGGGCAGGGAATTCGATTTGTCCAAGAGGCTGAAAAGCATTTTAGAGGATGGATGGATCAACTAAGAAGGCTGCTGGGCTTTGCCAGGAGGACACAACTCAGGAAATGCTTTGAACAGAGGTCCCTGCAGACTCATCCTTCTTAGCCAGAGGCCACCTGGAATGGTTACCTCTATCCCCCCTCACAAGGTCCAGGCTGCAGGATCCAACCTAAAAATACAGCCACATTTTCTCTCTTAGCAATTCTGGAGAAACTTTTTTGCTAGGAGTCGTAAGTCTGATTGCAGCAGAGTAACTAGGGCATTGATCTTGTAATAGCGCCTGATCTCTAGTCAAGGCGTTCACTGAGACAAAAATGTGTAGCTCCCAATGACAATAAGTCCACACAGACCTCAGGAAACTGAAGGGGATAAGTGTGAGGGGCCTGACAGCACTGCTCTTAGGATTTAAGCAGAATAAAGCAAAAGACAGCCATTTATCCTGTAATTTGTAGCTATGGTTTTGGTCTCTAGTGTCCCCCAAATGCTCATTGAGTATTAAAGGCTTGGTCCTCAGTGAGGTGATACTAGGAGGTAGTGGAAGTTTCAAAGTTTTTTCACGTCCTAGCATGAGGTGAGTGCTTTTGCCCTACTACAAGCCCCAACCATGATGTACAGGATTGCAACAGCAATGGGACCAGTGGGTCATAGACCGAAATTCCCTAAACTGAGCAAAAATAAGTCTTTATTCTTTATAAACTGATTATCTCAGGTATTTTCTTATAGTGCCAGAAAGATATCTAATATGTTTGGTTAAAAAAAATGTATGTGTGTTTTCTCATTTACTGGATTAAATTTCTTAAAGACATAAAAATTATTGGTTCTTTGTGATCTGAATAGGTAGGCAGTAATAGCATGACTATGACTATAAACCTCATTATCTGTGACATCATAGTTTTCAAGGTCAAAGGAATTGGCAATGAAATTGGGGCACTGACTACCAGTTTCCCACTACTGAACCCATATCTTATTCACTTCCAGCAAGAGGTGGCTTCTCAGGAAGCCCAAATATAGAAAAAAATTCCAATACCAAGGAAACAGGTGATTAAATTTTGATATACTCATTGAAATATTGCACATTAGATACATAAACTACTACAACACATGACAACATAAAGAAATGTTTCTGCCACAGTATTAAATGAACAATGTGATGAACAAAAGAGCACGTATTCAATGATTCCATTTCTGTGAAGCTCATGAATGTCCAAAACTCTTCTAAGCAGAATGCACTCAGTGGAAGGAATATTGAAGCAATAGGCTTGTTCTGTAACTACATTATTTCCCATTTGAATATTTTGCATGTGATTTCCCTCCCCCAGCCCCAAGTGTCTGGTGGGCACCTGCTCATCCTTTAACACTTAGCTCAGTGATGACATTCAGAAAAGCTTCCTTTACTTACCACAGAGGACCTCTGGTAACTGGATACCGGACACTAGTAACATGTTTCCTCTGGAGAAATGGAGTGGATTTATGAGCACAATAAGTTAGTAAAGAATCCTACTGCTACTGGATACTCTTGCTGAATGGGTTACCATTTAAAATAGAACTTAGGACAAAAAAATAAGTAAAGGCAACAGTTAGGAACCTGAGTTAGCAGTTTACCACAGTTTGGAATAAAGGGATAAATGTTGGATAACCCCCACCCCCAGGAGTTTTCTCCCTCCCAGCCACCACAACCCAGAGGGCACTATTTCTTTCTAAAGAAGGCAATAGCAAGTGAAGAGAGACTTCTTTTAAAAACTCTACAATTTGGTCAGAGCAAGGCCCTTACTTCATGAACAGAGCTGATGAAATGTAAAATATACAAATAACAGAATTGACTTTATTACCCAGACTAAAACTTGACTGGACCAAATGTCCCAAGATGGAAACCCTTTTACTTGCTTTATGGGGTCCCTCAGGCCTCTTCTGCGTGATGATATCCCTCTAGAAGGAGATATGGAGAATTATTATAAAACATCATGCTTTTCACCTTGAAATCAAAGGATTTGACTTTGGAAAGCTTGGGACATTTTTACAAAACAGGATCCAGAATTGATTATGGATAGCATAAATTTAATGTTACCATAAACTGAAAACCACAGCTAAGATGCTGCATTCTAGAATCTTAAAATCCTCCAGTCTACTCTTAAATTGCTCTCATAACAAATGTGAACTGGTGAGATATTTATGACACATTCAATCTGTACATGACATGAAAATAATACATAGTTCTAATTCTATTCAATTTACCCTCTAATAAATTATAAGTAGGAAGAAACTGCAACGAAAGGATGGATCTCATGTTTCACAAAAGGCTATGGTTCAAGTCACATTTCTAATATTTTGTAATGTGATATTTAGCCCATCACTAAATTTTCTAAATCTTAACTTCATCCTTCACTGTAAAGCAGATTTTTTTTGAGAATTGCCAAAATTTGCAGTCAAAAAGCATCAAATATACAGTTAGTGTTCAATAAAATCTTTCATGTCCTTTGTGTTTTTTTCCGTATGGTATATTATTAGTATGGCTTATAGAAATCATAAAACTATTACCTCTCATGTCTCCAACAAAGCAGCAGAACACAAATCAGTTAAAGAGTCAATATGATGTAGTTGTTGAACTTTAGTATAGAAAAAGCCACAAATAAAATATTCTCAGTTACTTTGGGAGAATTTACCTGTCTTTATGAGTTCTGATTTTGTTTATAAGAGTGATAATAAGTCATCTCTTTTTGTTTTGGACTAAATATCCGTGTTTCCTCAAAAGTCATATGTTGAAATCCTGACTGACCGATGGGATGGTATGGGGAAGTAGAGCATGTTGGAGATAATTCAGTGATGAAGGTATAGACCTCTTGTTGGGATCAGTGCCATTTTTAAAGAGCCTTGGAGAGCTCTGTACCCCTTAGCCCTCCCTCTGCCATGTAAGGACACAATGAGAAATCGGCAGTGGAAACCTGAAGGGGGCCTTCACCAGAACAAGACAAGCTGGCATCCTGATTTCAGACCTCCCACCTCCAGAACTGCAAGAAATTAATGCCTCTTGCTGATGAGCCGCCTGGGCTCAGTGCATTGTTTTGTGGCCAGACTGGCTGAGACGCCTTCTTACAGGCAATGTAAGGATTCGTGTAGCAACTGCTTAGGATCCTCCTTAATTGGAGTAGTCACTGAAAAAGCATTTGCTTTACTTCTTCATTCCTTTAAATATAAGTACATTTTCTATTTTCAAATATAACTTTCTGAAATTTGTTGAGATAATTGGAGAAAATCATCAGAAGAAGGAACATAAAACAAAAGGACAAGCACTAAGCTGTAGTGTGCATTCCTTGATTCTGTTTTCCAAACCAGGAGCACCATCAGCAAACCCTCCTGTGGACCCAGCTGCACTTGGCAACTTGTCAGTTGTCAAATGTCACCTTGACAGTCCTCCCGGACCTCAGGGCTTTGTGGATTCCAGGTAAGATGTGGTTTTCCCCATTCTTTTTGTCTAGTTGACTTCTTCAAAACATAGACCTCTCTCTGATTTGACCCCTTTAATTGATCTGGGCTTCAGGCCAGCTCCCCAGTGCTTTCTGACTAACCCAGCAACTCAGGCCTTGGAATCTACAGCAGGTAAGGCCCTAGGCATGTACGCTAGAAAACGTGTTCACAGTCAGAGCTAAGCTGTATACCCTCAAAAATGTCCATGTTGGAATCCTGACACCCAGGAACCTCAGAATGTCATTTTATTTGGGAATAGGGATGTTACAGATAGAATTTTTTAAGATGAGATCATACTGGATAAAGGTGAATTTTAATCTTAGCTTGGGCCACTGGAACACATTATCACAGAATGAATAGCGATATTTATTTCTCTCAGCTCTGGAGATTGGAAAGTCCAAGATCAAGTTGGCAGTGGGTCAGGTGTCTGGTAATGGGCTGCTTCCTGCTTCACAAATACTGGCTTTGCCTTTGTCTTCTCACCCAGAGGAGCACAAAGACAGGGGAAAGGCTCTTCTAACTCTCCTTATGAGGTTGCCAATCCCATTCATAAGGGCTCCACCCACATATCCTAATTACTTCCCAAAATAGGAGTGAGGGAGTTAGGATTTCTATGCACATTCTGGAGTAGCACAGACATTTAGGCCGTATCAACAGTTACCTAACAACAACAGTAAGAATCACCACACAATGAGAGAGGAGTACAGGGGAAGAGAACACTATGGATATGCTTGGTGTCATGCTGCCTGCAGCCAGCCACTATCAGAAACTAGGAGAAACTTGGAACAAATCCTTCCCCAGGGTTTCAGCAGAATCATGGCCCAAATGACACATGGATTTCAAACTTTCTGGCTTCCAGAATTGTGACATGATAAGTTTTTATTGTTTTAAGCCACCCAGTTCCATATCACCTTGTTGTGGAAGCCCTAGCAAACCCAAACTGGCTGATAATCAATATGTTCTTTTATAGCCACCAGTTGTCCAGATTATTGATTTTTCTGATTGGTACATAGATGGTGCGTCACTATTCTGAGTCCTCCAGACAACTCTGGCCTCCCTGCCCACTCAGACTCTTGGGATGCCTGGACTTTGCCTATGATACAAAATTAAAGCCAACTACATCTTTAAAGCTACAACCACCTACTCAGACTGGATTCCCTGTTTCCTGCAAGAAAGTTTGAAGAACATACCCATTCTCCTCAACCTACTGTTATCTCACTGCTTCTTATGATCACACTATTTTCACATGGTAAATATTTACCACCTAGTTCTCCAGAGAAGAAGGCAAATTATTTGTTACATTTGGAGACTGGGAAATCTGTACCCCTTAGCCCTCTCTCCACCATGTAAGCAAATCCTCTGCCTGGTGATCTGCTTTCTGGGTTTCAGGTGGCTGCCTAATGAAAAACCGTCATCCCTACAGGCCTAAAATAATACCGGTCGAGGGGGAACAAATGCAAACTACAGTTTTAATATGGACCCTGACTTCCCAAGGAGATTATGTTTCAGAACCTGTATTTGTGCATTTCAGTTACCATGGATACAAGCAGCCATGTGGGTAAGTAGCTAGCTGTTAGGTAGTAGTCAGAGGAGACCTATGATTACCCTAGATCTCAGCTGATTCAAGGAATAATAAGATATCCTCTATCTGATACTCAACTATTCAAGGTAACATCCAGAGTAGTTTACTTTATTCCAATAACACTATTAAGTCACATTTGTTGCATTAATGAATGAATTGTTTATTTAATGGATATGTACTGAGGGTCTGAGTGTGAGCGTATGTTACACAATCAGGAAGGGATATCAAAGTACACAAAACAATCAGGAAGGGAAGTCAAAGTCAAATATATATATATATATATATATCGCTTTATTCTCCAAGGATCTCATTCTAGTTCAGAAGGCAGGTATCCATTATGGTAAATTTTAAAAGAGATAAATTTTCTAAACTACAAAAGGAACCATTCTTGGTAGAACAGAATCAAGATGGAAAAGGCTACACAAAACGAAGTGGGTGGAAGCTGAGTCCTAAATGGTGGGTGGGCTTGGGAGGGTGGGCTTTGAAGATAAAGAGCACCGTTAGCATTGAAAGAAGGGGGCATGGAAAATACAGAGTCATGAAACATCACGAACGCTAGGAGACTGCTAAGAATAATTCTCTTTCAAACAGACAGTTCTGGCATTATGGAAAGTACTAACGAATAAAGCCTCCAGAGTTTGAGAATCTTAGTCATAGGAACAGGGTCAAAATCTGGAAAGAGCTCCTCAGCATGGGAGCAAACTATGACAAAATCCACAACTCCACATCTTTAGAAATAGTGACATCATTGTCAGAGCAAAAACCTAGCAAGTTAAACATTTCAAATGACATTAAGTTTACTCATTTCACAAACAGATTTCAATAGTCTTTGGAGGACACCCCAGAAGAATAAATATCAACTGAGAATGAGAAAACAACTACTCCCCCAAAAAATACCACATCCAGTTACTAGAGCACTCTGAGAAAATGTGCACATATATGGTCCCTCCACAATGTCCCTCTAGTCACTGAAATCAGCCAAGGTTTCTAGTCTACTGTTTGTAAAGGTAATGTGTAATGACACTAGAAAGCATCTCTTCAAAACCCTTACGTATCAAAAGCTGTCTTCATCAAGTTGATAGTTTCTGCTCATTTAAAAATTTTGTTCATGGAATTATCTATTTCTAAAAGCCCAAGTGGAAAACAAGATATCTGTGTATTTTCACTTTGCTGGTGGTTAATTAAACAGATGGTGACTTCCTTATCCTGTGACACTTCTGTATGATGAACAAGATAAATAAGTTAATCAGAACACAGTTTGTATAATTAAAATACATATGTTATTTAGACATAAGGAGCAGAAACATTATTATAATAGGCTTCAAACTGAAAATCAAATGAAGATATTAAGTAGAATTACAAAAGAGTTGAAACATGTCCAGAAACTCCGATAATTTTCCAAAGCTGACAAACAATGGCCAATAGGTATATATAGAAAGGTACTCAACATCAATAGTCATCAGGAAATTCGAATCAAAACCACAGTGAGATATTACCTCACACCTGTTAGGATCTATCAGCAAAAAGACAAGTGATGACAAGTGTCAGGTACAGGGGAGAGAAAGGGAGATCTTGTCCACTCCTGGTGGCACCACAAACTGATCCAGTCATTATGGGAAACAGTGTAGAGATGCCTCAGAAAATGAGAACTAGAACCCTATGACTCGGGACATGTATTCTGAGTACATATCCAAAGGATCCAAAGGAAATGAAACCCGTACCTTAAAGAGCTATGTGCACGCCCATGTTCATTGCAACATGATTCCCAATAGACAAGACAGAAAGAATCTGAGCATCCATCAACAGATAGATCAATAATGAAATTACTATGTTAAATTTTATTCAGTGCTAAATATTATTCAGCCTAAAAAAGAAGGAGATTCTGCTATTAGTGATAACATAGACATACTTAAAGGAAATTATGCTAAGTGAAATGAACAGGAAGACAGATCACATGATATCATTAATATGGAATTTTAAAAGGTCTAACTTAGAAAAATTGAGTACAATGGTGTTTGCCAGATAACAGAAGGAGTGGTAGATTTGGAAAGATCTGTAAAAGGGTAAAACCCCTCAGTTATAACATGAATAAGTTCCAGATATCTATAGTGCAACAGGGTAACTTCAGCTAATAATAGTGTCTTTCATACCTGAAATCTGGGGAGACAGTAAATCTTAAGTATCACAATACCTACAAA
Organism: Marmota marmota marmota; assembly: GCF_001458135.2. Taxonomy (NCBI): domain Eukaryota; kingdom Metazoa; phylum Chordata; class Mammalia; order Rodentia; family Sciuridae; genus Marmota; species Marmota marmota. The sequence goes on along the minus strand of NW_025999977.1, from coordinate 48,499,331 downwards.
AAATGACAAGTGAAGTACTGAATTTGTTAAGTCACTTGATTGTGCAAATCATTATACAAGAATACTTATGTCAAAACACCATGTAGTACACCTTAAATATATACAAGTTTCGATTTGTCAATCATACCTCAATAAAGCTGAAGAAAACAAAAATCAAATAAAATACTGGAAGGAGTCTGTTCTTGTAAGAATGGGGGCCATGAGTCTCACTAATGGAAGATTTTGATAGTCCTTATACATTTCTGCAAAGACACAGAAAAGCATCAATATATGCAATTTAAATCTTCTGTACAACAAATCCATCACATCATCTGCTTTACCCCAAAGAAAAATAAAGCTGCATCTGAACTCTACTTTCTATTACATTTTAACACATCTGAGAGCTTGTCTTACTCTGAAGCACTGTTTAATCTCTAGAAATTGATTTATCTATCTGGCTTTCAGAAACCCACTCACCTTTGAAATTCAAATGAAGCACGCCTGTATAAATGCATGAGTTTCTTTCTACAAATCTTCTCTTTTTGCCGGGTGTCTTGAGAGAGCAGAGGGGACACCTGGGAAGCCTATTGCTTTGCTTTTGCCCTCCCCATTTCACGGGGTTTTGGTAAGATTAGAAATCACATGTTAAGTGTTGGCACATATAAATGGTCAATAAAGCTGCTACTGTGATGTTAGCACTTTGGAGCTGCACCTTGAATTGTGTTTCTACAGAAGAAAATGATTAAAGAAAATTTTTGATTTAAAAATAAGTACACAGCTCTTCTTCCATTAAAAACCTGACTCTCTTCTCAAGTTACAAATAATGCCCTCATCGATTTTTGGTTTCTGCAATGATAAGATTTTATGCTTAGAAAAGGATTTATTGTAAGGCTTAGTCTTCTAGAGCTCTTACTGGCACAGGTCCCTTATGGCTCTGAAATAGGAAAACAATGCATTTCATAAAGTTTGCTGAATGAATGTGTTTTAGCAGCAGAGAGTTAAGATCATTGACTTCTGTCTTTATCTCTGTCCCCCATGTCATATATGGAGTAGGAAATTAAATTTGAAATACATTTAGTTTGCTTTTAGAGAAGCAAACTTGATGTTCCCAATTGCTTCTGTGCATGGTCACAACAGGTTACTGTTATCTAAGGAATGGATTCCAGGGATACAATGCCAACTGGCCCCATGTCTTGACTTGAAGGTAGAGGGCAGAGTTTGTATAACAGAATTAAATGGAAATGAAGGAGAGGCAAAGGTTGAAATTTACAGAGGTGGAAGTTTGACAGCAGAACATTTTCCCAAATCTTATCTCTTATGGATAAAAATGCATGAGAGGAATTGTCCTAAATTTAACAGTGATCTAAAAAATTGAAATGCATTATTAAAATTATTAAATTAATAAAATTATTAGAGATCTATAATTTTTAAACTCAGTTAACTATTTAACTGAAAAATGAATATGATTTTTATTCTTTCTATAGATAACATTCTAAGATAGTATCATAAGAAAGGATAATCAAATAGTACTTACCTATATGAAGAAAGGAAAAATAAAACAGAGATAGGTAGTTAATAACAAATATGATAGACCTCAACTTTAAACCTTTGTACTGTCATCTGTAGTTTTCATTCTGAATTAATATTCATTTTATCTCTTACTTTACATGTCTCTTGCAAGGAAGATCTCACAAAATAGATAAGCTTCAAATCATAAAAATCTGTATCGGCCAATCCCTGACCCCACATTCACTAAGATCTGGAAATGTCTGTGTATACACAGCCTTGGGCAGGCAGTTCAGTTGGCTTTTAACTATCCTCCCCACCTCCAGCATCTATCAGTAGAGAAAGGGAACCAGGAATAAAATGGAGGTTAAATGTCACTTTTGTTAATGGCAATAACTCTTTAATTAGAGGGCTTTGAAGCATGGAATTAAGACCTGGAGCCAACCTGGGCTTCCGGTCTTTTCCCTCATGGGAGGCAACATGATTTACTGACCAGTGACAATTAGAGTGTATGGGAAAGAGCGGGACTCTTTCCCAAACCAAAGAGCCTATTCCATGGTTTTATTTTCATGCAAAGTGGAAACCCATTGCTATGGTTTAAATATCTCTGAGGCTCCATGTGCTGAAACTCAATTCCCACTGTGACATATTAAGAAGGTAGAAACAACCCGATCCCAGAGTTCATAAAAGGAATATGTGGGGGGGAGGGATTGGGATTTGATAACATCACTAGGTGTAGCCCCCATGACTGTATCCTGATGGCTATGTAGAAGGAGAGAGAAAGAGAGCAGAAGAGACACATGTACAACCCATGAATGCCCTCTGTCTCACCTTGGCTGTCTGCCAGCAGGAAGGCTGTCCCAGACGCAGCCCCTCAACCTTCAACCTTCAGAGTTGTGAGACCAAATAAGCCTCTTTTTGTTAAAACTTACCCAGTCTGGGCCATTCTATTATTAGTGACAGAAAATAAACTAATATTTCCATCTATCCAAAGCATCTGGGCACACAGAGTTCAAAGATTTCAAAAAAGTAATAGGGAATCCACCACCACAGTGTCTTCTAAATTAAATCACACTGGGATGGAAGAGGGGATGGAGAAGAAGGAGCAAATGTTTCTTCAAATATCCTTCTCCCTGAGTGTTCCTTCCTATAGAAAATGAGCAAAGAGTAATGGCAGTAAAAGATTTCTCACTGTCAAAGGGTCCTGAGTCTGATTTAAATAAAATACCCATTTTTAAAAAATTGATAGCCAAACACAGTAAAAGCTAATAAGTATATTGACCTTACAGATGACATGTATATATTAACTGTTAACCTAACTTCTTAGAGGCCTTCTTAATCTTAGAATAAACATATACATTCTTTGGCCTTATGAAAATTTCCCCAAAGCCAATAATAAATCAATTGCTATAAAGCAATTATTTTTCAATAAATGAATAACCTAGAACTGCCACTAAGATTCAGTTTGCTTCAGTGAATCATACAATTCCGGGAAATTGATTTGTGCAATTTTTCGTTGTGTGTGTGTGGCGGGGGAGGAGTATATATTTGTAGTATGAAAAGGAGCATATTTTGATGTATTTGAAACTATCACGAAGGAGAAATAACCTACAACTTGTAAGCAAGAAGACTATAAGATTTTAACTACATTCTCCCTGGACTTTCACAGATGCAACCACCTAAAAAAAAAAAAAAAAAAGCCCAGAACTCATCCAGTTCAAGTCTGTAGTATGGCTCAAGATTGGACTCTTAAGGTAAAATTTCCCAAAGAACACCTTTTCTCAGTTCCAGTATCTGATAAAATAATTTTCCACTGTCAAATAATTTTAGAAAATTCTGCAGATATTGATATTTTCATGTGCATTAGCATAAAGTAGGCTCTACAACATAATGCAGTATATAGTACTATTTTTACCTTTGTAGCTCACTGTAAAAACCTTTAAGCATAGTGTCTCTGACATGTAAATGCTCCTTGAAGGCAACTTGTGAAAGGTTCAAAGAAGTTCTTAAGAAGAGACCTACAGCACAGTGCCAGCAGTTAGCCCTGTCAGGACTCTGATGCCAGATGTCCTCTTATAATGTGGTGACTCTGTTGTTTGGAGCTCTGTAGTGAACAGGCACACCAGAATCCTTTAAGGTAGAATGTGATACAGAGGATGAGGAGGATGAATGGGGCTTAAGGTGTGATGCTTTTTAATAAAACTTTTATCAATAAAGAATAAAAATCTATTTGTTTGGGTTGGGATTGTGGCTCAGCAGTATAGTGCTCACCTAGCATTTGCAAGGCACTGGGTTCAATCCTCAGCACCACATAATTAATTAATTAAATAAAAATATTGTGTCCAGCTACAACTTTTACACACACACACACACACACAGAGAAAAATTTAAAAAATCTATTTGTTCAAGTAGAGTCAGAAAATCAAGTAGAGTCAGAAATTCATTCACTATAAATAGAAGCTCGGTACCATGATACTGTGTAGGAAAAGATGGTGGCAAGTTTGAAGCTTGTTCTAAAAGGACTTAGGTTTGGCTGGGGGAAATAACACAAATACATATAATTAAAAACAAAAGGCATTCTAAGTAAATTTAAAAATAAGGTAGAGGACTGCTCTGCCAACCAGTAGACCTATACCAGACCCCAGTCCCATGCTAGGACCACGCTGCCCAACCGCATGAGAGCCAAGGTCCAGGTCCTAGCCCAGGATCACCCATGCCCACCAGCAGACCCACGACAGAACCCAAGCCTATTCCACCTCCATCTTGGGACCCTGCGGCCATTGCCATAGCCCTCCCCACACAGTAGCCTTCACCTCGGGAAAACAGATAGGGCATCTCGGAACAGGCAGCCCAAAGCCATTGTAAGGTCCACCCTTTCAGCCCCATCTCTGAAAGTGGTTGCATACATCTTGGGACACCCCCACTACTATTTTCAGTTATCTTCACTATTGCCACCACCACCTTTAGTTGCAGTAACACTTATCATGGGACACCAAAGTAAGGTACAGGTGATCTGCAGGAACACTGTAAGATTATACAGTAGAAACTGTTATACCTCATATCTGCACTGCAAGAAAGGAAGACATGTAGACAACATGAGTAAATAAGGGAGGAAAGTGCCCTAAGCAAACCAAGATACTACGATAATATAATCCATGAATAAATAGCACAGTTGATAAAATGTTAGAGAAGGAGTTCAGAATGCACATAATTCAAATGATCTATGAATTAAAGAATGACCTATGTGAGCAAATACAGGCAAAAATTGATCACTGCAACAAAGAGCTAAGAGAACACATACAGGCAACCATTGATCATACTAACAAAGAGTTAAAGGAGCAAATACAGGTAGCAAAAGACTATTTCAAGAAGGAGACAGATATTCTGAAAAAATAAAAAACCAATCACAAATTCTTGAAATGGAAGAAACAATAAACAAAATAAAAAACTCAATAGGAAGCATCACCAACAGACTAGATCACTTGGAAGACAGAACATCAAATAATGAAGACAAAATATACAATCTTGAAAATAAAGTTGATCATACAATGAAGATGGTAAGAAACCATGAACAGAATGTCCAAGAATTATGGGATAACATCAAAAGACAAAATTTAAGATTTATTGTGTAGAGGAAGGCTCACAGGTTCAAACCAAAGGAATGCACAATCTCTTCAATAAAATAATATCAAAAAATTTCCCAAGCATAAGGAATGAATAGGAAAATCAATTACAAGAGGCTTAGAGGACACCAAATGTAAAAAATTACAACAGATCTACACTTAGACACATTATAATGAAAACGCCTAGCATACAGAATAAAGATAGAATTTTTAAAGCCACAAGAGAAAGGAATCAAATCACATATAGGGGGAAACCAATTAGGTTATCTGCAGATTTTTCAACCCAGACCCTGAGAGCTAGAAAATCCTGGAACAACATATACCAAGCTCTGAAAGAAAATGGATGCCAACCAAGAATCATATATCCAGCAAAATTAAGCTTTAGGTTTGATGATGAAATAAAAACTTTCCATGATAAGCAAAAGTTAAAACAATTTACAACTAGAAAGCCTGCCCTAAAGAACATCTTCAGCAAAATATTCCTAGAGAAGAAAATAAAAAGCAATAATGAAAATCAGCAAAAAGAGGTATTACACTGAAGGAAAAACCAATAAAAGAAGAAACCAACTCAAGTTAAATACCAAAAATAAACAAAAATGGCTAGGAATACAAATCATGTCTCAACAATAACCCTAAATGTTAGTGGCCTAAACTCATCAATCAGAAGACATATACCAGCAGATTGGATTAAAAAAAAAACCCAACAATATGCTGCCTTCAAGAGACTCATTTCATAGGAAAAGACATCCACAGACTGAAGGTGAAAGGTTGGGAAAAAATATACCACTCACATGAGCTGTAGAAGAAAGCAGGTCTTTCCATCCTCATATCAAATAAAGTAGGCTTCAAGCTAAAGTTAATAAAAAAGGATAAAGAATGACATTTCATACTGTTTAAGGAAACCACACATCAAGACATAACAATTACAAATTTGTATGTCCCTAAAATGGAGTATCTACATTCATCAAACAAACTCTTCTCAAGTTCAAGAGTCAAATAGATGACAGCAAAATAATTCTGGGTGTCTTTAACACATCTCTTTCACCACTGGATAGATCTTCCAAAGGAAAGTAAACAAAGAAACTATAGAACTCAATAATACAATCAATAACTTAAACATATATAGAATATTTCATGCAACAATGAGTGAATACACTTTCTTCTCAGCAGTACATGGATCCTTCTCTAAAATAGACCATATATTATTCCACAAAGCAACTCTTAGCAAATATAGAAAGTAGAGATACTACCCTGTATTCCATCAGATTACAGTGGAATAAAATTAGAAATCAATGGTAAAATAAAAAAAATAGAAGCAACTCCAACACATGGAGACTAAATAATATGCTGTTGAATGAACAATGGGATGCAAAAGATGTCAAAGAACAGATTAAAAAATTCTTAGAGGTAAATGAGAACACCAATAAAACAGATAAAAAATCTCTGGGACACTATAAAGGCAGTACTAAGAGGAAAGTTCATTGCAAGTAGTTCATTCCTTAAAACAAGAAAAAACAAAACAAATAAATGACCTTACACTACATCTCAAAGCCCTACAAAAAGAGAAAAACAAATCAACACCAAAAATAGAAGGTAGGAAATAATTAAAATCAGAGGTAAAATCAATAGAATTGAAACAAAAGAAACAATTTTAAAAATTGACAAACAAAAAGTTGGTTCTTCGAAAAAATAAATAAAATTGATAAACCCTTAGCCAGGCTAATGAAGAAAAGGAGAAAGAAAACTCAAACTACTAATATCTGTGATGAAAAAGGAAGTATCACAGCAGACAGTACAGAAATACAGAAGACAATTAGAAACTATTTTGAAAATCTGTACTCCAGTAAAATAGAAGATATCAAAGGCATCATCAAACTTCTAGAGTCATATGATTTGCCCAAACGGAATCAGGATGATATACACAAGTTAAACAGATCAATTTTCATTGAAATAGAAGATGTCATCAGAAGCCTACCAACCAAGAAAAGCCCAGGACCAGATGGATACACAGTTGAGTTCCACAAGACCTTCAAGGAAGAACTAACACCAATACTCCTCAAATTATTTCATGAAATAGAAAAAGAGGGAACACTTCCAAACTCATTCTATGAAGCCAGTATCACCCTGATTCCAAAACCAAAGACACATCAAAGAAAGAAAATTACAGACCAATATCTCTAATGAACATAGATGCAAAAATTTTAAATAAATTTCTGGATAATTGAATTCAAAAACATATTGAAAAGATAGTGCACCATGATCAAGTGGGATTCATCCCAGGGATGTAAGGTTGGCTCAACATACGGCAATCAATAAATGTAGTTCATCACATCAATAGACTTAAACATAAAAATCATATGATCATCTCAATAGATGCAGAAAAAACATTAAATAAATACAGCATCCCTTTATGTTAAAAACATTAAAAAAATAGGGATAACAGGAACATTTCAACATTGAAAAAACTATTTATGCTAAGCCCCAGACCAATATCATTCTAAATGGAGAAAAATTGAAAGCATTCCCTCTAAAAACTGGAACAAGACAGAGATGTCCTCTTTCACTACTTCTATTTAACATAGTTCTTGAAACTCTAGCCAGAGCAATTAGAAAGAAGAAAGAAATTAAACGCATACAGGTCGGAAAAGAAAAATTCAAACTATCACTATTTGATGACAGCATGATTCTATACCTAGAAGATCCAAAAAATTCCACCAGAAAACTTCTAGAACTAATAAATGAATTTAGCAAAGCAGCAATTACATTTCTATACATAAGTGATGAATCCACTGAAAGAGAAATTAAGAAAAGTACCTCATTCAAAATAGCCTCAAAAAATATAAAATACTTGGGAATCAATCTAACAAAAGAGGTGAAAGACCCCTACAACAAAAACTACAGAACACTAAAGAAGGAAGTTGAAGAAGACCTTAGAAGATGAAAAGATCTCCCATGCTCTTGGATAGGCAGAATTAATACTGTCAAAATGGCCAAACTACCAAAAGCACTATACAGACTTAATGCAATCCCAATCAAAATCCCAATGACATTCCTCACTGAAATAGAAAAAGTACTCATGAAAGTCATCTGGAAAAGTAAGAGACACAGAATAGCTAAAGCAATCCTTAGCAACCAGACCTTAAACTATACTACAGAGCAAGAGTAACAAAAATGGCATGGTATTGGCACCAAAATAGACTTGTAGACCAATGGTACAAAATGGAGGACACAGAGACAAACCCACATAAATACAGTTATCTCAAACTAGACAAAGGCGCCAAAAACATACATTTGGAGAAAAGATAGCCTTTTCAACAAATGGTGCTGAGAAACTGTAAATCCATATGCAGCAAAATGAAATTAAATCCCTACTTCTCACAAAATTCAACTCAAAGTGGATCAAGGACCTAGGAATTAAACCAGACACCCTGCGTTTAATAGAATCAAAAGTAGGCCCAAATCTTCATCATGTCGAACTAGGTCCTGACTTCCTTAGTAAAACTCCTATAGCTCAAGAAATAAAATCAAGAATCAATAAATGAATTGGATTCAAATTTAAAATCGTCTTCTCAGCAAAAGAAACAATCAGTGAGGTGAATAGAGAGCCTACAGAATGGGACCAAATTTTTACCACTCACACATCAGATGGAGCACTAATCTCTAGGGCATATAAAGAACACAAAAACCTTAACACCCCCCCCCAAAAAAAAACAACAAACAAAACAAAACAAAAAAAAAAAACAACCCAATCAGTAAATGTGCCAAGGAACTGAACAGACCATCTCTCAGAAGAGGATATACAATCAATCAACAAATATGTGAAAAAATGTTCAACATCTCTAGCAATTAGAGAATTGCCAATCAAAACTACTCTAAGATTTCATCTCACTCCAGTCAGAATGGCAGTTATTAAGAATAAAAACAACAATAAGTGCTGGCAAAAAATGTGGGGAGAAAGGCAAATTCATATATTGCTGGTGGGACTGCAAATTGGTGCACTCAATATGGAAAGCAGTATGGAGATTCCTTGGAAAACTGGGAGTGAAACCACCATTTGATCCAGCTATCCCACTCCTTGGTTTATACCCAAAGGACTTAAAAACAGTATGCTACAGTAATACAGCCACATCAATGTTTATAGTAACACAATTCACAATAGCAAAATTGTATAACCAACCTAGATGCCCTTCAGTAGATGAATGGATAAAGAAATGTGATATATATATATATATATATATATATATATACACAATGGAATATTATTCAGCATTAAAGGAGAATAAAATCATGGCATTTGCAAGTAAATGGATGGAGTTGGAGAATATTATGCTACATAAAGTAAACTAATCCCCAAAAAACAAATGCAGAATATTTTCTCTGATATGAGAATGTTGATTCATAATGGGGATTGAGGGGTAGCATGGGAGAAACGGAGGAACTTTAGATAGGGCAAAGGGGAGGGAGGAAAAAGGAGGGGGCATGAGGGTAGAAAAGATGGTGGAATTAGATGGACATCATTATCCTAAGTACTGTATGAAGACATGCATGGTGTGACTCTGTGAACAACTAGAGACATGGAATTCATAATTGTGCTCTATATGTGTACTATAAATTGAAATGCATTCTATTGTCATGTATAACAAATTAGAGTAAATAAATAAATACTTAAAAATACAAAAAAATTATAAGGTAGAGTGTTGTAGCTATTGGAATTTGTAGGTATTTCCCCATGTGCAGTCATGGTAATTTAGGTCTTCTAAGGATGAGTAAACTGAGAATGGATGAATGGAGGGATGGATGGATAGCTGGAAGGATGGATGGATGGATGGATAGATAGATAAAACAGCAAAATTCAGAAATAACAAGAGCTAGATAAGGAAATGATGGTATATCAGGATAATTGGAATAAAAACACCACCAATCATACCTGAAAGGAAAGAATTTCAAACAAGATCTGCCAGGTCCTAAACACAACAAAATTAAAAAGGCAAAAAAAAAAAAGAATAATTCTTATTCTAAAAGCCCAAACATTTAGGAATATAGGCCCAGTTTTTTCAATTCATTAAGCAACTACAGTTTTGAGCCCTTGGGAATTAAGTAGGTGTTGAGTATATCATGTAAACATACATTTCCTTAGACACAGGAACTCAAACTATGGATGGGAGGAGGAGGAAATGGACATGTATACAAACTATTCCAATAAAAAGACAGTGATTTGATCTTAATATAACTCAAACACAAAATCTGTAGAGTACAAAGGAGTGAGTCTAATTGACCGTGATATTCTGTAAAGATTATATAAAGGAAATGTTATTTAGTCCAAGTGTTCAAGAATGAATAAGAGTAAATGAGGCAGAGAACAAAGAAAAAATTCCAGGAAGTTCATATCAATAAGCAGAGGAGAGGTGATATGAGAATGGATGGGTGAGCAAACAATGCTAAACAGAGATGGAGGCTCTATGTGATGCAAGTAGCCATGGACTAGCCTTAAAAAATGCTCTGGGGAAAACTGTGAAGGATCTTGACTGCTATATTGACAAAGGATTCATGTAGAAGACCATCGTGATTAAGTCTATTTTCGAAGAAATATTTTTAAATCATGCTCTCTGGGCTTTACAAAGTCCATTCAAAACCAATTCATAGAGGAGAAAGGCAGAGGAAAATAAAGGGTCCTCATCTTCAAATTCCAAATCCCCAAGTCAATCTGATCTGAGTAGCTCTGCTGTGAATCTCACTATGTAGGCTTCCGCTTGTTTAGGATTTGGTTTAAAAAAAGACATCCATGACTCAAAAAAAAAAAAAAAGGTTTTTAACTATAGATTTGGAAATGTAACTCTGATTGTTAAGGAGATGTGTGAGAAAGACAGGGATACTTCCAGCAGATGCAATAATCCAGCCAAGATATGATGAAATTATTAGAGAAATCGGCACACGTAGAAATGTGGGAACCTCAAAAAATATCCCAGAGTAATAATAAGCAGAAACTGGCTCATTCTGACTGTGAAAATGAGGGCTGAGTGGATATATAGTGATGACTTCAAGGTTGATGTTCAGGGGTATGGGAAGAAAATGGTATCATTCACTGAGAAAAACATCATATGCTAAAAGGAAGATAAGCAATTGGACCTGTCTAATTTTATATAATCTGATTTTAGTTTTATGTCTTGCAACTGGATAAAAATATATGGTTGGATGTCTCAGGAGACAGCCATGGCCTGAGACTATTGGCTATTCAACTGCAGAAAAATAGAGATAATCCCCCAGTGTAAGCCCCCAAAGAAAAATTATTAACAATAAGAGGAATATTAAGATTTAATATTATCTAGGTATTTCATTTATCCTAGTAAACATTCTAGTTTTATATGCATCATTTTATTTGAATTGCATAAGAATCCTATGAGTAAAGAATATCACCGTTGTAGAGTAGAATAATGTAGCAATTAACATCTAGAGCTGAAATACCTATATTCAAATCTTGGCTAGGCTGTTCACTGTTTTATATAATTTGGGTCAAATTATTTAACCTCTCTGTATTTCAAGTTCCTGATAATAATCCCTATGGCTATGATAAGAAGTGAATTAATGCATATAAAGTGTTCATAATGGTGCCTGGCACACAGCAAGTATTCAATAAATATGAGCAATTTCTTTTCACCTCACTTTGCAGATCATGAAATGAAAGCTAAGTAATAGAGACATTAAATATCTACTAAAGGACACCCCTCTAAATAAATGGCCAGTGTTGTCAATGCACACGCCCTCACTCAGCCTTTATGTTAGCCTCATCCATGTGGATGAGAGAAAAATGTCAGGGCTGGAAACTTGAAAAATTCCTAGTTAAGCAGACTAGTTTATAAGACTGCTTGATGAAAAAATAATGCAACTAAACTACTGCAAGAAAGGAGGACGGAGTGGTCAATGATTTCAAAAACATCTAAAAGTTGTTTTTTTTTTTAAGTAATAGGAAGAGGCTGCTAGATTCAGCAATCAGAAATGTTCAGGATCCATTGAAGGGATGCTTTAGGCAGCCCATGTAGGGCAGACACCAAGCACAAACATTTAAGAATGGCTGCACAGGAGGGAAATGAGAACAGTAGCTGTACAGGTATAAATGGAGAAAGAATGGCAAACCAACAAGAAAACTAAAGGCAATTTTTCATAGAATGGGGAAATTTTAGCCATTTTTTTATGTAGAGATAGCAACCACTGATGAGAGAGAGGTTGAAGCTCTTAGGAAGGGGCTGATCAATGAACCAAGACCGAGGAGGATGTAGGAGTCCATGGGAAAGAGACCACAGTGGTACCTGTTAGCCTTAGAGGGAGGAAAAAAAAAAGACTCAGTTTACTTCAAGTCAAGAGACTCCATTTGTGTGAAGAATGCTTGTAAGCACACAGAAAAGGGCTCTCTTGGGACCTGGAAGAAGAGTGAAAATTTATCCACAGGGGTAAGAGAGAGTTTGGCAGAATGACTATGCAGGCCCTGCTGATGTCAGAGGAAAACAAGTGGTTAAGCAACTTGAACAAGGAAATGGACGATGTATAAATCTCCCATCCACAGAATAAGCTAAGGGGAGTCAAGTGATATAAACAGCCCTCGCCAATGGGAATGGTGCTTTGGGTTTTCAGGTATTCCAGAGAGCTCAAGCGCATTTGCATAAGGGACAGCACGAGAATGTGGGCAAGTGGGTACACAAAGCAGGTCCCAGGAGGGCTTGTGGAGGTCACAGGTATCATGGCATCACTTCCAGACATTCCATTAAAGTCACATCTACAGAACTGAGATCCAAATTCTGACTCTACCACTAACAACTTCACTGACTAACCTGGTGAAAATGTGTTTCCTCCCTTTGGGTTTCAATATCCTTACCAATAAAATGAGACTAACCTAGAAACCCTCTAATGGCCACTTCACTGTAAGATTGCATGAGTCTATATTATAAATAGTAACGTACACTGTCTTCCTTCTCCATTTCCCATGCCTATAGGAATCTGCTCCTAAGCTGACATTAAAAGGATGTATTAGTTAGAGCTCTCAGGATTCAGGCAAGCCTCGCTGACCCAAGGCAGGTGTGCAGCAAGGCTTCAAAAAGAGCTGCTTCAATCTTATCTCTCTCTGCAGCTTTCTCTGTTATTTCATCTCCATGGAGAGAGATGAATTCACTGTGGTTCCAGAGGTTTATGTGATCACATCGGAGGATGCTGTAGAATCTTTGCGTCCCTATTCCAATAGGCTCAGATGGGTTTAGCAGTCTCTTCCAATTCAGTTCACTCCAGACAATTTCATTATATAGGTGCATATACTTCTGGAGGCTCACATCATGCTTCAGGGAAAGTAGTCCCAAGCTGCGCAAAAAACACAATGTTTGGTGGAAACATTGTAAGTGTTTCTACCAAATGGTCACCAACACAAGCAGTGTCAGAGGTGGCGGGTACATTCTTGACTGTCTGTTCTCAGTGCCTCCTCTGCTAATTTAGTCTTGAAAACAGAAAATTGTTTTGTTGTGATAGAAAATAAGACATACTAAAGAGCTACACAAACTCTCTTATAGCTTCCCTATTTTCCTATAAGGTAGAGGGGGGCACACTCTTTCAATCACCTGTGATCTTCCTTTCTTCCATTACCCCTTTCAAGGCATGTAGGTGAGGCATGTGACTGAGAGGCCTTGCACCTTTTTTTTTTTTTTTTAGAG
>NW_025999977.1:48450886-48485470 GCF_001458135.2 Marmota marmota marmota | reverse complement strand
CCCTTTTTTTTTTTTTTTTAAGAGAGAGTGAGAGAGAGAGAGGGAGAGAGAGAGAATTTTTTTAATATTTATTTTTTTAGATTTCGGTGGATACAACATCTTTGTTTGTATGTGGTGCTGAGGATCGAACCCGGGCCGCACGCATGCCAGGCGAACGCACTACCGATTAAGCCACATCCCCAGCCCAAGGCCTTGCACCTTTAATAAATATATTGCTGGTCAAATCTGGGCTTCTTACTACCCAAGGAGTCACACTTTGAGATGATACTCAGGAGGCAGAATGAGGAACCATTTTTGAAATTGGAATAAATTGTCAATATAGTATGACGTGGAGCCCAGATTACATGGTTCATACTGTGGGGCTAGTGCTTGAAGAGCCCAACAGGACTCTTAGGGCAATTCATCACATTGATGACCATAGATACTCAATATTTTAAAAGTTGAATCTAATTTCATGACATGATTTCATGTGTTTGTCTTCCCCCAGCCTTATTACCCTACCAAGAGAAAAGTAAGTCAATTCCTAGTCTAATGATTTCAGTTCATTAATAAATATTGTTCCCAGTGGATTTAGTGAATTATTTCACTTGTTTTACATGCCTCCCTACCTAAAATGGAAGCCCAGGCACAAGAAAATGCCTTGTAAATAGGTTTTCTCATCAATAGATTGAAGTTCAATCATTGACATATCCATTAAGCAAATGTGAACTTACTTCAAATTGAAATTGCCATCACAAATTTCATTCACTCTAAGAAGTAAATGAATTGAACTCAGAAAAGTACTGCACATCAACACAAATAAATTAGAAATGTTCATTCAGAATTGTTGGTTTGAAAAGTGATGTGTGTTAAAATAAATTAACCAAATTAAAACTGGAAGGAAGACATATTGAAAGAGCACATCTGTTTTTCAGTGAAGTCATGGTAATCAGGAAAAGAATCATTGATTTTCACAAAACAAATATTGCCTTAAAAGAGAGTAACAATTCCATTGTGGATGACCACTGGAGAGCTTACACAGAAGATAAGATCGATCCATGCTACATCATTATTGTGCTCTTTGTTATTAATAAAAAAATCATGTAAAAGCAAGCCATAGTCAAAAAGCAGCATGAAACCACTTTGTTAAAAAGTCTCCATTATAATCTCAATACAATGTAAGTTCACACTAAGTCACCTTTACGTAAGTCTAGATTCCGAACTGTGTAAAAACCATGTTAAAATGTAGCTGACATATGCCTTAAATAATGAACATTAGAAATTATTTAATAGCAAATACAATAATCATGTCTTGCAATGTGACGTTTTTTCTCCATGTTGCTATGACACTACTGAAGCAAAAGTCAAATATCTAGGATCATCAGAATATTAATTCATATTTCAGTAATGAATAAGGATTAATCTTCCCAACACACCAGTAACCATAAAATAGCCTGTTTAAAACATTTTCATGACCAAAATGTGCAAAGTGGTGCACACCTATAATCCCCGTGGCTCAGGGGGATGAGGCAGGAGGTATTCAAGTTCAAGGCCCAGCCTGGGCAATTTACCACACTCCTGACACAAAATAAAAAATGAAAAGTGCTGGGGATGCATCCCATTAGTAGAATGCCCTGGGTTCAATCTCTAGTACAGGAAAAAAAAAAATGAAGAAAACCCCTCAGTTCTTGATAACTTAGGATATGACTCTTTAATTGTTTCTATGTTTTTATGACATTCACAATGTCTGTACAAGGTCAGATAAAACTAATTAGATAATACCTGGCCAATATGATATGAATGCTACTCACCACATGAAAATCCCTCCATATTGACCCATTTACACACTCCAACTCAACCGCCATTCAAACTGGCCAGAAAGAAACTACCTTCATGCTCTTTGGAAATACAGGACTTTAAGTCTGTTATGAGAAAGGAACAAAATGTGCAGTTGGAAGGCTCAGATAAGCATATAAAATATATTTTTTAATACTTGGACATAGGAGCAAAAAATCAGTAAAATATCTTCTGTAGTGGGATCTTCTCTCCTGCATTAGTAACTTTTGGTATAAGAATCTGGAGTTAAGAGTCAGATGAGGTTAACTTGCCCTCAGTGTCTATTTGTCTATCTATATTATGTCCAGCTAGCTAGAAATCTAAAAAAATGGTACCTGGAGGGAATTCCTTAACCCAGAATAGCAAACCACAAATAAAATAAAACTGCTGACATCTTTTGAAGTCAGAATATATACGTTTTACTATGCAATACAACAAAACTGGGCATTTACTGTATTTACTATCAAATTCTTCATCACTATGAATCCAATACCCATACTTAGCTCAAAAATTTAAAGAGAGAAATCAACAGTTTGGGCCCAGGTATATTTTCTAAAAGAATGTTTAATTTTATACTTGAAAATTGAAATGAATGCCTATTATTTTTGTACACAATCTATGGGTTATAAAGCTAAACAAATATCTTGGTTTCTGAAGCTTTCCTAAAGGAGGCCATCATTTCTTCTACCACATCACCCATAAAACTGCTGACCGCTCTCACGGAGCAGCCTGGAGCTGGCGAGCCATGCTGAACCCTCCTGCGCCTCCTCCTGTGTCTGCACTGTCCTTGTTTGTCAGCTGCATCATCTGTGTTCTGCTCAGTTCCTACAGTCTTTGGATGGGGAACAAGGAGATTCCCCTTCTGGTTAGGAAACCCAAACGCCGTCAAGGTCAATAATGAAAGTCAATCCTGACTCAGACAGCAACCTGACAGTCTCCGAGAATATGACTGCCCAGGGCATCGTGCTTCATCAGGCCCCTCTCTGAGACCACGTGGGCTGCATGCCAACTGAGGAGAAATGTCAGCACTTGTAAAATATAAGAAAGCTGAGCCCCAGGTAACTGGCTGGGGATGTTTCTTCCTCAGATGCTCACCTGAAACACCAGAGTCCAAGGACAGAGATTGGTAGCAATGTGTGCAATGGTCCCTACTCTCCAACTGCCTCCTGTTCAGCTGGTTTAGAGCAACCCAGACACTCCAAGATGGAAGAAGGGCTGACACAGAGGTAGAAACTTTCATTCAGTGGTAGTGACTAATTGGGTAAGGATTAGATAGGATGAAAAATTGAGTTGTTTTCATGTCCACGTAGTTAAAATCCTCTGTGACCTACTTCTCAGATTTTGATAATCCCAACATGTGGGTTCTAATTATGAAAATCTGAATTTAGCTTTTATGTAAATCTTTGGCTGCACAACTTTTCTTATAGTAGGATTTTTTTCTATTAAATACTAAAAATGCTAAGAGATAGGTGTCAGCTCTCATCACCACCACACATTACCACTGTCAGTCAAAGCCACCAGATCAGGTTTTGCCTGACCTGCTTTAGTTGATAATGATGGCTGTGAATTCAAATCACGTTACAGTGTGGCTGAGTGCACTTGTCTCTATATTCCACAGTAGCACATCTGATCTGTGAGCAAAGGAAGGTACCATGTCTGTTACTCAATAAGTTATTATGAAAATTATTAAATAATGTGCAAAATCTTTTGATGAATAACACCAAGAGGGTAAAACCCTCAGAGTAAAACATCCCTAATAATTACACCTAATATGTTTCTGATTTTTAATGCTTCATATTAGTAAGTCCTTAGTGACAATGTGTTATAAATAGATGAACAGATGGCAACCATGTCAAGTTAGGTATAAAAATGATTGAGAGCTGCTGGTGGTGTCGCTCAGTGGTATAGTGCTTGCCTAGCAATTGTGAGGCCCTAGGTTCAATCCTCAGCCCACATAAAAGTAAATAAATAAATTAAAGGTATTGTGTCCAACTACAACTAAAAATAAACATTAAAAAATGTCCAAGAACTTGAAAAAAGAGAAACCATGATTGTTTTACGAAAGTGGGATTCTGGGTGAGTTTTTCCTTCTTAAAAATACCATTCTGTATTATTATTGAAGCAGTCAGTTTCAATAATAACCACAATTTCAGTTGGCATTGAATTCAGTTCATCAAAGATTGATGAGTGAGACTGTGCCTATCCCTTAGAAACACACACAAACATTTAAGCCATGGTCAATGTCCTTGAAAACCACAATGTGCCTTAGAAAGTAGGGCACATGCATGAAATGGAGAAGTTTCAAGCAGATCATGACTTAACACAATGCTCAAATGAGCAAGGTAGAGAAGTGCTGCAAGAAAAAGCCTCGGCTTGTGCTTCAGGAAAATCTATAGAGCCCTAAACACACGAGAGTGAAGCATTGGCTTTGCCTACTGCAGCAATTAGAAGCCAGAGCTGAAATCAATGCGGCAGCCATTGGAGCAGTCTGCAGCTCTGAGGCTGCAGCTACTTACAGCCATCGATTTTCCCTGGCTTTGGGGCTTGGTTCACCTCACTCTTTCCACCTCGTCCCCCTGTGGCTCCCAGGTGTCAGGCACAGGTCACTGCTTCCATGAAAATTACCCAAGGATCATTATTAGGCTGTAAATCCACAAAGACCGTGGAAAGGGTCACAAACAGTTTCTAGCAACCACTAACTGTTGCTCCTATGTCACTGCTTTTGCTGACACATAACTCGTTCTTTCTTAGAGCATTCAAGAAATGGTTCTTCCTCTTAATCCTGAAGTCCAAATCTCCACATTCAGGGTGGCTCCAAATGACATTTTCCCTTCATCTCTTATCACAGTATCCTTTCTCTCAAAACTTCCTCCCATAAGTTTAGTCCTATCAGTCTTCTTGGCCTCCCCTGAGTAATCTCCCTATTCTCAGCCCACAGAGTTCTACTCATGCCTTTCCTTCTCCCTCTAAGTCCTTTAAGACCTTGTTCAAGGGCTGCCTACCCAAGCCACCCATCCACACTAGTCCTGTTCCTCTCTCCAACAGTCTACTCCACCCTCATAGCATAACATTAAATATTTTCTTAAGTATGTCTCACCTAATTGATTATGAGTATCCAGAAAATCACTCACATCGTACCCAACACAGAGCCTTGCGTTGTGTACTAGGCAGCCAGATGGAAATGAGTCAAACTAATGTGGCATTGTGCAAAGAGCAAAGATAACTTATATGAACATGAGAATTATAGCACTAACAGGCACAGTCCAAAATCCAAGGTGCTTATTTGTAGCCATACCTGGAAGGTAGTTCTTCACTTGATTTTGCAAAGATAATAAAGGTTATTAGTTGAAAAAAAAAATAAAAAACTACATTCTGAAGCTTCTGGAAGAAAGCTTCTACGAGTATCTTATGTGGTTAATGACAAAAGTTGAAAAAGACAAGCATGCGATTCTGAGGTCACTATCCAATGCTTCACCAAGAGGAAAGCTGGTCTGGACCAGGACCCCTGCTTGTTTGCTTCTGTTACTGACCACTTTGGTGATGCTTAGGCTTTGCGTATCAACTCAGGGACAGGCTGCAGAGAGCTGCCGGGCTGCAAATGATTCTCGAGTTTGTGTTTCTCGTGCATTATCTGAGAAGTTTTAATAAAAATCTGATTAAAGGATTCTGCCTGGTCTCCACAGGCCAGTGGGCATTCATAGGAGGGAGCACAAAGTGTAATGTGCTTCCCTCCCTCAGAGCTGCGGTGAGAGCAGCAGCCAGCCATGGACTGCCTAGCAGCTTATGCTGAGGCTGAAGGAGGATTCCCAAGCTGTGGCACAGCCTGTGCAGCTCTCAGAAACCACCCAAGACCCTAAAGGACTTGCATGTGTAACTAATTCACTATATGACCTTGTCGTATAGTTTGGATTACACAAAAATGACAACAAAAGCTCAGAGTGGGCAAGCAATTTGCCAAACATGATCTGAGGTTCCATTCAGTTTTTTTCAATAGACAAGTTTTTGACAAGTTCTTATGTCCAGGCAGTGTGCTTAATAATAAATCCTGGTGATTTTAGATCTTGAATCCATATCTCTCACAAATCCAGGATTGTATGCACTGTGTCAAGATGACTTTAAAACCCAAATAATAAAATGCATTGAATTTGATCCCTGAGGTCCTTTTCTACTCTGTATTCAAAGAATATAATGCATTTTTTCCCTGGGA
This sequence comes from Marmota marmota marmota, assembly GCF_001458135.2. Lineage (NCBI taxonomy): Eukaryota > Metazoa > Chordata > Mammalia > Rodentia > Sciuridae > Marmota > Marmota marmota. The sequence goes on along the minus strand of NW_025999977.1, from coordinate 48,479,448 downwards.
AAATTGAGGGGAAAAAAGTAGGGAGGGCAAGTTTTGGTCTGAGTTTTTATGTATAAGAAACTGCAGTTAAGTTCAATCAAAACTCTAATGAGATTCTGATCCACTTTTGTGCCCTCTTAGGAATTTTTGATTCAGCATAAGGAGTACCCCTCGGTTCAAGGGCATCTCCCCTTATTCTAATGGGGGGACACATAAGCAATAATCCCAACAGTAAATAAAATATTATTACAGTGTTAGGTACAGAAAAGTGCTAAGTACAGTGAAAGTTCACTGACCATAATCTCTGCAATCAGGACATTTTTTGTGGAAGACTAGATCTCAGTTTACACTGATATTAACTGGAAATTGTTCAAACAAGAAGAGAGAAAAGGGCAACCAAGGAGCTGTCAATGAACAAGCAAAAGCGAGGGGATAGAAGGCAACCGAGTGTGTTCAGAAAAACACAGGCACTTCTCTGGTTCTGCAGAGTTCACCAGAAAGATCAAGACTGACTGCAAAGGAAGCCGGAGAAGGAGGTCTGACTTTCTTTTCAACATTTAAAGGAAGGGGCTCATTTAAAAATATCTAAGGCAAATCACACAGTGCCCTGCAACAGTTCCAAAATTCAACCATGGTGATTGCATCCTGGGGCTTAGCAGAGGATGCATCACCCCATAGACAATGCAGTCAATGTTTTTACAGGGAAAGAAATGAACACCATAAAATGGTTTAGTGTTTTCAGTGACAGGAAGAGAAAATGTGTCAGTTCAGTTACTATTGCATCCAGTATGTACACATCTGTGTGTATATCTATATATGAGTGCTACCCGCCACCACCACTGTAGTTAGCTGCAGTAGAAGACAGGTGCCACCTTGGTTCTTTGGTAAAATCCATTTCCTGTATTGTCATTCCCAGTCCACATCAACCTAGCCAATCTGACATTATCCAATCTGACATTATAATCCAAGGATCTAGGGAGAAATACTGTGCTTTTCTAAACAACATATTCCTTTTACCTAAAGAAGACTTGGAAGAACTAAAGTCATTGACATTTTACTGAGAATTGACTAATTTTAATTAACTAATTAAAATAATATTACTAGAGTATTACTAATTCTTTTTTGGCAAAGAAGGGTGTAGCAACAGGCAGGGATATCAAAAAGATGTGGCAAAAGATAGGTAATAATAGCAGGCGTCCTAAATGCTGCCTTTGGGTTTATCACTAAATTTTGATGTATGTCAAATATTTATCTCCAGGGAGGTCTGGGAAATTCTAAGGCAGAGACCAGACTGAGCAAGATGGATATCCTAAAACTGAGCCATTTGAGATTTACTTTGTGATGTGACAGTTTGATATATTTTATACCATCATAATGAATTCTCCATTTCCCAATTTAATTGCATGACTACTCGCATTTTGAATTAGAGATGCTTTTCTCCATCTTAACGAGCAGGGCTGTTCTTCACTGACTGGGAAACTGTAAGAGAAATTAATGCTTCTACTGTTTTGCAAACTCTGCAGAATTTCTCCAGATTTTATGGAGCCCAAAGCTTGCATGGTTTAGAGGATACTTAGGGGCAGGACAGATGGGGAGGCAGACAGCCACATGTTGTTTTGGACTAAAACAAAGAAGGATAATGGGAAAAAGGGTTAGAAAAGTGGGAAAAGGTTGAATCAGTCGTGCGTTTGAATGCCAAATCAAGGAGTTTTGGATATTTGGAGGAAGCTCATTAGATAATCATTATATAATAGATTTATGGTTATTTTTATAGACTCATTCCATTGTAGTTTTGCAGAAATGTGCTCCCTGCTTTGAATAGGGAACCAGTAAATTATTGGCTCACATTATAAAAGCCTGATGCCAACTTGGTTTTTCTTAATGGTATAGAATTCTTTTGGATCTCTAGATTTAGAAACCATTTTACTTTTTGGAAACTATTTTACTTTCTATAATTTTAAGTCTTTTCATTTATAAAACAAATATGCATACACCCTGGGAAGCAATTGCCAAACATTAATATTTCAACGTGGGCCTACTGTTCTTTTCTTGAACACAAAAGAAAAAAAAATCGCTTCTGATAACAGCCATGCTATATCTCTAAAGTAATAAAACAGATTGAAAATTTGTACCACCAGGTACTGGCTCAGTGATGTGAACTGTGTATAGGGGTGGGGAGTGGCTATCACTCTGAGTCCAGTCTGGAGCAAGAAATCATACCTCTTAATTTAATGGATAAAATTTAATATAAATAATTAACTAGGTTCAGGTCATTTGAAACTGGGTAACTGGCCCCACTAGAGTAGTACAGCACTCTAAAGCCTCTTTCCCTCCACATAGTACTTTATTCTACATATTTGTCCCACAGTTAGCTGCATCAAATGACAATTTCTATTTCAAAGAGTGACCTGCTGTTCATGCCATGCCTAATACGCACATTGAAAGTCCAGCAGAATGCAGTCTGACTAAATTTGGCATACAAGAATTTAATTGGATATCTTACTTAAGAATTATCCACGACTCCAATTCAATTTAATTGTTTATCACATATCAAGCCAGCAAGTCATTTCAAAAGATCGAATTGGGAATAAAAAATCCTACCTCCTGGTAAAATCCCAAGCACCATTCTATTTTTGTAAGCCTACCTTATCCTATCGCTTCTGAAAGAATTGCTCATCTAAAAAACTAGCATTTCTGGTTCCCAACATGAGCTATCTGCAATCAGCCCCCCCCCCCCCACCAAAAAAATGCTGGTATCATTTTCCAAGGAGCTAACTCACACTGAAGTGGGAAACTGCTGGCTGTGTCTCTAGCCGCCACACACACACACACACACACACACACACACAAACCTGTTTTCTGCCAGCTGCCTGGATGCATGCTACCCCAAACACCTCACCTCATTTGGAAACACTAAGTTTTCATCTCAAAAATCCACATTTCATTTGCCAAGATTAATTTAAACTCAATACATTTGATCAGTCACTTAAAGATGCTAAGTGCCTGTTCATATAGATCATTGTAGGACTAGCCCCTCTTCAAATACATCATTTTATTCATTTCTGCGTATGAGAAGATTATAAGTTGGAAGGAAGAGCAGAGTTCTGGGAGCTCAGACCGGGTTCCATCACTTTAACACAGCATCTCAAGTGAGTTATTTCATTTCCCCATGCCTTGGAATTCTTATCTTTCAAATGCATATGGGATAAAGCTCCTACCCTCCTGGCCTATGATCTCTGCATCGCACCCCAGTTTTATTACCATGGTTCTGTTACACAGCATGACAAATAGGGTATTGCAGATGTAATTAAAGTTACTAATCAGTTGTTCTTAAGATAGAAAGATTACTCTGGATTATTTAGGAGGACCTGGAATAGAAAAGCAGAAGAATTCAAAGAGATGTGGTGCATGAGAAGGACTGGACTTGCCATTGCTGGTTTGTAGATGGAGGGGTCAAGTGGAAAAATGACAGAGAAATGATTTCTTTCAATATCCAGTGAATGTTGAAAAGGACCTCAAGCCCCAGAAGAGAATTGCAGCTGCAGGTGATTCCTTGATTTTATCTTGGCAAGATATGAATGGATCAGAGAATTCAACCATATCACATCAGGTTCCAACCTACAGAACCGTGAGATAAATAATGGGTATTGTTTTGAACCACTAACAGCTTGTGATCATTTAATTTGTTACACAGTGCTAGAAAATAAATACAAGAGGCAATATGATACTTCATTAATGCAAGAAGTCATTGTGAACAATAAAAATCTCCACAAATGTTCTTCGTTTTTTCTGTTGTTATTGTTTCCTTCATGCAAATTCTCTATACCCTCTGGTTTCCAGTCTTTGTTTTATTTATTTTTTTAATCCAAGAGGATAAGTTATGGTAGGGACCAGATAGACTGAGAAAAGTTTGCATCTCAGAAACAGTTGACAAGAAACAATCAAGTCGCATGCTGGCTCACTCTTCCTAGGTCTATGTTCCTTCAGAAAGGCATATTTTGTTCTAAGGGCCTTTTATAGACCATCATTACCTTTGGGATTCTGCATGATCCCAATTATAATTACTCTGTAGATGAGATGTTTATCCAGCTGTAACACTGGATTGGTTCTGGGGCTGTCTATGCCCCTAGAGTCTCATTTCTGGCCCTGCGGGGTAGTAACACCAGGTTGCTCCATTATCCTTTCTTTCTCCGAGGGCTCCTGAAGGCTCTTCACTGTCTGCAACTATATTAGTCTGGAGATCTCATTCCAGACACTCATTCAGTCAACTAGAACAGAAATTAAAATCTTTGGTCCAATTTTGAGCTAAAAAAAAAAATTGACTGGTTCTTCACCATGTATCATTTCCCGAATAGCTCTCTCCCTAGAAAAACACACCACATCCAAAGAATGTTTACTGAAAAGGAAAAAAGAAAGATCTGCTGTTTCTTGCCACCATCCATATTTGTATTTTTAGGAGACCATATCTTATTTCTTATATTATCTGTATCTCCAACTTTGTTCAAAAATTTAAAAAAGGCTTTTTTTTTCATCTTCCTCTGTGACTTTTAAATGATTAATTATATATTGTCCTTGGTAATTTTGCAAATATAATACTTTAAACTGAAAATTTTTCCTGATTGCCATTGCAAGTATTCTTAGTTCCAAAGTTGTTTGAGTTGTAAACACTACAGGAGTATTTTTGTCTGTATTCTGGCTCCACTAAGTATTCAGAGCATACAGTGATTAGGAGCTCATACTCTGAAAATAGCCTCCACTGTGTATCTCAGCTCTATCATTAACTAGCCATGATCTTGTGCAAGTTATTTAACTCTCCAGGCCTGGGATTTTTCATCTGTAGAATTCATCCATCCATTACACATAGCTCCTGAGTATCTACCATTTTAATTATTATTATCATCATCATTCTATTCAAATTCCCAGGACACTGACTGAAAACAGAGCATTGAACTGGTTGGTAAAACAATCAGTGGCAAAGTTATAGTTTGCTGTCATGTTTTCTTGGTTTTCCTTGTTCCTTGTTGTCCTGCATTGATATCTCCACATTTGATGGTCTTCTAGGCTCCAAGGAGTCAACGCAGTAGGAATAAACTCCAACTATCAGTGAGTGTGCAGGAAGTGGATGGAAGGTGTGTACAGCTCTGATTCCAATGAGATCACAGCAGCATAGCCTCTGGGGACCTAGTGATCTGAGGCTGGTGTTGGCAAAAACTGCAGAGATTGCCAGGGCTCTGGGTGTCTGCAGAGGCCTTGTGGGCTGTTAGAAATTTCAGTGGTGAAGGATATTAGGATATTCCTAATTTCTTTATCTCCAAAGGGGGAAGTCATTGCTGAGGTGATCACTCTTGGCCTGGCTCAGGCTCCCAAGTACCATGGTGGCAGTGGCATTTTTGTCTTATGCATGTGGAAAGGATCTGGAACTCAGGCACGTGTGGAGTTACCATGGCTTGGAAGCCTAGGAATGCGGTGGCACTAGTCCTCAAGGTACAAGTGCCCCTTCTATCATTTTTTTGTAGTGATATGCAAGGTACAGGTGCTTGTGGAACAACCAGGGTCAGGAGTGTGGGCATGTGCAGAGCTATAGACTCTGGGGTCTGAGTCACAGGTGTGACAGTGACTCCAGTGTTCTAGTCGCAGGCACTCACCATGTGGCTGCAGAGGCAGAACACTGATATGTGCAGGTCCACCTTGCTCCAGAGACCAGGACATAGACATGCCAGGGGTGGCATTGGCTTCTGCTGCAGAGCCAGTATTTGCAGAGTGACTGCAGTAATCTGGATCAAGGGTACATATGGAATGACAGTAGCTCTGAGGTCTTGTACACAGGTTAGTTTTCTGTATCAATAGCTCCAAAGTTTGTATCATACTTGCTCATGAAGCAGTAATGAAATTGGGGATCCATGATTCTGGATCCAGAATGGTGCTACCCTGCATTGGTGGCTCCAGTGTCTGCAGTGTGGGTGCCTACTGTGAACGTGGATCTGAGGCCTGGAGTGTAGCCATGCATGAAGAGCCCAAGTTCTGGACTAGAAAGTATGCAGTGTTGGAGGGCTTGACAGTCCTGATCCCAGGATGACACAACAATGGCTTTTTCTGGGAGTGGGGGACAGAGCACAGCATGTCCATCTCCAGGGAGTCTGTGGTAGCCATGGCTGTTAATTACCTCAGTGGAGAATCTTCTGGTGTCCTCAGAAGAACAGAACACTAGTGACCCTGATGATGGCATTGATGGCCTGGCTGACACTGACTAATAATGATGGTGCCTGCCCTTCCTCTTTGTTCCTAATCATTCCCTGGTGTCTCAGGTATGCTGATCTCCCCTGAGATTTCTTTAATTCAGTTATTCCTCTTGATATTTTCTGGGTAGTTTTACTCCATTTTGTTGCTACAGGTTCTCAATTGGATCCTTCAGCCCTCCCAGGGCTACTTCTCTTCATGTATAAGCTACCTAATTGTGGGTTTTGTGGTCATCGTTTGTTTGTTTGTGAAGGGCTGAAGGCTGATGTTTTCTTCTATCTTGCAGATGTAGCAATGGTCAACGATGATGCCAAGATAATTCAGTGGGGAAATAAATCATCATGCTTGACCAACTGCTTACCTACATACCAGAGAATAAAGTCAGGCCCCTTTTGGGCTCCATACACCAAAATGAACCAAAAATGCATGATAGATCTAAATGTAACAGCTAAAACTGTAAAATTCTTAGGAAAAAAAATATAGACAATTTTGACCTTGATAAAGGCAAAGCATTCTTGGATATGATTCCAAAAGCATAAGCAACATAAGAACAAGATATACATTGGACTTCATCAAATTTAAAACCTATAGTGCTACAAATGATACCATTAAGAAGATGAAAAATATAACCTACAAAGTATGATAAAAATATTTACAAATTATAAAACCATATATCTGCCAAAGTACTTGTGTTTCAAATATATAAAGGCTCTTACAACTCAGTAATTTAACAAGATAAATCAGCCAATTAAAAAATGTACCAATGATTTGAAGAGGCTTTTCTCTCAAGAAGACATTGGCATTTTTTTGAAAATGTTAAATATACACTTACCATATGACTTAAAGATTTTATTCCTAGATATCTACACAAAAGAATGAAATCATATTCTCTACAAAAATGTATATGTGAATGTTCATAGCATTTTTATTCATGATAGACAAAAATTGGAAATAATCCACAAATCCATAAACCCCTGAATGCATAACCAAAACATGCTGTATTCATAAAATGGAATACCAATTAACTATAAAAAGAATAAAACACTGAAACATATAACAACATGAATGAACCTTAAACCATCATGTAACATGAAAAACAAAAACAGACACAGAAGACTAAACACTGCATGATCCTATCAACAGAGAATTCTAGAAAGTCTGTTTGCTTGACACTTGGCACTTTGGTGAGGAGGAAGGGGTCAGATGCACAAGTGCATACCATGGGGGTGATAGGATGCTCTGTAAAGGGATCTTGAGGATGGGTGTACAACCCTATAGACCTAATAGATACTGTTCAATTACACACTTAACTATGTCATGTATATAAATTTACCTTCATAAAGTTAATAAACTAGATTTTAAATTAAGAACTTCATTTCATTTAAAGGATATGAAAAACAGGAACTTTCATATATGTGAAAATAAATTGTCTCAGTAATTTTGAAAAACTGAGATCATCTAAGTTTAACTCTGATACCTCATGGTTTTACTGTTAGGCAGTATATACTCCATAGAACCACCTATGTATATTCACTATAGACACATGATTTCTCAGAAATGGTGCAGCATCAGCTCCAAGCTAGCAATGCAAATATACAGACATGTGTTTTGTTACATTCATAATATGCAGCAATGAAAGTCAATAAATTATTTCTGCATGAAAGAACATGGATAAAATTCTTAATTATAAAGCTAATGACAAAAGCCAGACATAATTATATAGAAATATAGATACTGTTTATATATTTAAATTTAGCAAAACTAAGCTAAGGATTCAACATCAAGGCACTGGTCACTTTTAGGGAAGAGAAATTGCATTCTAACCTGCTAGAGGCATGGAGAGCTTTTAGAGTGCCGGTAATGTTCACTTCATAGTCTGATGGTGGTGATGTGGATATGCTGACTTTGTGATAATGCATTGAGAAATACAGTGACAATTCATATACACACTTGTATTTATGCTAATTGTTAGTACAGAAATATCGTTATGACTTGGATGCAAGAAGTCCCCTGAAAAGCTCATGTGTGACCATGAAGGAATGTCACACCATTAATCTCAAATCATGAAGTGGAGTTATGTAAATAAATTAACTCTATCTTCTATAGAGTGATTAGCTTATGAGCTAAGCTTCATCACTAGGTTAATCCATTTGACAGGTTAATAACCTGAACGGACTGGTGGATGGTAACTGTAGGCAGGTTGGGTATGGCTGGAGGAAGCAGTCAACTCAGACAGCTTTTAAATCTCAATTTCAGGAGGGAAGGCCCAGGAGCAATATTGGCAGAACTACTTTGTTATATCATATGCGCATACAAATATGTAACAACAAATCCCATTATTATGCACAACTATAATTCACCAATGAAAATATGTGGGGAAAAAATAAATAAATCTCAAGTTCATAATAAAAACAATCATGTTCCTTTCAACATGTATTACTAACACTTTATCAAGGTCAGGTGAGATGATTCTTTTTACTCCATCCTAAAATGGGTGAGTATTCCTAACCTAAAGGGAAATATCTCAGTCTAACCATTAATCCCAAATCATGATGTGGAGTTATGTATCCAAATTAATTCTATCTTCTATCAACCCCTGAGTTTGTGTCATCCAATCTGCTCCTTAGATTTTATCAATAATATCTTAGTTTCAAGTGTTTGTTTTTTATCTGCTGATAATATGAACAAAATTCTGCCTTGATATTTCTTTTAATAATTGTGTAGACTTTTAATAATTGTGTAGCCTAGGTAATATATATCTTATAAGAAAATAATGTTTCAAAATTTAAATTCTACCTTTGGGGGCCTTGCCTTTTATTCAGTTTTCCTGAAACTTTTTATGAAATTTAAGTCTTCATGAAAACTGGTGCCATTATATGAAATATCAATACCACTTTTTGCTTGGAAAAAATATAAAATTAAATTCCAAATGGGCAACCTCGATATTCACATAACTTTTCGATTTGTCTATTATCCTGTCCACTGTAAAAAAAACAAAGCCATGTTTATTTTAGTCCCTTTAGTTAAAATGACAGAATTGTCATTACAGTTCTTCCACATAGTTAACAAGAGATATTATCCACTATGACACTGAGAAATATCCCATAGCTTTGTTCTGCATTGATTTTACATTAGAAACTACCCACACTGACCTATGGGCCTTTCTCAAACTAATAAAATTACAATCTGAAATTATAGGCCAAACTCTTTTACAAGGTTCTCCTATCGTAAGGGGATGACTTTATGGAAGGAGAAATTCATGGAGTAGCAAATCTCCTTAGTCATTCTTGGCACATGAGCTTTTAGCAATATATGGAAAATAATTTCTATCAAAAGTCAGAACAACTAAGATGAATCAAGCCAATTTAGTGTAAGCAGTTTCCAAAATCACCTGTAACTCTTTTGCATGGACCCCTTTTCACATCAGAACAGTAAACTATGTTGAGGACTCCATGTGCCATTTATGTCTAGGTCCTCAGCACCCAACAATCTGCATAGTACAAAAAGAGTGCTTAATAAAAACTTGTCAGACAAGTGTCAATTTGTTCTTCCAGAACACATTTCTTTCCCCCCTGAGAAGTAACAGGCCCTTTCTGTACCCTTCAGCTTATCAAATTCCCTGACACCTAAACGAAGACTCATGAAAAACAGATTTATATCATCATTTCCTAGATCATTGAGTGGAAAAGACTCTAGGCTCAAAACTCATCCTTGTTATAGTGGCTCCTGGGTCACCCAAGCCTAGGCTCTGGTGATCTAAATATAGATACTAAAGAAAGACTAGATCCTAATACCTAAGCAACAGTAAATTGCAAATGTATATAATTGTATTTTCCTTCTCCACAGTACAAAATTTTGAATTCTTTGAATTCAGCTTTCTCCAATTGTCTAGTTGGAGAAAGCAAAGAGTTCAGTGATGACAAAAGAGACTTTCACATCTCGGTCCAAAACTCGGTTCTTCTCCAGTCTGTGCAATGAAGAAATACCTACCAAATAACCTGGAAACCAGAGAAGACCCATCATTGGTACCAGCCTGAAAATGTGCACCACTAATTTTAAATGCCACTTATTATTATGCAAACTGGAAGAATTTGAATCTCAACCTCCATTCTATTTAACTAGTATGGCATTCTGTGCCAGTTTGACACTAGAATCTTAGATATTTATAGGGTGTCCAGACAACAGGGAAGGGGCTTCTCCCCTCCAATTGACCATGACTTGATCTGGCCTCTAGGATGATCTCAGGCACAATTTTACTATTGCTCCTATAGTCCTCTCACCCTAAGCCAAGAATGTGTCCAATCACCTGCTTTTGGGACTATGACCTCAGACTGAAGACCTAGCATACATCACAGACCCTCTCCCTCCTTTGTACATGCTCCTTAGGACTCTGTCACGAAGGGTTCAAGGTTCAAGCCTTACTACATTTTGGGCAGTGTTTTAATTTCTATGTATGTTATCCTCTAGATTCTCATAAGTGTGAAGTGGGGACACTACTGTTTCTAGTACTCTTTACCAATAAAACACAAAGTCACAGAGAAGTTTAGGAATTCATATAAGGTCACACAATAAAAAGCAAAACCAAGAATAAAAGTCATGCTTGTCACCACAGTTAATGAACTCATCCTGAAGAAAATAACATTTTTGATAATAATGATAATGATGGTGTGATATAATATCTAAAGTAGTTTGCTGGAAATTTCAGGTACATGTATGGAGTATGTTACAAAAGTAATCTCTACTTGTAGAGATTTGTAAAATCACCTCTATTTTACAAATGAAGAAAATAAGACTAGCTAGTTACTTGAGTAGTGGGGGAAAGATCAGACTACACATCTGTCTGACCCAAATGCCCTGCTCTGCCCCCACAAGTAATTTCAGTTATTTCCTAAGGTTCCTCATTGAGTATGGTGTAGCCATCCTTCATGGGCTGTCTCCTCTCTCCCTCTATGTCTCACCCACTGCCATCTCTTCAGTCCTGGCCTCATCTCCAGTCACATAGAACTGCTTGCTCTTCCCCAAGTTCTTCTTCCTCGTTTCCCATGCCTCCACTCACATTCATGGTTAATTACTGCACACCTCTCACCTGCTCAGCTTAAATGACCCCAGCGATGCATTCTCTGACTACAGTCCTGAATTCTCCATTTATGCAGAAATACCCATCTATGTGACTGTTTCCCCCGTAACCCCACACAGCAACAGAAACTAAAAGATGCCTACCCCTGGGTCACAAAGGCAGCTGACCCAGCACACTGACAAGACTTCTCTTGGCAGGCACCATCACCAGCTTATCCTTCAGAACACATTTCCCTCTGAAGTGGCAGAGTCACAGAGCCCGTGGAGCTGGTCGCCAGTACCAAGAGGGTGGGAGAGCAAGTTAACATCAGAATATGACAGTTGCCCGGGAACTCTCTGGGACAGCTTCTGGATTCACTCACTGTGACAAGGTTAGGCTACATCTGAATGAAACTCAGAACAAGTTGTGAGATTTGAAGAAGCAAATGTTACAGGGAGGAGAACTCTGGAATGAGTTCCAGGGATCTCAGTTTGAGTTCTTCCTCCATTACTCAGACATTTTCAAAAGCATGCTAGAAATTCTGTAACTTTAAGGTAAGAACTAAATGTAAGAATGGGTATGGTTGAGTTTGTAAACCGTAAAATATAGAATAGAGTTATTGAGTTATAAAGTCCCTAATAAAGTCCTTAACAACAGAGATTGTGTCTTACATTTCTTGTCTCCCCATAAATATATTTGGGACACCTATGTTAAAATGTAATAGAAAGAGCCCTATTTGCTCTGAATTTTTACATTGGTTGTATTTTCTTGCTGCCAGTCAGAGAATAGCATGAACTGCTCCCTGAGTCATATTTAGTTATGAGTATTTGTAGTGAAAATATGATGTTCAGAGTTGCTGCCACTACATTTCAATCAACTTCTATATAAGGCCAACCTACCTCCTAGTGATAACGGACTCAAATGAACCTCCATAATAGGAAGCTTAGATACTCTGGCATGATGAACAGACAAGGAGTAAGCTAACCTAGAGTGGATGGAACCCCATCCAAGGGCGGGTGTAAATGGGAACAGTTTGGGACTATCCAACTCGGCTTTTTAGTGACTAGAATAATGGCCAGCCTATGATACGTGAACTAATGTTTCATGTCTTTCCTACTGAGCCTCACATTGCAATTGAAGGAAACAATATTGAATATTTGCTCATTTCCCCCAAGACAGTCATCGTGAGGAGAAAAAGCACAAGGAATAATGCATGTGATTTGCAAAAATATTGATTAATCTCTTTGTATCTGTGCATGTGTGCCAACCAGAATTATTCCATGGAAATAATTGGCCCATGGAATGGATCAAGTGCTAACTTTGAAAATCAGTTTGATTCCATATCAATATCAGTAATGGGACAAATACATAGAAGATAATATTTTCATTTTACATAAAGAAAGTAAAACTAAAATGGTTATGGGCCTTACACAAAGACAAGCAAATCAGAAGTGGAGGGAACAGTAGGTTCTACCCAAGTTTCATCTCTAGCGCTAGATAGAACAAGGGAAGCATGATAAGAAGTTCTGATTCCCAGCGTGAGGGAAAGGCCAGGAGTTAGAATTGATGGCTTGCTGAGCCAGTCTCACTCATAAAGACATTGCTGTCTTTCCATTAGGACACCCACTGAGAGACAATGATGCAATCTGCTCTCATCAAAGAAGGAAAGAGAAGATTGCCAGGGATTTACATAATTCAGCACATAGCAAGATATTTTTCAAGGTTCTTCGGCAATGTCATTTTACTTATAAACTGTTCAAAGGAGGAATATTTATGGCCCTTCGACCTCTCCCACTGGCCCTAAAAGAAATTGAATTTCCAACCAAATCCATTTACAAAGAAAGAGCTATTCATTCTAATAAAGCCACATGGTAAGTACATTAAGTAGGGGAAAATGTCTTTTGATGAACAGAGATATTACACCCACAGGAGTGGCAGCAACCTCAGGGAAAAAGTTAAGGTTGGCTGCTTCTGATCTCACTTGAAATTTTCCCAGCTCATAAAGCATGACAAGACCACAAAGCAGCTGCTTTAGAGTTACCCAAGTGCCATTAGCCAATACGCCCAATTTCAGCCTTGATACTTGTGGCATGAAGTAATGTATGAAGAAGAAAAATGGTCGATACTTTAAAAGGATCTCCAGCTTCCAATCTGTACAAATACAATCCTGGTACCAGCACTAACACAGAGGGCATGCCAAAAGATAGGTAAGAATATATTTGTCTGTAAGAAATGTTCAGAAAGACTTGTGCATTCAGTGTGGAGCATGACAAAACAAACACAATCAGATGTCAAAAACAGACTGTCAACAACAGGACTAATTTGGCCAGGCTCAGGTGAGTTTCCCAATAGTAGGGCAGTGGGGTTGGCAAGAAAAATGTGAATTCAATGCTTTGGAGGGAATATGGAATGACCTTGGAAGTTGAGAAAGAGTGAGGAAGAAGGATGTATTAATTATTCTACCCATGTTCCTGACTTAAAAGGTTTAGTGAGTGGTGGCAGTAGACACTAAGCTCTGGGACACTGAATGAGAACTGGGGGAAACTCTGATAGGTTAATTTAGAAATTCTGAGTCTAAATGTCCTCTGGGACATTCATAAAAGCAAATGCCATCACAGTCTGGTCACACACATAGGAATATATGTGCTGGGTACAAAGAACTTGCAGTTGCTAGGAAATTGGAATTATCCCTAAAGTCCCAACCCCCTGTTCTCTTTTCAGAGTATCTAAGTCAGAAATCCCAATGATTGCACCAAATTGTAACCTTGCTTTTAAAGAAAGATGTGTTTTATTTAAGATTGAATAGGATAAATATAACAATAATTCAAACATGTGATCACTTTAGGAAAGAAAGTCCTAATTTACACCCAATTGCCACATCAGTTGTAGAAAACTCAAAATCAAGTTGGTTTTTAGGTACCTTGGATAACACTTCTGGAATAAAAATCCTGAAAAGAATAAAATCTGGTTTTCTGTAGGCCACCTAACAATAACCCTGAGTTCTCCAATAGGATAGAGTCAAAGAAATGTCCTGCAAGATTACATTCATTGTGCCTGCTAAATTGGGAGCAGTCATTCACCCAAACACTAGTCAGTGATACTTCTGATAAGTGAGCCACAGATAATGTAAAATCAGAGAAATTTGAGTTTGGAACTCTCATAATGTTGACAGAAATGAGGAGAAAGGAATAAAAAACAAAAAGATAAGCAACACACATACAGAGAGAGAGAGAGAGAGAGAGAGAGAGAGAGAGAGAGATTTCAGGCCTCAGTGGCTGTGTTATAAATGGGAATGGAACAAATCAAGTAAGCAGGTAAGCTTGAGAAAGAGAGGGAGATGAAACTTCATGTTAGGCAGTAGATGGGACAGTGAGAGAACACAGAAAGCAGAAATTGATTCTTTATCATACACAAAAGTCCCCTAATTTCTTTGGTTGCTAGAAACCAGAACCAATTTCCCTGATTATCAATGAAATCAAAAGGAAAGTCTATATACATTTTGATGAGAATTAGAGAGAAAATCACAGTTTTTTCTCAGTAAACACAAGCAGTTGACAACTAGACCAAGCAGAAAGAGAGGGGAAAAAATTGAAGCATACTGGTAAATCCCAGCATATAAGAAATAGAACAAGATTCCTATGAAGGTATTCCAGAAGAAGATATCAGAACTTCACTGAACTAAGATTAATAAACTTCTGGGTAATAAGAAGCTTGAAGGGACCTGAGTTTAATTGATGAATAAGAGTGCAATATGATTAAACTATTATTATATAAAATAAATGCAAAAAGACTACAATCCAGTGTGTAACAGAGAAGATCTTGGAGGAGTGAGTGTGCAGAGAAATCAATAAGGAAAAGCTTATTCTCCCTCTTAACAGGAAAAAAGGTACAAGAAAGAAGAGAAATAGGGGTTCTTCAATCTCTAGGAATATCAGAGGAAATGTATTTTGACTTAGGTGCTCAAATATATAGAAAGTTTAAATAATCAGTATCTTTGATGATACATAAAATTGGTGGATTCTTGGCAATTAGTAAGTTTTTAGCCCAATAAATCTGGAAGATCATGTGTGTCAAGGAAGATGAGAGATGTCAGTGGTGTGTGGTAGAACTGAGAGAGAATGTTTGACCACGACCAAGACTTGTAAAGATGAACATGAGCTATGTTGAGATAAAAGACAGGACTTTTTCTTCCTGGTGGAGAGACCAGGAGGACTTTGGGTCAAAGCAGAAAGTTCAGCTGTGAGATGAGCTGTTCTCTCATAAGATCTTTAGAAGTAGATTTAGCAACACAATTCTGTGTTCTGGGTTGAAGTCATTGAATCTGGATACCCATATTGTTCTCCACTCAGTAATGACATGCAGACTAGAAGAATTAAGGGACAGATAAAGCAACCTTTGGCCAAGTATGGTATTCAAAATGTTCACAGCCAGTGTCATAGACCCCAATCAATTAGAAGGGACCAATCAGAATATGCATAAACTATAAATAACTATAAATACCAGTGGGCACCAGCAGAATTTTCACCCTGCCTAAGAGTTCTATTTGCTCTTCAAGGTCATTGTTACTGGATCAGACTGTTGATAAGCTTCTACAGTGCTTTAAAGGGGGTTCTTTTTGAAGGAAACCAAATAAATCTTGCTGCCATATTATTAACCATATTAATATCCTTTGTCAACCTGTTTTAATAAGAAGGTACATCAATAAAGCTCTCAGCTCAACAACAATGAATCTGTGACTAGGTGATATCAAACATATTTCTGAAACTTTTAATGATGTCTTATTTTTTCATTTACATCAACTTTTCTACTGGCACTGGTGCAGAGCCCATATGGACCACTCAATATGAAGCATGAGCTAGTTTACTTTCTAAAGATTTCTTAGAAGAAAACCACCAAGGTAGAGATCTGGTTAAATAAGTCTGGTTAAATGCCAATTTCAGGGCTGTGTCAATTCAAAGTCCTCCCGGCCCCCAGTGTCATACGTGACCTCCTCCTGCATGCTCCTGTGTGCCTTTGTTTCAATGGGTGCCGTCTAGGATCTATCCTGTAAAACCACTCAGCTCAAAGCACAGCACCTTTACAGTTTTCTGCAAGAAATCTAACACACTCAATAGTTTGCGAGTTTGGTAACACCCAGGAAAACTGAGTGATCTGGATATCAGATCACACCTTATCACGCAGAGTCTTGCATTTACACGCTATTACAGCCACTCACCTCCCCCTGCCTTTCAAAACCTCTCAGTAAAGCATGATCTTCTCTACCAAGCACTTGCACTTCAGCACCAAGCTCTGATCCTGTTTTTGTCCTGGAACAGCCCCACCAGGGCAGCCTGTCTGGCCCAGACTTATTCCTACCATTTATTTGAACTAAGATTTCATTTTCTGTGAAATCATATTTTAACACTATCACTCTAGTATACTATCATATCCAACCTTGGGACGTTGTATCTAATATGCTCTTAGACTTTTCAATTGCAAAAAGCACTTTCATATCCATTATCTTATTATACCATCCCTAGTTTTTCCTTCAATCTCTGGGGAGGCAAAAGCCATGACTCACGGAACACTGAGTCTGTAGCCCTTAGCACGGTGCCTGACACACACTGGGTTCTCATCAGAAACTGTGGATGAATGATCAGTGAATAAATGAACATGGCTATTAAATAACGTGTCAAGGATCATATATCCTAGAGGAAATAGAACCAGATTTCAGCACATACCCCAAGTTCTGGTCTTGCTTCAATCCCACTTCACATGTGCCACAGATCTACAGCCTCTTTAATATGGAGAGATGTAAACTGCCAGAATGAACACAGGCAAGTGATTTTTAAAGTGTCAGGCAGGCATTGGGCTCAAAATTTTTTTAAGTTTCTTCTAATCCAGAATTTTAATGAAATACTAACAGTCCTCTAAGAGTTGCTACTGGTGCTTGTGAAATGGAATTTTTCCATTAGCAGATTTTGTTGCACACATAAAACCATGAATGCAGACCATATGAATTCAGAAGACCGGGACGTTCTAAAGGGATAATCTAGTTGTCTGAGATATCAAAGACATAAATTCTGCCAGAAAATTCTGTATTCTTCACTCTACAATGGAAGACGACACATTGCTTCTGCCTGGTAAACAAGTCACCCTCTGTGCCATTTACACGATTGCAAACACAAGAGAAATCACCCCTTCCCAGTCACACCCAAGCACTCCACTGTGAAAGCCTAGAGTTGGTTTCCACAGATGCACAGCTGGATCATCCCCTACTTGCTGTTGTCAGAGAATGAAAAGCTTCCTTTTTCTCCCCATGAAGCCAGCATTAGGAATCAGATGACCTATGTGGAAGCTATTGAAGGGCTTATTGATTGTGTGACCTGGGGCAAGGCATACAAATTTCAGGTTTGTAATCTCTAAGGCAGGATGGATAAGCATAAGTCAGTGGTGAGGCGAAAGTGAGAGAAGACAACGGCATTCAAATTGTGTTTTCTGGAGCCCCTGGGGTAGAGAGAGGTCAAGCAGCAGAGGCCACAACATTCTCCCCTGCCTCGGCCAGAGAAAGCCAGTTTTTAGACTTGCAGAACCCAGATCCAGGCCTCAGAATTCCCAGCTCAATTATCCATCCACCGAACCAAACAAACATTTCCTCAGAATTGCCCTGTGCTCTAGAGTTCACAGAGCACATTGTGTACATTATCTTACATCTGACCCTGTCTATGGTACAGGAAAATTATCCTTCCCACTCACCTGCTGAAGAGTGAGCCTCTAAAAGATTAAGTGATGAGCGGCGGTTCCCAAGATGAATTCACATTAGTTCCAATGGTCACTATCCAAATGATCTTGAAAAGCCACTTGATCTCCTGTATCTCAATTAAATCATTAAAAAAAAAAAAAACAGAAACTAGCCAGGCATAGTGCTTAATACCTATAATTCCAGCCCCCACCTGAGAGTCCTGCACTTCCTGCCAATCTGGGGAGCCTTCACGGTCCTGTTTTCTCCAATAAACAAGATAACCATCTTTAATTTGAAAACCGGTTGCCTTTTCAGATGACCTATGTTCTCCCAATAAACAAGCCACATACTCATTTTTCTTCAGAGAATGAAACTTCTGGCTTATCTTAAGAAGAAGGGGAAAGTATTGATTCAAAATCTGATAGGATTTACAACATAGCCTATATTTCTGCTTCAAAGACCACAAAGAACACATTGTCCTCTTCCCACAGGGACAGCAATCCCAGCCCCAGTTAGTACTTGGAGCGGGACATTTGTTCCTACTTGAAATCAATCAGTATATTAGCAACAGGTGTCACCTGGTTTTCCTGCTAATGATACTAAAATCCATTGCATTCGACAGGAATGGTTGGCTTTCTAAAATGTTTGGTCATTGGTAACATATTCTATCTCCCCTTGATTCCAAATGCCTGACCCTGGGCTACAGTAAGACATTTTCTACACTCATTGAAGTCATTAATTTATTGAGTCATCAATGAGCACTAAGCACCTACCCTGTGTTGGACTTGGCGCTAAGCATCGTAGACAACAAACACATAAGAAGCAGTACTGCCATCAGGATATTTACAATGTTGCCAGGAAGAATTGACTCAAAAAGACAGAGCAGAAAGAGGTAAGCACACAAGGGTTCTAGGATGTAGTGAGCAAAACCTGCTTTCCACTTACGTGTGCAGCACTACTGTCTGAGTAGGAGTCCAATTCTGCAAGTTAGTAAGTGGATGAGGTCTCATTAGGAAAGAGAGCAGAGCTGCTTATGACAGAAGGAAAAGCAAAGAAAAGGAGACAATGCAAGAAGCTTGGGAGAAGCAAAATGTAATGCTAAAAATATCAGTGCACAGAGTCAGGGCGACTGGGTTCACATTAGTTCCAATGGTCACCATCCTAATGATTCCAAAAAGCCACTTGATCTTCTATATCTCAGTTAAATCATGTTTTAAAAAAACAGAAACTAGTCGGACATAGTGGTTGATGCCTGTAATTCCAGCAACTTGTGAGGCTGAGGCAGGAAGATTACAAGCTTCAGCAACTTAGCAAGGTCCTAAGCAATTTAGTGAGACCCTGTTTCAAAAACAAGAAATAAAAAGGGTTGGTGATGTGGCTCAGTGGTAAAGCACCCCTGGGTTAAATCCCCCAGTACCAAACTCAGAAAAAGAAAAAGAAAAGAAAGCCAGAAACCAAAAAAGGTGTCTTGTTCCAAAAATATGGACCTTCAAATATTGTTTTACATGAAATTCTGGGTTAACTTTAAAGATCTCTGATAAGTCTTGCTAAACTTAGTTACAGTAACAGGCAGGAAATTGGTTTCAAAGCATTGGGATGGTATGAGTGAAGCAATAAACAGCTATATTCTTAAAGGCTATTTAGCAACTTGAATTCTATGTTAAAGCCACTTGTTATAAAACATAACATAAAAGTTAACACTAGTGCCACAAAAATAATGAATTATAGAAACGAGGATTCAAATCTTTCTCACTGAAGACATTAACCAAATATTATTCCTAATTATCTCTTAAGGAGAATGAAATTCCCTTATCTCTTTTAAGACACGTGATTCATGTTCCTAGCAGCTTTTCCTCAACAATAAAAATTTAATGATAGCATTTAGAAACAAAGAAAATTTCATTATGGAAATTCACTGATTGTGAAATGCATATTCAGTCAAAAAAAGCCACGATAATTTGAAGACCAATATAAGAAAAGTCTATTGCACTTCAAGCTGAGTCTGGTGACATACACTTGTAATGCCAGTGGTTTGGGAGACTGAGGCAGGGGGAGCACACGTTTAAAGCCAGCCTCACCATTCAGTAAGGCCCTAAGCAACTTAGTAAGACCTTGTCTCAAAATAAAAAAAATAAAAAGGACTGGGATGTTACTCAGTGGTTAAACACTCCTGGATTCAATCCCCAGTACAAAGAAAAAAAAATCCCTAATACACTTCAAGACATGTTATAAAACTACCAGCACGAACACCTGCGGCCTTGATGTAAGGGTGAATAGCTTGCCGGTAGACTTGGAGCACAAAGGTGGAAGTTACAGTCTCCAATCCCTTTCTGTCTTCAGAGCTCTCACCCTCCACCAGGTTTATGGCCATAGATCACAGGAGTGAGAACAGTTCTGAAGCTCAAAACCCAGAAGGAGAACAGAGAACCAGAACGTTCTGGGCAGCTTACCTGAGCTGTGACGAGCAACATCCTTGGAACATCACAGGTGAAGCCACCTCTTACTCTCACAGGCACCCTTCAAA
This sequence comes from Marmota marmota marmota, assembly GCF_001458135.2. Taxonomy (NCBI): domain Eukaryota; kingdom Metazoa; phylum Chordata; class Mammalia; order Rodentia; family Sciuridae; genus Marmota; species Marmota marmota. Next base: position 48,458,931 of record NW_025999977.1, on the reverse strand, counting down.
TTAGAGGAAAATCACTCTAATACAATGCAAGAAGCTGGGGAGAAGCACTCTAAGGCTCAGCCACTCTAAGGCCACCTGCTGAGACAGGGTGATTCCAATGTGGTCGCAGACTCAGCTGCTTTCAGCACCCATATTTTGATCCTTAAATAGGTAGTCATTTTTTTCTCCCTCCTTTTCCTGCTTCCTCTTCACAGTATACTGAAACAGCCAGAATGAGTGGTATTTTCCCCTGGTAAATAACCTCTCTATAGCCTCAAGTTTATCCCCAGTCCTTAGGTTTTCCTACAGCCAGCATCAGCTTGCATAGGAAGGACACTTCACTTTTAGACAAACTGCTATTCCCAAAATTTTCAGCCAAAACAAAAGGTATAATGAGACAAACTGACCTTCTGGAAGTATCTTGGGAACCAATTAAGAGTGAGACTTTTAAAAGGAAAACAAATGATCTACTAGGAATGTGAAAGGAAAAGTATAATTGCTAATCCTCAAAGGGACAAGAGATAAAAGGGAAAATTCTTACCAGACTGATTTTATTCCATTGCAGTGTTTGGTTTCTTCTCTCTAAGGCAAAATAAACTGAGAAAGAGAAGAGAGAGAGGGCATGAAGTAGGGAAAAAAAGTAAATCAAGGCTGTGCCAACATCTGTAAAATCCTGCTATCACAATGCACTAGGTCCATGTGATAAATGTAATGAGCAATGAACAGTGGCACCCTGAGAGACTCCTATCAAGAGCAAATGGATGCTTATTATGTCCTGATTAGTCCACTTCATACACTTCAGATCCTTGCTGGTCACAAATAGGCACTAAGACTCACCAATACTAGTCATGTGAGCCCCAGGCCCTTGGACTCCATGTATTTCTTGTCTGAATCCTTAATAGCCCTCCTGTGTACGATGTGTATACTAGACTCAGATAACCTCTATTTTTATTTTTGTTTCTTTTTGATATAGGTATCATTTTCAAATGGATCAAAGTTTATCACCTGCTGAGAGCCATAGCCAAGTAGAAATGACGCATGGCAATTTCCTTGTCAGCCTACCCAATGTTGCTTAGAGGGAGGACTCTCCATTGTGGAAATGGGCTTGCCTTGGACCCAGGTCATTTGCAGTGACATTGCATGAATGTTTGAGAAAGGTGACCCTGCTCAAGGACCAGGGCGGATCCGGGTTTAGGGTGGATCTGGGTTTAAGGTGGATCCTGCTGGGAATAGGGCGTATCCTGCTGCCTCAGGCGCGCGCTCCTTGAGTTCCCGTTGAGTTCTCCCAGGATTCAGAGAGTATTTGGGATGCAGAGCCCGGTCGAGGTGTGGATTTTTTCCCAGAACATGCGTGTAGACGGCTGGTGAGAATTCAGGAATAAAGAGTTGCTGTTGGAATCTACAGGTTTTTGTGGTGGCTCAGTTATTTGGTGCCCAGCCAGACTGCAGCAATCACCTTCCTAGTTGTCACTTAATCCTTCACGGAAGTGACCAAAAATGTATTCCCCCATGTGTTCTTTGGTAGGAGGATATTTTATAAATATGTGTCTATGCTTCCATGTTTTACACAAACCATGGAATATTAACTGTTTGTTACTCTTCATGCATAAAATGGGAGATAAGGAATATGACTGGTGCCATAGGGTTGTCACATGTATCACGTAGGTTAATATATATATAAAGCATTTGGGATAGTGTTTGACACAAAGCAAGCCCAATGTAAATCAGCTATATAATAATCAAGATAGCTATATAAATATGCACAAGATACATAATTTTTATATCTAGCTCTTGGCTTCCTGGTTGCCATGTTCTAAAATGCTCTCCTCCTCTATGCCCTTCCTCTATGAGGTTCTGCCCCATCTCAGGCCGAGAGCTATGGAGTCCGCCAGCCATGGGCTGAACCTCTGAAACCGCAATGTTATGAGGATTGTACAGGTAACACAAAAGACAGTGAGCTGCAGAGAGAAGAGAAAATAGGTGGCCACAGAATCCAATTAGGGTTTTCTATTAGAAAAAGGCCATGCATCCTACCATCGTGCCTTCTGGACAGGCACCAGGCTTTATTTTTCTTGAGCTTCTTTGACTACTAAGTATTCATCACTTATAAAGCAATGATTAAACCCCCAATCTGCATTTTCAGTTTTCAGGAGCTAAAACCCAAGAAATCAAATAGAAGAAGAAATCTGAATGCCTCCTCTCCAAAAATCTCAGGGGATAAAGCTAAAGCAAATTATTCCCTCTGAATTCTCCTTAGCCCTCAGATTTGCAAAGGTTAGGCTCCTTATTTATATAAAATGTTAGCACCACCCTCATCTCAAAATCAGAACAAAACAAAACAAAATGACCTGGTAAGCAAATTAAATCTTTTTCAGTAACAAAAACAAACCTCAAGTCAATCCATCTTGCCCATTTATAAGATTTCACAATGTTCACTAAGAATTTTATGTTTGAGTATTTTTAGTACAACTATTAGACCCATGTTGTGAAACGCTAAATTCAGAAAAGAAAACAGAAGGTTTTGTTGATATGTCCCACACTTGAAACAAAGAACACAGAGTTCAAAACAAAAACAACCGTGTGGTACCTGAAAGAAGCATGATGGTGTTAAAATAAAGTATTCATATTCAATTTCCACATTGAGACGAAGAGAATTCTAACTGGCTGGAATGCTGGAGAAGAGGGTGGAAGAGAGAGCAGAGACTTGAGTTCCACATCTGGATGTTGGATATAACATTTGTAAGTCCCTTGCAAAGCCTTCCCCAACATCATTCAAGCACCAAGCATCTGCATCATGCTTCTCATTCACTCCCATAGGAGCACGTTCATGTTCTCTTCTTTATGTCTGTCTGTATGTTTTAGAATTTCTACAATGAGTACATTTTATGCATATTATATAAGCATATATACACATATTTGCAAAGGTTTTTAAAATTTTTGTCACTTTAAGTTTTAGTAGGAGTATAAAGTGGGTATGCATCTGTTATTAAAAAAAAAATTAGCTATTTTCATCCCTATCATCATCTCCATGAAAATAAGTATTATTTTATAATATATTTAATGGCTCTAATATATTTCCTTTTATTCTCACCCATCAGGTATTTAGAGATGTCCCTATTATAAGATATTTAAGGTCCCATTACAATTTACCTGTATTGCAGTGGACATCCTCAAGAACTTGTTTGGTTTTTTGTTTGTTTTTTACACTTAAACTATGTGCTTAGAAGGAATTCTTAGCAGTTAAGCTAATGGCAAAGTTTTAATGGTCTGTAATAGAAGTTCATGGGCAAAATAACTGTATAAATATGCACAAGATTTTTCCCTCCAATTTCAACCCACTAGAATCATTTTTGTCATAGGGGAAATGTTGTAGTTCCCAGGAAAGAAGAAGAAAAATTTTTATGTAGTGGTGACCAATGCTGGGGAGTATGCTGGTGCTGGGTGATGGACCTGAAAACATGTAGTAGGGTGGAGGATTAACTTTCACAAAAAAGTAAGAGTTAGAGCCAAGAATCTCAGACGTCACAGAAGTGGGCACCAATTGAACTGGAAAATATCTATTTCCCAGGATCACAGAAAAAAAAAAGAGACATGTATTTTAGGCATGAATGGTAAAGAATCATTCACCATGAATCAGAACCCCAACTCTGAACTCAGTTTTATAAGAACCACTCTTGTTGGCATTCTTTTTCCTAAAAAATGGCCAGCCTCACCTATCTTCTCCATGATTGCCAATTCCTGAGCACAGATAGCAGACAACCAGGAACCTATGTGTCTCACACACATTATCTTGTCTAGCTTAAAAGCAATCCAATAAGGTCCACATCAAAACTACTTACAGTGTGATAACTGACCTTCAGAAAGGTTAAACAATTTGTCCAGGTGAACAGCCAGCAAGAAACAAGGCAGAAAAAGAAACAATGGTTTGCCCAATGACAAATTCATTTCCTTCCTTCCTTCCTTCCTTCCTTCCTTCCTTCCTTCCTTCCTTCCTTCCTTCCTTCCTTCCTTCCTTCCTTCCTTCCTTCCTTCCTTCCTTCCTTCTTTTTGGTGTGGGTATTAGGGACTGAACCCAGGGCCTCATGAACACTAAGCAAGCAATCTACCACTGACCTACATCCCCAGTCCTATTTTAATTTTGAGACAGGGCCTCTTAGTTACACAAGCTGCCCTTGAGTTTGTGATCTTCTTGCCTCAGCTTCACAGATAACTGGGATTACAGGCATGCACCACTGCGCCCTGCTTAAAGTTCAGTGTCTTAATAATTTATTCTAAAATTTACTTTTAAAAGCTTTATGAGTCATCAAACATAAAATCAGGGCTTTAAAGCGATTAATTCTTATAACCTCTAGTTTTTCCTTAAACACCCCTTTTCATTTTGAGCTGAATAGATTTAAAGTGATTAACATTAGAGGAACTCTGAATCCATTTCATCCAGGCACACAAATGTCTCTGTGCTATACATTGCTCTCTAAATAGAAATTGCTTTAGATTAAAAAAAAAAATAATAGCTGAAATAATTATACAGCTTCTAGGGGAGTCATTCTAAAACTTTTAGTCTTTGGGAAGATTCCATATTTCTGGTTATCTGCTGTGAAACCATTTCCAGCTACCCACTTACATCTCTTGGCAAAATTATAGCTCATTATTAAACATATTTTATGCAATATTGTTGATTTATTTATGCCTCAAGCCTATGGTTAAAATCCACACTGATAGTAAAGATGCATATTAAAAGTTTATATTGGGGCCTTTTGGTAGCCTCATCAGGCTCTAAAAGCTACCATATTAAACTAGATAATAACCCGGGAACAGACTGAATTTAAACCAAAAGATATTTGGAGTCACATCAATGCAATGCCACAAATATTTACTGCCTTCTTTTTTCCCACACCTCAGGTACTCATGCTGCCTCCAGGAACACCAAGATGAGGTACCAACAACTCTGCCTCGACCATCTCTCCATCTGTTTGAGAAATATATTAGCAGATAAATTAAAGCACACTGTGATTTCGTATGTATCTGCAGTTGCATGTTGAAGTGATAGAGGGAGCTGACGTTCGGACGCCATCCAGAAGGTGAGGGAAGAACACCAAGAAGCCTGCTCAGAAGTGCCGGTGCCTGAGCTGGACTTTGAAAGATGAATATGAAAGTCACCATGGGAACCTCTGGGACCTCTTCCCCTTAGTGCTCTCCTCTCTACCTCCCTCCCAGCATTGGTCAACCAGAGTGACCACTGACACATGAGTGCCCTCCTCTCTTAGGTGTGGTGGTCCTGCCTCCCTCCATCCCACAGCATGGTCAGATGCTGCTGTTTTCTGGAAACGCCCCTTTTACAGCTGCACATGAAATGTCACTCCATTTTAAAAGAACACTGTTTCACTGTCTTGCCTTTTCTTGACCTCTTCTTTCTCTTGGGGTTATTGGAATCACTGCCCCCTCCCTCTTGGTACTGATGTGCCCTGCACAAACACAGGGGGTGCTTTATTTTTAGCAGCATCGCCTCTACTCATACTGACAACAATGCTGAGCTGAGCAGCTGCCATGGAGTAGGGTTCCATAAGCAGTAACTATTGGGGGAGGAACTTTTGCCTGTGAGAGGAGTCACTGGATCCCTTGACAAGAAAACAGCTGAAGAGGGACTTCACTTGCTGGAGGGGGCATATACCTGACAAGGGAGTGGAAATGGAATTCTAAATACAAGCGGTTATCATTTGAATGGGTCCCCCCAAAGTTCATGTGTTGGAAATTTAAGTCCAAATGTGGCAGTTTGGGGAGGTAGAGCCTAATGGGAGATGTTTGGGTCTTGAGGATTCTACACTCATGAATAGATTAATGGGAATGATTTCAGCTTTCCAACCCTCTCTTGTTCCCTCCCTGTTGTCCTCCTACCACATTATGAAGTAGCAAGAAGGCCCTCACCAGAAGTTATGAGGATGTCAGACTCTTGTTCTCAGACTTCTTATCTTCTAGAACCATGAGATCAGTAAACTTCTTTTCTTTATAACATACCCAGTTTTTGGTATTCTGTTACAATAGTAGGAAGCAGAATGACACAAACCCAATGCTGACCTGTATGAAGATGTCACCATTTAATTGAATTCTTTCATGAGAAATTAATAAGCCAAAAGTCTTAGTTTTCTCAGAGATGGACAAACTGGAATAAATTTTCTTTCTCAACCTGTCCTGAAGACCCACTCTTGTATATGTGTCTCTCTCTTTTTTTTTTTTTTAAGTTCTACAATACCATGGAACTCCTGACTCTGCCTTTGTTTCTAGAAACAAAGAATAACACCTGAGGTAGTTTAGAAAGTTCATGGAAAGAAAGAAAAGCAAAAAAGTATCAAATGCTTCCAAATGGTCAAGAAGAGAAAGGATTGAGGAGAATCATGAGCATTCAGGAGAAGCAGATCATTCAACAAAATCAACCAAACTTGGAAACATATTGGTTTCAGGAAGGAAAGGAAAGCAGAAACATTATTTTTTGAAAGATAAAGAAGTTCAGAAGATTGAAAACTAAACAGTTATAATATTTTAAAGTTAGGATTAGGATTAATTCCAGGAAAAATCTGAGCAAATAACTGAGTCTCCAAGAACCCCATAGATGATGTGTGTCTCATCCTGCAAGGATTCACAGTACATTTTTCCCCCAGAACTGCCACAGTGGAAAAGATGAGGTTCTCTCATTTCCCTACTTTATATTGTTTTTTTATTAGTGATTTGAAGTGTAATGATACAACCTATTCCTAAATTTTCCTTTAATATATGCAGAATCTGTAATTCTTTTTTTCAAGTCTTGGCAGTCTCCTAGGAACTAAAGCAAAAAAAAAATGCTTTAAGAATTTCTTAGGGAGCTTAAATTATTCATTCCATTTTAGTGCACAAAACAGTTCCTCTTAAAGTTAAATATCTCACTAAAGTTACAAGGAAATGTTGATAAAAACAGTAAACGTTTTTATCCAAGGTCATTTATCTACTTGTCCTTTTGATTATGTTCTAATCGCTTCCGTATCCTGGTGTAATTTTTATTAGTGAAAAAAATGGAAAATTACATTTTAAAGATTTATATATTTCTATCTGTCATCAAACCATTTGAAATTTATGTTTAAGTTGTTCAATGAGAAGATCTTATAAGATGTTCCAGAGAATTCCTTGGGAAACCTATGTAGGCGCAGCCAGTAAAAGTCATAAATACCAAGCAGAGCTAGGAAGTTGTCAGTAATACTCAGTGTGATATTGGAGCTTGTTAATGTTTTTTTTTTCCTTTCATCACATGAAATAAACCACACTATTATGTTCAGAGCTTGGAAAATATTTTTAAAAAGCAAGCTATCAAAATTTAGTATCATAGGATAGACAGACTGCTACAGCAAATATACCCCAAAATAAACAAAGGCCTGTCCTGGTGTAAGAGTCAGCAGAGGGGCTCCCACTCATGCACTCCTTTAGAGACCCAGGCTACAAATCATGTCATGAACATACACAAAGTCACCCTCTGTATTCTGGGCAGCCTGAAGAAGAGCATGAATGTTCACATGTGTTTAAGGATCAGGTCTGGAAATGACACAGGCAAATTTTTTCATGTTACCAGTCATATGGCCACACGTGGAGGTGGGAGTGGACTGGCAGAGCTATGAGGACTTCCCAGTAGCAACTTTGGACTATGGAAGAAGGAGAATATATGTCTGGTGACAACCTGCCATCCCTACTAAAGTCTTATAAGTAGCCAGAAGTAGTGTGATATGCAACAGAGCTCTTGGTATATCTAGTGCTGCAGTAAAGCACCTGGAGTCAGATGAATTCAGAATATGTCTTTATGCTCCTCCCTCTCTGGTGGCTGTGGACAAGAACTTGAAGATTCTTGAAAAAAATAAATAAGTCTACTCATATGCTTGTAGTTGTGTGTAGGGTTCTGGAAAATTCTGAGTAGACTTAACACAACCAGACCAAATATCTCTCCCTCTCTTCCTCTCTGCTTCTCTCTCTCTCTCTCTCTCTCTCTCTCTCTCTCTCTCTCTCTCTCACACACACACACACACACCTACACACACACACACACACACTCT
>NW_025999977.1:48442130-48450224 GCF_001458135.2 Marmota marmota marmota | reverse complement strand
CTCTCTCTCTCTCTCTCTCTCTCTCTCTCTCTCTCTCTCTCTCTCTCTCACACACACACACACACACACACACAACTGACTGAATTAAAGACAGTAGTCTAAGAACAACCTACACCTCTCTCTCTCTTTTTTCTTCTCCTTTCTATTTTTTTAAATTAGTTATACTTGATAGTAAAATGCATTTTGATACACTGTATACAAATGGAGCACAACTTCTCATTCCTCTGGCTGTACACAGTGCAGAATCACACCAATAGTGCAATTACTCCCCTCTGCACAATCCAAAGTTACTTCATTCTTCCGTCCCCCTCCCCCAACTATGGATCAGCATCTGCTTATCAAAGGAAATATTCAGCCTTTGGGTTTGGGGGATTGGCTTATTTCATTTAGCATGTTGTTTTCTAGTTCCATCCTTTTACTGCAAATGCCATGATTTCATTTTTCTTTAAGGCTGAGTAATATTCCATTGTGTATATGTACCACAGTTTCTTTATCCATTCATCTTTTGAAGGGCATCTAGGTTGGCTCCACAATTTAGCTATTGTGAATTGAGCAGCTATAAACATTGATGTGGCTGCATCACTGTTGTAGTAGTAGTATGTTGATTTTAAGTCCTTTGAGTATAAACCGAGGACAGGGATATCTGGGTCAAATGGTAGTTCTATTCCAAATTTTCTGAGATATTTTCATACTGCTTTCCAGATTGGTTGCATCAATTTGCAGTCCCAACAGCAATGTATGAGTGCATTTTCCCCCCACATCCCCGCCAACACTTATTGTTGCTTGAATTCTTTATAATTGCCATTCTGACTGGAGTGAGATGAATCTTAGAGTAGTTTTGACATGACTGACTTTGAATTAAGGATGGTGGTTAAAAACAACCTCTACCTCTCTCTTAGAAATTAAAAAAAAAAAATGTTAAACTGTGCTTGGTAGGGTCCCAAAGTCAAAGACAAAAAATCCGCCAGAACTACGAATCATGGTGAGAACCACAGAAGGTAACAGGGATCAGCAGTACCCACAGTCATTATAATGGCTTCCTGGAGCATGTGGCTTTCCCTTGAACTCAGATGGTGACTGATCTGAATGAAGCCTTCAGAAATTGCACGGCTTATGAGACAATTCACCTTTTGCAAGATCATACATCGATTCCACCTGTATTTACTTGCTTCCAGATTCTTTGGCAGCTCAGCTCCAATTCTCAAGAGATGACTGCATTTCAGGCAGGCCTTTGTGCTCTCCTCCTTAACTCTGCCCCAGAATTTGGAACGACAAAAGCAATTCAGACCCACACACTCGCTCCCTCACTCTCTCACTACCAACCTGCATCGTCTCGTCGTAACATGAAGTTTGTTGCTGCCCCCAAGCAACTTTCAGAAAATGCTTCCACGTGATCCACAGTTTAATCCATAAATGCAGGAAGACACTGGACTGCTGCCACACAGTGACTCCAAAGAGGAGGCTATTTTAAAGCTTTCTTCTTGAGCAACAACAGGAAAATAATACTGGCTTCAAATGGTTGATAAAAAAAAATTGAAAGGGAGTTAATTTTGCTTCATGAAGAAACACTGAATTTACTTAATGGATTTTAAGAGTGCACTGCTATGCTAATGATAACCGTTTCTGTTGTTTTGGCTATTCATAAACATTGTGGGCTGTCATCTATCAGCCTGTAAAGCAGGTATTCATTCATCAGGAGAGATACTCACAATCAGTCTATCCTTCAATTTCTAAGTACTCATTTTTTTTATTATTATTATTCCAAGCATCTTTGTAGTTTGTTCCCTCTCTTTGAGTCCCGAGGAGAAGCCTTATTAGTATTACAGATGCACCTTTCTTTGTTCAGATAAAACCATAAATGAGGAAACCTGTGTTTCATACATAAATTCTGGTTTGATGTAAAAAAGTACTGGCAAATGTTTGAAATTCAAAACTTTCCCAGGAACAGAGGCTATTAAGAAGTGCAGAAAAGAAGATCGAGAGCATCTTGACAAACATGGAACGAGGGCCTCCTTGTGCTAAGCACTACTACAGGAGAAGGCAGAGAGGGTGAGCACATCAGGAGCTCAGTGTCTTTGGGAGGGCGGGGCATGATCACAATTGCTCTTGGGTTTGGACAAAAGATGGTATAACCAACTAAAACAATTTAAAAAAGAAAGAAAGATGGTGGTCTGAGCACCTGAAAAGTTTAAAATGTGCAGGCTCTAGCCAGGGATAGGCAGATTAAACCCATTTGTAGAGATGATGAAATCTTCCTGGAGAAAGTTACATTTAAAAGGGGCCTGGAGAGATTTTATATTATTTTTGGGACTGGAAGTAGAATGGATAAACAGTTCTTCATTCCAAGGGAACGCATGAGATGTGTTCAGATGGGAGAAAGTCCTCAGAGCTGAAGAAGAGACCCTGTGTAGAAGACCATACAGCACAGGATTGGCTGTGCCATGGAGTAATTCATCATCTTTATACAAAGAGTGACATATTTGATATATTGGAATTCATCAAAGATGAATTTTTGTTCCATATGTTTAAGCTGGCATAGAAGAACTTCTGTTTGGGACAGAGAAAATACTGCAGCTGTGGCGTGGTCTTCTATGGTGTCATTGTGGATATAAAAGAGCATCAGGATACTAGATATATTTTGGAAATAGAATTTGCAAAACATAGAAACTTCACAAATTGAGCCCAGAAATTGAACAGGCTTAGAGATATTATTATACTTGATTCAAGAAAGGAAAACTCTTGGAATTTTTGGTATTGATAACATACATATATGATGTATTTTCTTAAATTTTTGTTTGGGGGGGGTCAGTAGGCTTCTTCTTTTATCAACTTAACTACCTTATATCCTGGTATTATGTCCATTCCTTGAAGATGAAGTTTGAGAAGCTGTAAAGTCACACACTGAGCAGTTTAATGTGCTCCAACAGCAGCTGAATTTGCTTGGACTCCTGATTCTCCAAACTGCATGTCAACTTCATTTTTTTTTCAGAAAGCCAGATGGGCTGTCTCAAGTGTGCTCCTGGGACTCTCACTGGAGAGTCTCCCATCTGGGAATGGATTAACTACAGGGATAATGGAGATAGAAATCTTTTGTAGCATATCAACCTCTGCAGGTGTGGAGGATTATTATTTTAACTCTTCACCTCCTGAACTCAACTAAATCAGATTTTCAGCACCATTCATTGTCATTATTATGCACTCCCTTTTGAATGAAGCTGAGCTCTAAGGAGAGGCCAATTAGCAATGCCAAGGATTAACAGTGTGAGCTCTGACATGAACCTGCTCAAGTTTAAATCCTACTTCTACCATGTTTCTACCTGTGTCATCTTGGACAAATCCCTCAACTTCTCTGTATTTTTCCCCCTTGTTTGTAAAACTCAGATAATAGTAGCATCTGCATTATAAGATCCTTCTGAGGATTAGAGACAATTTAACCTGCAGCAATTAGAAGAGTGGCCTAATCACACAGAAAGTGCTCAGTAAGTGTTGATGATAACATTTGTGGATCTTGCATTCCTGGCTGGAAAGCAAACTCTTTGGGAACAGAAAATGACTTGAGTACTGTATTTTGAATTCCCCGTGATTTCCAACATAATATATGTGGGTGGAGTGTAACGAAGCTATTTAGAAAAATGTCTAGTCTGCAGAGATTCTCTGACACCACAAATGCTCTGTACAGGGCAACATCTGAATGGGGCAATACCCTCCCTCATTAAATGTCATGGAAACTGAGATGGTGGGAAGAGCTGCTGGAGGTTACTAGTTGTTCCATCCACACACTGTACATGAACTGCTAAACCCAGTTGTATCTTGTTTAACATTAATCTACTGCTTATGATTCCAATCATCATGAACAAATTACATGCTTTAAAATAAAAACTATTTGTGATACCTTTCATTTCACACTTGCCAGTGAATAGAGTTGCCTATTTTAGGGAGGTTACTAAAGAATTGATGATAGCCAAGGCACTTTCCTAAATGGCAAGCATCAACCATCCGCCACTATGTGGGAGACTTATGATATAACAAACCCTTGTGGAGGTAGCCAGGGGTAGAGAAAAGGTGCAAAGTCAGGGGTCAGCAGAGGTGGTTGGGGGGCCTGCAGATGGTGCCTGAACCCCGCAGCCTGGCCCACAAGTTCTTCCCAACTGCTCTTCTAGCATATGCTGACACCTCCCCCCTGTGCCTTCATCCTCCCACCACAGCCATTCCACTCTTGCTCCCTGTGAAGGCCAGTTTCAGGCCACCTCCCCATCCATCCCACCCTCCTGGCTCATCTTGGGCACATCCCTACCTGCCCTGCCTCCCCTGACATCTGTTTTTCCCCCTTGGGCTAGAGAACACATTAAACAGTCCAACGGGGGCAGGGCCCTTTCAGATTGATTTGTGCCTCCCGCCAGGGACCTGGGACATCACCTGACCAGAGGGACTGCTCAGTGCACTTGGCTAAAGTGAACCCCGAAGATCCCAGACAGAGCTCAAAGTGTGCCCAGAAATGCCTGAAAGAAAGCGCTGCAGTCAACCATGTCACACCTGGAGATCTGAGGAAGAACGCAGAGGTGGATGTGTGGAAAGAGGGTGAGCGCTCAGATGTTCACATGGCTTCCATTATTGGAGGAATCATTTTTGTCCCAAGCACTGAGCTCTTGTGAGTAAACTATAAAACCAGACCTCAATATCAAATGTGTGGAAGTCAGACAAGGTCAGGGAAAAAAAAAAACAAAAAACAGAAGGAGCAGAATGAAATTGACATAAAAAGCAGAGACTAATACCAAAGGAAAAGCCATCCGCAGGTGGGAGGCATCAGCACCAGAGCCCTCCCAGGGAACCAACCCGCTTTGGGGCCCAGTTTCCTTGGCCAAGAGCTCAGAAGGAATGGAGATAGGTCACCCGCGAGGCCTTCCCGTTAGCCAGTGTTTCCCACAGGGCTCTCTGCCTGCACTTACACGTGAGATGCTACCAGGACAAAGAACAGGCTGGTCCTTGCTAACCACCAGCCTACACAGGTGGACACCACCTTCCCTGGGCACCTCCATGAGCAGCCAGCACTCTCCCCCTTTATATTTGTACGTTTAAATATAAAAATATTTATATTTTTATTCACCAGGATCTCCTGCTTCTTACAAATAGCTCCAGGAAAGCCAAATTCTCCTCAAGGAGGGAAAAGAAGAACTGGTGTCCACAGATCTCCTTGTAATTTGCATCCAGCTTTCCAGCACACCAGGAAACACTGGGTCACTTAAGAAGTTTCTAGAAACACAGGTAGCAATATTCTGTACATGCCTCAACCTTGAAGATGTCCCTCACAAACACCTGGAGAAAGGAATTTACTTGACCAAGAGCCCTAACTGTCATGCTCTGAAGTCTACACCCAAGTGCGCACTGGTCACACTGTCCACAGATTGTTTCTAGCCAATGCCCGAGAGCCACAGGGACACTAGGCTTTCTGCAGGGAGACCTGAAGCTCTTCCGATGTTCTCAGTTGGCTTGAGGACTCTCCACTGTCCCTACCCCACTGTCTTTGGACTGTCGGGCAATCTAGGATGCCCTGACTGGCCCTTTTTTCCCACTCTCCTTCACTCAAGGTCACATGTGGACTTTTCTCCAGCTCTTCTGACCCAATTCTTTCTCCACTTTCCCTTATAGGTGTTTTATGCAGTAAAACACTTCCATATTTCATCCTGCCTTGGCACCTGCTTCTCAAAGGACCAAGCTAACATTTGCTCTACACAACTATACATTTGCTCATTTATTCACTTTTGAAAAATTTGCTAACCTTGCAATAGGTCTCAAGCACTGCAGTAAGCAAGCACTGTATTGAAACAAACACCAAACTGAGCCCCTGACCTCCAAATGCCAAATATGAAAGGAGAAGATAAATAAACCTTATAGTATGGTGGTAAGAACTGCAATAGAAGGAAACACACACAAAAAAAAATGTGTGAAATCCCATGATGGAGAACGTGGAAGAGAGAGGAAGAGGAATCACACAGGCTCTGAGCTGAATTCTAACCTAGGAAAAGAACCTCTGCATAAGTTTTTCTCCTGTATGGGCTGATCCCTTGAAATTGATTGCAATACTACACAGTCAGGTGGTTATGCAGGAGAGAGAGATCTCCAGGGGCAACACACTGACAATGAGACATAGCCACATGCTTACCGCTTCTCCGGAAATTTTATTTTTCTTTAGAGAACAACCTGGTTTCAAAATTCCCAAGTCTTCAACAAAATGCCCAGTCTTTAACATTCTGAAACAATAAACAAAAACACGAACACACACACACACTCACACACAAAACACTTTTGCTGTAGATAAGAAAATGAAGTATCTACCCCCCCAAAGACACAATGTGCCAAGACCATTTAAAGTATTAGAATCCTTAAAGTTTAAATACACACACACACACACACACACACAAACATATATAATGGAAACTTTTATTTCCATCTAAAATCAAAGAATCCTATTAGGGGAAAAAAAAAAAGTGTTTGGATTCACTGGGAATCAACGTAGCCCATGTGGATTTGGACCCAACCTGGTGCAGGAGAATGAGGAATAAAGAAACCTAGCCATAGTTCTGGCTCTGCCCATCTCAGCATAATCTTAAGCAATTTGACTAAGATTACATTTTCTCATGGATCAAATTATCTCTAAGTTTACTGTCAACTCTACCTTTTTAAGATCTTAAATGCAACAAACTCTTATGAGAAAATTGTAAGTTATAACTTCATCAAAACAGAGTCTACAAATGAAGACTCGGGGTACAGAAAGGGAACTCAGTATGTGGAGTGAGAACCAAGATATCTTCTTGATACCATTTGGGTCACTTTCTGTGCCATTAGATGGACATAACCTCTTGCCTGTTGCTAATGCATAACAGTAACCAACAGAATGTACCCAGTATCATGGGTGTACCAAAAAAATCCTAGGGAAACAAGATTCTAAAGATTCACCAAGCTTCATCTTTGTTGATGGCAAGATTTCTGAGTCTCATACTTAGAAAACGGACAAGAGCACCCCAAGAGAAAACTCTTCCAAATATAAGCACACCTCAAGTTGTTGATCTGAAAGAAAAGTTAAAAAAGAATCCTCCAAATGGACCCAAATGAGAGCAAAATTGCCTTGAGTAATAGTCTGAGATCAAAAGATAATATTTTTAAATATACTTCTCAAGAAAGTTGAACACTTTGAAGTCTAACACCTGGAAAGATCATTTTAAACACACTTTAACAACATGAGTCACCAGGTACAAGGTGGGTGTAGGAGAGCAAAAGCAAAAAGTTACACCGGAGACAAGGTTTGAAGTGTTGAGGGTTTGTTTTCGAAATGTTCTTGTTATTTTGCTAACACAAATACTCCTAGTCTTTCCACCCAGAATTGTCGCGACCCCTCGCCGGCAAGGGAAAACACGAC
This sequence comes from Marmota marmota marmota, assembly GCF_001458135.2. Lineage (NCBI taxonomy): Eukaryota > Metazoa > Chordata > Mammalia > Rodentia > Sciuridae > Marmota > Marmota marmota. The sequence goes on along the minus strand of NW_025999977.1, from coordinate 48,442,810 downwards.
ACAGGATTCTTCTTTCAGCAGTTTATTCAGGCCTTGATTCATGTATAATCTTCTAGTGACCCCCCGCCGAGCGCCCAAGCACAGCCTAATAAAGCCTCCCGCATACCAATCCTAAGCCGCCACGTAGAACTCTCTCACAGGGTGGTAAGGGATTGCGCGCCAACTCTCCATAAAAGGAGTTGTTTATCACAGGCCACAGTGGAAGCCGGCGCCATCTTCTAATGGCGGCCACGGTCTATTAGTACGGCTCACCACAGTTCCCCCTTCTGTTTTATAAAACAATGCAGGCGAAAGTAGAGGTCCTATCCCACTGTGCAGAAATGGCTGCAGTGTATGGTTCAGTCCTAAGGAGGCGCCTTCCCCAGACCTGACTCCATATCAGCCGACGCCTTTTTTCGTAGGGTGGGGCGTGGACGTCAAACCCGTATGCAATAGGACATGCTTTCCTTGAGGTCCGTTGAGGGATCACTCAAGTGCAGTGCCTTGCCTCGCATCCTGCATCGTGACGATGGTGAGAAGTAGGATAACACAGGTAGCCTGGTAATAATGACAAAATTTAAGTTGGCAACACAATCCCTAAGCCCCAGAGGAAGGTAAAGATTCTATAGCAGAGAAGAAGTACCAGTCCTGAAACCCATCTGCGTGCAATGGTAACAAGACCTGCAGAGTGCAAGGGCTAT
>NW_025999977.1:48424373-48439826 GCF_001458135.2 Marmota marmota marmota | reverse complement strand
TATAAGAGACAGCCTCATACCCAGACCGCGGCCGCGGCCCCGGCAGCTTCTCTCAAAAACATCTGCAAAGTGCTCTGCTTTACTTTAAGTCCTTTTGAACGTAGCAACCCATCTAGGGCCAACAAAATTGGGCTTGAAGAGGTAACGCCCATAATGTTTTCAAAACTATAAAGAAAGTGAAAGTACAAAAATCCCCGCTCTCTTCCTTTTACAGGGGAGCGTCCCGCTATTAGCTTGCGGATTCCCACTTTACCTGGGAACTTACCGGTGCACCACCCTGACTGCTGAAAGTTCTGGATCCTGGGTTCGAGGAATATAATTCCCCGTCCGGGCCACCAATTGTCGCGACCCCTCGCCGGCAAGGGGAAACACGACACAGGATTCTTCTTTCAGCAGTTTATTCAGGCCTTAATTCATATATAATCTTCTAGTGACCCCCCGCCGAGCGCCCAAGCACAGCCTAATAAAGCCTCCCGCATACCAATCCTAAGCCGCCACGTAGAACTCTCTCATAGGGTGGTAAGGGATTGCGCGCCAACTCTCCATAAAAGGAGTTGTTTATCACAGGCCACAGTGGAAGCCGGCGCCATCTTCTAATGGCGGCCACGGTCTATTAGTACGGCTCACCACACAGAATGTCATTCCAGGGCCAACAACATCAAGTCAAATAACTAGGCCAAATGTCTGGGTCCCCCTGGAAACAGCTGTAGTTTTAAAAATTATAGGAATTTATTATTTTTTTAAGTCTTAGGATTATAGAACATCCCTGGAATCATCCAATCCACATCTCTTATCTGTGGGGTAAACTGTATACATGACAGTTATCCATGGGCACATACTAGATGGGTCACATCTGAGAAGCAAATTCATGCCTCAGGTCAGTGTTCTTCCTGCGTATCATGTGGTCAGTGTGTATTGCTCCATCAGAAAGCAAACCATCCCCCCCTCCCCAAGGCCAGACAGGAAGTCATGCTACCCACTGGCATGATTTGCTGAGGGCACTTAGCAAATATCTGCTGACAGATGAATAAAGTCCACCTTCCTGGGAATATGACCAAACCATGATTTGCAACTATGCTGAAAACTTAAAATGAACAAAATTATCTGCTATGTGTCGCTAAGTAACAAAAGATGAAAAGAAGATGGCTGTGTGTTTTAGCTCATCCCTAGGACATTACGGGAGTCACACATCTGAAACATCTCATTTCCTCTTCCATCAGGGCTATTATTCAGTCAAGGCAAAGTTCCTTAATGTACTTTAAAATGTGCTTTAAGTTCTTCCAGGACAACACTGAACATCTGCCTACAAGTGGACTTTGTAAGGAGGCAGCAGACACTAGCATCAAAGTCCATCAGAACCTTTATCTGTAAAAAAAAAAAAAAAGTCTGCTTTGATCTTCCCAGAGAATAGTGTCTCTCTCCTGTGAAAGCAGGCCCCCCCCGCAGCCCAGAAAGTCAGATGCTCAGTAATTAGGTGAAGTTATAATTATAATCTGTAAAAAATATATGGAACTGCAGAGTCAGCCTGAGTCTGAGTCAGAATCCCCCACCTCCAAATGCTGGAGTGCCTGAAGACCCAGAGGTCCTCCAGCTCATCTCAGTACGTGATCTCACCCAGGCCCTAGGCATCCCCTGCCTTCCATATGTCGATGGCAGCAAATAAACACCTTGTCTTCACTCTTTCCCCTGGACTGCATAATCATTCCTCCTGCTAACTTGACTTCTGTCATACGTTGGATTGCGTCCCTCCAAAATTCCTATGTCCTTATTTGCATATAGGGTCATCATGTTAGTTTGGGTCTTAATTTAATATGATTGGTGTACTTGTAAGAAGTGGAAGCTACAGGGGAGTTGATGTGAAGAGACACAGGGAGAAGACCCATCTACAACCCCGGCAAAGAGGCTCAGAACAGAGCCTTTCATAGTCATTAGAAGAAACCAATTCTGCCCACACCTTGATCTCAGATGTCTGGCCCCCAGAACTGTGAGACACTAAGTTTTTGATGTGTAAGTCACTCAGTTTGAAATACTTTGTTACAGAAGATTTAGAAAACTAATGTAACATCTAATAAATGCCTGAAATTTAATACATTAAATCCCACAGCTTGGATTCCAGCTATTTTATTTATCCTGGTACTCCCCAATATCTTATATCTCAGTAGATGGTAATCCCAACCTGTAATAGTCTACAGCCAGAAACAATAGAATAATGCTGGAATCAGTTTTTTTCATAGTCCTTAAGTAATTCAGTAACTTATTACTGTACATTAAAATTATATTCTAAAATAGACAACTTCTCACCCCTGTCTACTTCTGACACCTAAACCAAGCTACTATCACCTTTTGTTAATCAGTTTTCAATTACAATAACAAAATACCTAAGAAAATTAACTTAGGAAGTAAAAAGGTTTATTTTGGCTCATGATTCTAGAGGCTCCAATCCAAGACGAGTAACATTATTCTTTGGGCCTCTGACATGGGAAGGATATCATGGCAGAAGTGTGTGGCAAAACAAATTACTCATTTCATGAACCATAAGACAAAAAGAGAGAAAAGGACCAATGGAGTCTCACAACCCCTTTCAAGTGCACACTCCCAGTGGCCTAAGGACCTCCCACAGGTGCTACCACCTTTCAATAGCACCATCCTGGGAACCAAGCCCTTAACACAAAGTATGGTACTCCCATCTGGGTTCTTGAAATACCCTATCATTATTTGACTTCTTCCCTAAGTGTACAAGGTTCTTCCTAAGTCATCATTCTAGGTAACCCTCAGACCTACTTCTGTTTTCCGCCTCTGTTCCAGCAATTCTAACCTTGCTGTTCCTTAAACAGGCCAGGCATGTTCCTGCCCAGGGTCTTTGAACTTACTTCCCCTTCTTAGTAGAATCATCTTCACTCAGATATTCACTCATTTATTGTCTTTCCTGATTCATGTTCTGCTGATGGCACCTGGTCCTAGAAGCCTTTATGATCATTCTATCTAAATAGATCACACTCCACATAAAAGCATTTTAGTCAATGATGGATGTTATGGTTTGGATGTGAGGTGTCCCCCAAAAGCCCACGTGTGAGACAATGCAAGAAGGTTCAGAGAAAAAATGATTGGGTTACGAGAGCCTTAATCCAATCAGTGAATTAAACACTCTTTGTGATTAATCCGGTAGTAACTGAAGGCAGGTAGGGTATGGCTGGGGACGTGAGCATTGGGGGCATGGCTTTGGGGCACATATTTGTATCTGGCAAGTGGAGATCTCTCTAGGCCTCTGATCATCATGTGGGCTTTCTGCCACACTTTTCCACCATGGTGTCCTGCCTCACCTTGAACCCCAAGGAATGGAGCCTGCTGTCAATGAACTGAGACCTATGAAACCATGAGTCCCCAAATGAGTAAACTTTTCCTCCTCTACAATTGTGCTACGGAGTCTTTTAGTCAGAGCCAAAGCTGACTAAAACAGCAGACAGCACATAGGGTATCAGTCCCACAAGATTCTACTTCCTAGGGGTGCTGCAACCATCTTGGTTTGAGCAAGTATACTCTATAAGGTTTGTATAACAACAAAATTGCCCAATGAATGCTATTCTCATAATTTATCCATATCGCTAAGTGATACATGAGTGTAGTACCCTGGGGTATAAGTAAAGAGGTAAGACCTCCTCCAGGGTTTTTAAGGATCATTCCAACATGGCTTTCAAAAGCACTCAGAGAGGCACATGAGATTAGATTATTTTTTATGTCCTAGAAGAGAAAGGCATGCCATGCTACAGAGGGAAGCTCTCAACCAAGCAGGTGGGGAACAAAAAGAAAAACAGAGAGAAAGGGAGGACTCGTGGGCACGGGCTCTTTAGGGGGTTGAAAGTGGGCTACACAAGCAAAAGGCCTGAGGTTTGCATTGGGGAAGATGAATGTCAGTAAGTCTCATTCAGAGGAGAGCAAGCAGGGTACCCAGGGCAGGGACCAGCCGTGCCACTTGGTCATCTCAGTAGGATGCTCACAGCCTGTCTGCTTGTAGGGTTATTGAGGCATCAGTGAAACAGGAAGCTTTGGAAATTTACGATGCATACCCCCATGTATGTGTTTACTTATTGTCGATTTTCTCAAGCCCTTAACCCCCCATTGGCCTTAGGGGACATTCAAAGCCCCTTAGGGGGCCTTGTCCATTCTGCCTGCTGCTATGCTCTACCATTTACAATGGCACCTGGCATCTGGCACTTGTTCATAAAATATTTCTTGAGGGAAATAAAGGAGGGAGGGAAAGAAAGATGGGAAATGGAATAAAGGAAGGAAGGAAGGAAGAAATTCTCATGCATCTGAGTGTGTCAGGAAACCCTGGGGACAATCTGCCAGGAAGCTATTTTCATGAAGAATGAGGAACTTTCTGAGGTTAATCTTAAGGGAAGAAAAAAAGTCTTTCAGAGGCTGAGTCAGTAAGTACATCCTGAGTCATCAGGGGGAAGTTTGGTCTGAGTATAGCATGGTGACTATCTCTAGAATTTATTATCTGGCTCTGTCCTAACTAAACTCAGATCAAAAGCCTTTAAGAAACAGCAGTTGTAGGTAAAATCTGAAATCATTTACATTAAAATTGTACACAACTTTGGGACCTACGTGCATGGCTGTAACACTGAGGGAGATAGGCATCATTCACCGTGATCACTTTATGACCAGTGGAATTTGTAGTGCCCACAGGTACTGGAGACTTCCGGTACCTAGAGGTGGCCAGAAAACCTGCAGCAATAGACTGAGAAAATATTGCACACAAGGGGAGCAGAATTTCTCTGAAGAACAAAGAATTCACTTCCTAGGGATTTCTAGAAATATTTAAGAGGACATTATTTTAATGAGTCAAAGGTGCAATATTCTATAGGTAATCTATATGCCTGTGAAATGTTCATTTCTGTTACTATGACCCCATTTGCACCTTGAAATTCATGAGTCTGAGGTAAATTCAGTCTATATTTATATAATGTGCTTTAAGCGAAGATATTTAAGATATAAATCTTCCAAAGATTGAACATGACTTGAATTTTCCCCGCCAACTGAGGGTTTTTATCAAGCCTTCTAATGCATGTGATGGTATTTACCCCCAAAATAAATGGTCCTACTGAGTATTTGTGTCTGCTCTGTTAATCTATATCAGAAGACGTTCTTAAAACCAGAACTGCTAGCTGTTACTTTTCATCACTGTCAATGTACTTGCTTCTAGAAATTATATGTTTGTTTATGTTTCCATTATGTTTGCTTTTTGTTTCCATTCTACTATGGACAACTAAGTCCCAACCTATAATTCATGTCACTTCAACAAATTTAGAAAGATCAATCAACGTTCCAGGAAATGCGTATGATGTTATGGGGAAAGAAAGATGACTGAGATGTAAGATGTCAGGTCTATCCTCTCACACCTCGGATGAGTACCAGAGGGCCCTAATCCAAGGGAAATAAGGGAAATGCTTCAGCTTCAGCCCATGAGCTTTGCTGCATCTAGTGTGCCTGTGCAGGGCTGTCTACACATGACTCACGGTGCTTAGCTGTATTCCAGGGGAGACATTCTTGTTGATAGACTGAGCTTCAGAAAAACCAATTTTTGGTAACACACACACACACATACACACAAAGAGAGTAAACTCCAGATTCATTAGTGTAGTCAGCAAATGGTTATTATGAAGCATCCTAGACAATACTAGCTTGATTCATATTAGTATCGTAGCTTCTTGCATTGTTAAATGCCTATTCTATGCTGGGGACATATATGACATCATAACATCTCATTTGATTCTCACATCATTGTACCATTTCATAGGTAAGGTAAGCAAATCGAGGAAATCTGACTAACTTGCTCAATTATACATCTTAGACATATACACATATACAATGGACAAAACCAAGATTTGAGCTCAGACCTTACAATCCTTAATCTACATTCTCCATCATTACCAGACTCAAACCTTGCTACAGATTACTACAGAGTCACTACCGTGCTGCCAGGGAGACAGTGTAGAATGTTTCTTCTCAAAGTGAGGACCTTCCCACACCATGGAGCCCCAGTCTGGTCATCACTGATTTGGAAAATAGTTTACATACATATTACATCTTAGGTCCATGTCAGGAGGTTGTAGATTCTTCTTCTTTTCCTTTTCCTTCTTCAGTTCCTTATAGTTATCCATACTATTAGGTTTCATTTTGACATAACTATACAAGGATGGAAAATAATTTGCTCTAATTCAGTCCCTTTTCTCTCACCTCCTTCCTCCCCCTCTTCTCTTTCATCAGCTCTTCTGATTTTCTGTGTATGTATTATTTTTTGTTTAATTAGTATCTTGTGGATGTCATGAGGGTGAGATTTATTCACATATGAACATAGGAAAGTTAGGTCAGATTCATTCCACCATTCTTCCCTTTTCCCATCCCTCTTACCTTCCCCACAACCTTCTTCCTTTACTCCATTGATCTCTTCTATTTTTTTCATAGAATCTCACATTTTTATTTCTTTCATTTTTTTCTCATTTTGTTCTAGTTTCTGCATTCAGAGAAAACATTCACTTAGCGTGAGGGTCTCCAGTTACATCCATTTACCAGAAAATGCCATAATTTCATTATTCTTTACAGCTGAGTAAAACTCCATTTTGTATCTATACAACATTTTCTTCATCCATTTATCTGTTGAAACAATTGAGAATGTAAAGACAGAACTTACAGAATGGGAGAAGATCTTTGCCACCTGCTCTTTAGATAGAAGGTTAATATCCAGAATATATAAAGACCTCAAAAAACTTAACATCAAAAAAAAAACACCAAATTAATAAATGGGCAAAAGAACTAAATGGACATTTCTCAAAAGAAGAAATACAAATGGCCAATAAATATATGAAAAAAAGTTTCAACATCTCTAACTATCAGGGAAATGCAAATAAAAACTGCATTGAGATTTCATCTCACTCCAATAAAAATGGCAATTATCAAGAATACAAATTATAATAAGTGTTGATAAAGGTTGGGGAAAAGGTACACTCCTACACTGTTGGTGGAACTGCAAATTAGTGCAACCATTCTGGAAAGCACTATGGAGATTCTTCATAAACCACAAATGTAACCACCATATGACCCAGCTCTCCCACTTCTTGGTATTTATCCAAAAGATTTAAAATCAGCATGCTACAGTGATGCAGACACATCAATGTTTACAGCAGCTCAATTCACAATAGCCAAGCTAGGGAACCAGCCTAGGTGACTGTCAAGAGATCACTGAATAGGTACTTCTTTATTGCTCCATCCACAATTTCCTTCATTTAGTGTATTTTTCTTTTCATTTCTCATTTTTTTCCTAATGAGGAAACTAAGACAATGATTCTAGGTATGTGGGTCCACCTACTTAACTGAAATTTTATCATGTACAAATTAAACATATACCTTCTCCCTCCTATCCTCACAGGCACCGAATAACTGTGGCATATTTATTTGTAAAAGGTAAGGTTATAAAATAATTAGGCTAATTTATAGAATTCTTGCATTTGATTCAATAAATACAGGCTGCATGGCAAGACCCTGCAGGAAACACAATAACACAGATGTGAGAGGAGGGGCTCCCTCACCTGGAAAAATTGGAGTCACTAGCTAGAAACCCAGAGAGACATGTAATTGGCATGGCATAAGAAACCTTTGTTTGATGATTAAGTGAGTTCTATGTTCATTTCACAAAGAGGGCCACAGAAATTTCTCACTGCCAAAGCATATTCCGTTGTAAAAACAACCAAGAAAATCTTGAATTTATCATATTGTCTGGCTGATACATCTTTTTAAATTCGCATTAAATATACTCACACTTACCTTGTTATCAAAGTACTGAAATATGGTTAAATGCATGATTCTAGGAATAGTCTCTGGCACATGATGGCATTCAATAACTCTTTGTTCAATAAGCATACATGAAGTACTGTATGGGGACCTGAAGACAAGTGGTCTGCATGGAGGTGACAGAGGAAGGCACAGTCTCCAGTCAGATGATGTAGAGACAGCCATTTACATGAGGACTAGATAGCATCCACTAGATTCCCCAACACAGGGGTCAATGGTGACCTCAGACAAGGCACATGAGCTGGAATATCCAGCATCAAACCAGTCTGCAAAGATCTGAGGGTTCAGCCACGGAGGAAGCTTGGTGGTAATGGGGAGAAGGGAGCTAGTGTACTAACTAAAAAGGTGGAAGGCATTTAGGTGGAGAAATGTTTAAGGTAGGACAGATCTGAGTAAAGGTCAACAGGCCTACAGGAAGGAGCTAGGGGTTTCTCAACATATCAAGGGATGAGGAAGAGCTGAGACAGATTAAGCAGAGAAACGCAGGACAATGGATTGTCCTTAGGCAAGAGAAGCTAGAAAATCTCTAGCACTTGGACTGTAATAATGAAGGAGTTTGAAAGGGGTGCATTTGCATGGAACAATGGCAGGAATGTTCTATAGGACTGTCTAGCTTCTCACAGGCACCTAATCCCTAATCCATGATACAGAGAAGGTGTGTATTTGTCTCTCTCTTTCCAACAAAATTTCACCAGTGTTGGTGAAAAAAATGGGGGTAGAAAGCATGAAGTATGGTTTTGAGTCATGGCTCTACCATGGCTTGGGCCTCACTCTGAGTAAAGTGCTGTGGAGAGGACAAGAACATTTCTACGGGGTGCTAGAACACAGCGGCCTCCATGGAGAAGGGATGCAAGCTTCCACCTGCCTAACAGGTGGTCCTAAGGACAAATCAGACAGCAGCCATGAGTGTCACGTTCATCAGGCAGCTAGCAAAATATACACGCAGGTCTAGAATCACAGATTTGTTTATTTATTTTTCTTTTCTTAGAAAATGTACATTTCAAAACAAAAATTTTAAAAAGAGGAAGCTAACTTACGGGACACCAAAGCATGGGAGGGTGGGGTAGAAGGAGAGCATGCGCCCTGTCTTCTGCACATTCACAGTAAACAAGTGACAAAACAGAGCAGTGACCTTGAGGCCAGGCGGCCAGGCTGGAAGCCCAGGCAATGCGTGCTCCAGGGCAGCCGCCAGCCCGGCCTTCAGCCAAGTATAGATCTTCCCTTCTATTCTTAGCTGTACTTAGACCTCGCTTCCCCTCTCAGCATATCTCCTTTCTTTAATAAAACAAAAGGCAAAGTGGTCTGCGTGAGAAGAAGGCAAGGCTCAGGAAACATTACCAGTGACCCACCCCTGACCCCCACTTCAGCAGAAACCCAGCTGCCCAGAATTCTGTTAGGAATCTGCACGCAGTGTGTCTGGGATGCTCAATTTCCTGTAATCTCCTGAATTCCACTTCCTGTCATCTGAACAAGGGCATCAGTGAGGCCCTGTCCCCTCCCACTGGCTCCTACCCTTCTCTAGGATAGCTTCTCAGGTTAGCCTCTGCATACTTGCTGCCTGGCAAGGTCAGTGCTCAACAGCATAGATGATGAATGAAGAAACAAGCCTTCTATGAACACAGCTCCGTGCGGCACGACAGGATCCCTGTGATGCTCAGGCGTGGCCCTGCCCAGAGAGACACTCTTCACATGTGAACAGCGATGGGAGCGCACTGGTCTGTCGCGAACAGATATGGTCTGGCCACCATAAGACACTGAGGAGTTCCAGTTGTCAGTACATCTAGAGCTCGGTAAGTGGGAGGCAGTCTGAGATCAGTCTAGTATCTTTTTAAGCATCGTGTGGGAGGGATGCACATGTTCCTCCGTTTGCCAGCACTCCTCTACTGGAATCAGAGCAAGCGCGTCTCTTGGCTGAATAGTGTTTGAGGAAAATCCATAGCAATAATAACTAACATTTATTGAGCATTTACTACTTACTCTTGTAAATTATTCACATATATACTCATTTGGCCCTCTCAGAGGAGTCAGGATTATTATAATCTCCATTTATGGAAAATGTGACAAGACAGAGCTTAAAAAACTCTGCCCCAGCCATACAGGATGTAAGTGGCAGAGCTATGGATCAAATTCAGAAAGCTAATGTCAGATTCTGATCTGAATTGCTGCACTGTGGTGCCCTAAGAGAAGCTAGAGAAAATGCTAGGACCCATGAGAATTGCAATGCTCCATAGTAGACTTCTATGGCAAGTCAAGACAAGCACATGCTCAAGGGTAAATGTGTCTCACTCAAGGTTACAATTATTGCAAGATCATGCAAGCCCTTATGATGCACAGGCACCTTTCTGGGCACAGTGGGATGATACCAATAAGTAAGAACTGAACACCTGCCATGAGCTTTACAGATATTATTGATAATCTTGGCAATAATCTTGTATTTTACACATAAGCCTCAGCTACTAGACCATGTCACCAATTTTTCCTTGCAGGGAGAGAATTCAAACTAAAGTCTGTCTACCTCACAAGGCCTGAGTCTCCAGGAGAGAGATGAGGGTGATGTGTTTCCCAAACAGGATCCTTCAGTATCCTGGGGGTGTTACATTGTAGGATCTTGGGTCCTGCTCCCTGTTCTCATGCTTCTCTACATGGCCCTGATTTGGTCCAGTTACAGACTAAAAACATGCCCACCAGTGGACAGTCCACACTTACACAAACCAGGTGTCCACTCAGTACTTCTGTCTTTTCCATTTTAAATGAAATTCGCTCAAAGATCATTTTCCATGTGATCGGCTCTTCAGTGTCTCCAGGGAATCTGAGTTTCCTCTGAGGGGGTACAGACTTTGCTAGACCACTCAGGTTTTCAAACATTCCTGTATTTGAAACAACGTCTGGAAGGACGGTGAATCTTGCACCTGGACGGAGGTTGGCTGCCTCATGATTCTCCTTTGGCCAATCTTTTTTTTTTATTTGATACTGAATGGGGATCTTCCCAATTCTGCATAATTACTCATCCTCTACTTTAGGCTGACAACTTCCATACTGGGTCTCTTCCATCCAGCAAAGGCTTCTAAACCTTCATTCTGTCAAAAGGAGTGGGCTGAATTCTACACTTTGTCGTCCAACTTCCCTTATCTCAATTGGAGACAGGACCAGTCCTGGAGCCTTGAATGCCAAACACTAAGAAGAATGTTATCATGGAGGGCAGCCTGTCTACTTCAGTTTCTTGTCTGTGGTCCACATCTCCAGAAAAAGAATGGAAAGCACTAGAAATTGAGCTTATCCACTGCCAGAGACATGAGTGACTCAGCTCTCCAGTCTGTCCCCTTATCACATTCTCACCCTTCCCAAGTTTGGCTTCCACAGGATTCAAGCCAGATTTTCAGCAGGAGTAAAGTTTCTTAAGAATTTTCCATCATTACTCCCCACAGTCAGAGAAAAGTGTACTTCCTCTCATCAGAGTCCCAAGATTCTGCCCTGTCCGTGTTCCCTGCTTGGACCGAGATTTTTTTCCAAGACAGAGTCTACTGCTACCACCTCAGCCATTTCTAGCACACATTCCATCCATATGGCCAAGTACAGAGAGCAATTTGTGTGCATGGTCATCAACTACATTTGAAGGATGACCTCCTCCCAAAACTACAAGTGGGAAGGATGCTCATCTTTACTCCCCAGGTCCTTGTCTGTCAGGAACTCAACCCCAAGTGGAAAATCACATATCAACCTCGTCTTCCCCAGTATGAGCTGGCGTTTCCAGAGTTGTTTTGTTTCATGCTAGTCCCTGAAAGTAACAACACCACCTCCTTCTCCTCTTTGTTTCAAATTAACCTCACTGACCAAGAAAATGGAAAATTCTCAGATCTAACAAGCAGTGTAAAGTTTTTGTAGCAGAACTAAGCCATAAATAAATGTGACCATTCACTTTAAGCATACATTGGATAAATTTCTATTTTTAAAATTTATTTAGAGGTTTTCAAAGAATTGGTTCTTCGTTTAAGAAATGGCCAGCATGCAGATAGTTCTATATGTGTTTACTGAGACCCTTCTTTCAAATAATCTAAGTAGATTTTGTCCACATTACTGGCTTCAAATACTGTTGGTTGCCCAATAGTCATTAAGGGAGATATTTGACATTTCGAGGTGGCAGATGGATCCTACAGGGCTGAAGCTTCATAGATTTCCTGTCAGTTGGCTTCCTTCCCCTGCCTCATAGATCCTGCAGCATTTCCATAGCCTAGAGTCTACGCAGTTTCACATCCTCTCTCCAGTGCCTGAGAATATCCCCTCTTTCACATTGTATATGGCATCTCCCAGACTATGCTTGTTAATTGCATGCCTTCTAATGTGGCCCAGTAACCTGAACATTCTGGCTCAGTGACTAGATCTGCCATGGACCTCTTGAGTTCTCCTTCACCTTCAAACAGCTAGCAAAGAGAAGGATCTCCCTCCATCTCTGCCTCTAAAGCCCTTTCTTTCTTCTTTATCAAGAAGGTCCTTTCAATAAAGATTCTAATCAACTCTTATAACCATTTGCTATCCTGTTCTCTAGCATTTCTATCCATCTTAAGGATAGAGAGACTCTCTGAGGTCTGAGGTCACATCAGAGAACCAAGCCGGGTGTGAGTTCCCAGAATACACTGGGTGAGAGCAAGCTGTTCCTCACATTCAGATTGTGATCCTATTCATTTCCTCCTTTTCTACTTGGCTGCTTTGCAAATCTCTCTTACAAGGAACATATCTTTGTTTTTATTGGTCCCAAGCCCTTGAAGGAGCAGTTCTTTGGTTATTATTTACGAATGTGCAAGCCACCCAGCACAGAAGAGGCCCAGTGTTAATTTCACGAACTTCCTAGATGTTAATTAGAACAGATATGTCAAAACATGATTTGCAGTTGCCTCGTCTTAGTGTTTTAATACTTTGTGCAATTGTACTCTTATCTTCCCCACTCTCTGCCCTATCCTTCTTCATAGCATAATAGCACATTTAAAGAATTATAATTCTTCACCCACGAGATATTGCTTTCTTCTGTAAGCACCTAGCTGAAGCTAAGTGCTTGTTGTTCTTTATCCCTCCCCCAGGTTAGAATTCATCAGAGCTGCATTATTATCATTGTCCATGGGAGACCAGTCTTTCCTCCAAGTCCTCTACCTAAAGCAGATCAATAGGTTCCTCCTATCAACACCCACTTCAGGTCAAAGACAATGAATTCACAGTAGGAATCACGAGGGAGTGGAAATAATTCTGAGTTAGGAACCAGAAGTCTTGCGTCTAATTTCTAGCTCTGTAATACATTTAAATTTCCATGTGATCTTTTAGGTGTTGATTAACCACCCAAGATCCCTGTGAAAGGAATTTAATAATACCACATACTTTTTTCTTCCTTCCTTCCTTCAGTAACATTTTCTCCTGCTCCTTATTCTAGGCAAACATCATCTTTATCTCCCCAGTTCATTGCAGAAACATGGAAATGAGCCTTGTTCCATTCACTTCCTTTATCTCAATCTACCTTTATGCAACCCATCAATAGCAGTTAAATCTACTTCTAAAAGTTTTCACAAATTGCCCAATTCTATACAACTGTATTGAGTTCAAGTAGCATGATCTCTTTCCTGTATTACTGAATTAATTGCCTAACTGACCTCTCCTGCAATTCTCCAACACATTTTCAAGAGCGTTTTTTGAACATGATTCAAACCATGAAATCTTCCAGATTAAAAAACTTTAAAAATGCCTTCCTGAGTAAGTTATTCTTTTTATACAAATTCTAAATCAGTGGTGGCAGTCAAAAGGCTTGAGCCTCTGTTTTGCTTGCCCCAGAGAATATTTTAATTGGTTGCCTACTTTAAGAAATCAGAGATTTCATATAAAAAAAATCTAGATTCTCAAGATCTCTTGTAAAATTAGATTTGGTCACACGATGTCTGATTGCCTGTAGCAACAGGCATCTGGAAGAAAGGAGTGGTTCCAAATTTAGACAAGACATGCTCTTCCCAATTTGCTGTGGTATTCACCACTATTGTCCTCTGTGGGGTTCCTTTCATTGAAGAGTATACTCTTCTGGCTCCAATAAGCATTTGAATTTTTAACCTCTGGTCTGGGTCACTTGAGAAGAAAGAAGATGGATTTTTACGACAATATTATTTATTGAATGAGTGAATAAATAAGCAGGAAAGAGTCTCACCTAGACCTGAATACTGTCTCCGGTTCTCTGTCTAACCAAATAACAGTCACAAATCAGCAAATCATCTGCTGTGAAGCCCGTCTTGCCTCCACAATAGAATGCTGAGCCCTCCCTTGCTGAATGTCTACAGCGTATACCTTTTAATACCAAATCTTAATACTCGAGTCATTTATGTCATGTTCAAAATACACAAAGTTTATTCTGCATATTCTACCCAGGGGTGAGTCGTGAACAGAGAGCTCTGTTTCGGTTTGGGATCTAGAGTGTCCCCCAAAGACTGAATGCATAGCCCCCGGTGCAGCAAGGTTCAGAGGTGGGGCTTTTACACCACGAGACCTCTGAAAGCTGAATGGACTCCCGAAAGGTGAGACCTGGTTGGAAGAAAGGGGTCCTCGGAGGGATGCCCAGGAAGGGTTTGTCTCATCCCTGGTTCCTTCCTTCTCCTTCCTTCTTTCTCTCTGGCTCTTGTTCTTGCTCTCACTCCTGTTCTCTTTCTCTGCTGCCTTCAGCAGAGCAGCTTTCCTGGGCCACACCCTTCCACCGTGAGGTTTCCTCTTGGAGTCAGCCAACCATGGACTGAATCCTCTGAAACCACGAGCCAAAATAAATCAGTCTTCCTTCACGTTGTTCTTGTCGGGCATTTTAGTTACAGCAACAAAGGCTGACTAACACAGACTCTGATGTGAGAACAGTGGGCACAGATTCCCTCCTCCTGTGCTCTTCATACTGTTGTGAGGGACTATTTTCTCTCTCCTGGTTTCCCCCTCCCACCACCCACATCCACGCAAACACGTGCACATGGAAGACTGCTGTTGCTTGAGCTGAACAAAGAAACGACCCTGAAGGCCCATTGCCAGGAGAGGCCGTTGGTCATCCATATCCAACAGGGAAGAGGAAGAATCTGTGCCATACAGGGTAACCAAATATCTTGAATTTTGTGGGATTGAGGGGTCTTCCAAGGAGTAGTGCTAACAGAGCTAGAACTTGTAATGCTCCAGGCAAACAAAGAAGAGTGATCACCTATCCACTGTAGCAAATTGGTAAGTTGTTTTTATCTCTGTGGTTTCATACTTATCCCTGTGGTCACAGGTCCAGGGCCTGCATCCAGAAAGGCCAAATTCCTGCCTCACTAACATGATTGGCATTCTCTGCTGTCTTACTCTCACTCAAGAATAGTGCACCAGTCACGGTTCCCCCTTGTATATCTGCTGAAAATCTTCAGGAAAGAAAATAACAAAATTATTACAGTGATTTCCAGCCTCTAAATTGCTTTTCACACCTCCCTCCCTCCACATCCATATCAAGGTTGGTGGAAATGGTCTATGGAAATCACACATCCCTATTTTCCCAGAGATGGAGGTAGATTCAGGTGGAGGTGACTCCTGGGAAGGCAAAAAAAAAAAAAAAAAAAAAAAAAAAAAAAAATT